>NC_059336.1:106637831-106942498 GCF_018350155.1 Leopardus geoffroyi
ACGAACTTTTTTCAAGAGATGTTAACAGATTTTTTTTCCAAGAGAATATAATGAATTCTCAAAACTCAGCAAGGCATATGAACAAAAACGTGAACAGCTATTTCACAGAAGTAGAAACACAAGTGGTTAATGACCATATAAGATTTCCAATGTCATAAAAATCACAGAAATGCAGATTAAAGCCATCACAGGCGCTATTTTACTTCAACAATGACAAAAATTGTAAGTCTGACAATATCGTCTTAAAAAGATGTGAAACAATGAAAACTCTTATCATATAGTAATTGTGAGCATAAACTGAGAAAATATTTTGGGAAATAATTTGAAATCATTTAGTTAAGTTTTTTTCAGATCAGAGATTTTTGACAGATATCCATGGACTCTCAAAAGGTATGTGAATAGATTTCAGAGAGTCTATGGTCTTGAAACATTTCATCTTTATTTTCATTAACTTTTAACAGAAAGCTAGCATTTCCTTCAATTATGAATGAAAGAAATGACTTACCAATAGTATTAAGAATACCTAGGTTTTGTTACCATGGATATTATAGATATAATCATGTCACATTATGGTCATTGCAATATTCCCAAATATGATTTATGCTAATCGTTTCTTTGAAATTTTAGCAGTCATTACAAAAATGTTAGATTTTTTTAAATGAGGCTAAAGAACATATATTACTCTAACACTTATTTAAAAACCATCTTAGTTGTATTTTATTTAACATTTATTTATTTTTGAGAGACAGAGGGAGACAGCACACAAGTGGGGGAGGGGGAGAAAGAGAGGGAGACACAGAATTCGAAGCAGGTTCCAGGCTCCGAGCTGTCAGCCCAGAGCCCAACACGAGGCTCAAACTCACAAACCGTGAAATCATGACCTGAGCCGAAGTCGGACGCTTAACCAACTGAGCCACCCGGGCACTCCATTAATTGTATTTTTAAACAATTGGCTTTAACTCTACATATTTTATTTTACTTATTTAAAATGTGTAAATTGTTTAATTCTTCATAACGTTGTGAAAAGGGCAAGAGAGGCTTCTATGAACTACCAAAGGGCTTCATAACATGAAATAGCTTAAGAGTCATAGCAAACGTGTACCAGGAATTTGTACTAGCACTGTTTATGATCGCAAGAACTGGGGACAACTCAAAAACTTATCAGTTGTGAAATGGATAAAAAAATTGTTTATTTGTACAATAGCATACGATATTGTAGTGAAAATTATGAGGTAGGGTTTCATTTTTTAACCATATGGGTAACTCTTAGAAATAAAATGCTGAAGGATATAGTTGCAGAAAATGTAATAAAACATTAAACCATACACAGAAACATTAAAAAAATTAATAGTATCTGGTTTAGAGTTTCAAAAACTGTGGCAAAACTCTTTAAAAGCAAATGAGTGGTAAAGTTAATTTAAGATAGTGGGTACATCTGAGCAAGGGGGGAGATGGATGATGGGGAGGGGTATGTAGAGTTCTTCAAATGAAGGCAACACCCTTTATTTAAATAAGTGTGTGGGTACAGAGCTGTCCATTGTATGAAATAATTAATTGTAACAACATAGCTCTTGTTTTGTCTGTCCTTTATATAGTTACATCAAGTTTACAGAAGGTTGATTAATATTTTTAGAAAAGCAGATACAAGGAGGGCTTTTGTTCTGAACCCTTGATCTTCTCTATGCCACGGATATAGTAGATGGTATGACTTAATAGATACGTAGATGCTTTCCTTACCTTAAAGAGTTGCAATTCGGGGCGCCTGGGTGGCTCAGTCAATTAAGCGTACAACTCTTGGTTTCGGCTCAGGTCATGATCTCATGGTTTTGTGAGTTCCATCCTGCATCAGGCTCTGTGCTGATGACACAGAGCCTGCTTGGGATTCTCTCTCTCTCTCTCTCTCTGTCCCTTCCCCACTCACACCATCTCTGTCTCTCTCAAAAATAAACAAAGGAAAAAAAAAAAGAGTTGCATTCATGAAAATGCTTAGAAAATTAGGAAGAATGCTATTTGAAAAGAGAATATGGCAAATACAAAAAGTCACCCAATGAATGGAAGAATGGCTTAACCATCTTTACTTTTATCTAAGGATGAACTTTTCATCTACAGGTTGGTTTATTGCTTCTCTGGCTCCTAAAAATATGTTAGGAAAGCTTGGTATCTTAACAAGAATTTTTGGGAACTTTCAAAAACTAGTTTCAAAATAAGTTTCTTTGCGATAGTGGTAGGTTAATTTCATTTGTAAACAAAGGTGAGAATTCTATGAACTTTCATGTATTCTCTTGAATAAATATGACACAAGGTCCAAATTACGTTGAGAAATATAGAAAATAGCAAAGATACATGCCCGGAGCAGACTTTTGAGAATGAAAAGAGGGCAAAGTTTACATATGAATAATTAGTAAAAACTTTGCCAGGTCAATGAGGATGGTGACTGACTCCAAAATGGCTCTGATCCCACATGTGGTAACTTAGAATTTGGAATAATCTTACTTTTCTGCAATACTTACTTTTCTGCATAGGAACCATAGGGAAGTTTCTGATGGACATTTAAAGCAGAGAGTCATAATAGGAACTGTCTTTAAGATGGAAATAAAGCAATTGGAAATGTAATGAATTTTTCCTTTTTTTGGTAGATGAAGTAATAATAATAATAATAATAATAATAATAAAACAAAAATTCATTAATTATCATGCTTGGGAAAGTCTGAAGACAAAAAGAGTTTGTTTTTTCCAGTGGGAGTAAGTTAATTTTAAGAAAAACAAAGATATATTAGATTTAAGAGTTGTTGTTGTTGTTGTTTAAGTCGGAATGGTAGATCAAAAACACCTGAGATAGATGGCTGTGTGGAGAAATCTAAGAAACATTTATTTCTTCAGAGTTGGGTATACTCTTAGAGAATATTTTTAGCAATAGCACTATTTTGTGTTATTTGAAACAGATGTACATCTAAACATAGTTGTTGGCTTCATGTCATCAAAAATATGGTAAACATGATAATTATATACTCAACCTTAATTCTAGTATGTCCTACTTTTCATTTTATTAAAATGATTTTGGTATTTCATCCCATAGTTTATGTAAATTCGCACACACCTGTGGTAAAATTGTTGTCCTTATTTAGTGTTTGAATATAAACAGAATAAAAGAAATACCTCACTCATTGAAAGAAAGGTGTCATTTTCCTAAGGAAAGTGGCATGCCTTATCATTTGCACTAATTATGCACCTTCACATTAAAAGCATATTTCAAGCAGGTAGGTCATAGGAATTTATTTTCCTTCTGAAATATTGCAATGATAGTACTTAGGCTGCTGATCTTGAGGCTTTCATTTTTATAATATACCAGAAACTGCTCTTTTCTCCAAATACCAATAAATTATTTAAAAATTATTACCAATAAAAGTGAACCCATTCAGAATATTGTTCTTGTGGAATAAGAGAGGCAAACATTAGAGAACGTAACATGAATAATTCTTAAAGCACGCACAATTCTGTTTATTCTGTTAATATTTTTGTGGTATGGATTACCAAACCTTAAGGAGATTTTTGTTTACCATCAGCATTCTAATTTTTTGTTCAGAGGAACAGGCACAAAGAAAGGGAATAAAGGTTTGCCTAAAAACTGTCAATGTTATGAGGATTGAGACATGACTACCTTAAACTTAATATTGATCGAAAATCCTTGATCAGAGATGGGAAAATTAAAAAACAACTTTCCTGAAAAGGGAAATAGGAGTTGACCTGTAAAGTCAAGAGTTGAATATGAAAGACTCAAATCAGTGTGCTCAAATGATTTGAATCTTGTGTACTAATAGCACATAATAAAATAATTCCTATACAGCGCTTACAGCCTTGTCAGTATCTGTGACTCTACATCTAAGACATATGTTAGAATAATGACTTCTAAGGGTCTTGACATTGTCAAGTTTACTAAGGAGTCCATTGTCTGGAGGCAGGCTCTCGGAGTTTGCTGCACTAGCTAACAGATGGACACAATGTCCATAAACAGTATATAATTGAGATATCCCTTATGTCAATTAAGAAACGAAGATTTTAGAAACTGATATTGAGCCTTCTTGCCTCTTCTGTTGTAAAGAAAAATGTGGCAGTACTCCAGAGTCTAAAGATTTGGAAACCTGTCATAGGAAAAAAACTCACAAACAAACCAAAAAAACAATTATAAGTTTATATGTTCTCAGAAAGGACACGGAAAGTCAAGAATCTTTTGAACAAAAACTTTTGAAAAAGAACCAAGTAGGAAACAACTGCCTGGTCTACAAAACTCTAGATTGAACTGTTGCTAGATTATTAGATCTGTAAAGAAAAAATTTCCCTATTTTAGGGTTTACGAATTGTTTGCCCTTTGTCAATAGCATGTCTCAATTTAATCTGACTTGGAGGTTTTCTTAGAATTCTCTCTGTCAGCATTTTATCTGTTTGCAGCATGACTACTATAAAGAAATGGTGCTTGGCGGATTGATTCAGAAATATGTTTCCCTAACTCCCATGTGATTTCAAGTCTGGAGACTAGACAGGGACAAAAATTTGAACTCCATGGAAGTCTTTTGAAGTATGTAAGTACTTTGAAGAGAAATAGGCTTGTGATTTTAATCTGCAGTAATGTGATTTATAATTTTTATAACACTATAAATAGAGGTTTACATTTTAATATTTCCAAACAAAAGCAAGTATAGCACTGATTTCACAAACTTAAGAGCAGCATTTGTCTTTCTCAGATATTACTAACAAGTAAATGTCTTTGTTATATGGTGAGATTAATACGGAGGACATTAAAATCAGGACTAAAATTTGTAAAGGACAGAATTGAATCTACGTGGCTATAACCTTACTGCAATTCTGAGTCAATCCTCTTTTATCATGACATGACTTATGAGGATAAGTCACAATATTTGAAAGTCACAATATTTTTTCTCTGAAAATTATTCTAACTTATTGAAAAAGTCCTAAATAGGCTTTGATTGCATTTATTTGCTTTTCGCCCTTAGTTACTCATCAATTTACAGTTTCAGCTCATGTGTTTCAAAGAAAAAATTTTTTAACATTCAAATTTGAGAGACAGAAACGTTTTTTAACATTATTTAAATTTGAGAGACAGAGACCAAGAGGCAGAGGGAGTGGGAGACACAGAATCCGAAGCAGGCTCCAGGCTCTGAGTTGTCAGCACAGAGCCCTGTGGAGGGCTGGAACTCACAAACTGTGAGATCATGACCTGAGCCAAAGTTGGGTGCCTAACTGACTAAGCCACCCTGGGGCCCCAGTAAAACAACTTCTAAATAAAACATTCCAGGAATGCAGTGCTCAGGGAACAACAACAACAGCAACAACTAAAGTATTTCCATGCACAGTTTATCATTTCACTTTATAAAAGAAGTTAGTTGGGTATATTATTTCTACCATAATTTGAGTCTTATGCTCTGAATATCTATTCCTTCTTCCACAATGTCTTTCGGGCTGCTGGGCATATACGTTCTTCATTCTTGCTGATGCTCTCACTATATATCTCATAAGGAAAAAAAAATCATTCATTCTTCATTTAACTTTTTAACCATTATAGACCTCTATTTTAGAGAATAGTCTTTATCCTTAGAAATAAATATAAAAACTCAAATGCTGCGTGTTCTTTGGAGATAAGGTACCCCCTTGATTGGCAAAAGCAATGGATAGTGCTTTTACATTATAATGCAGAGGCAAGGCTAATGGCCTTGGCTTTGAGAACTTTATAAAGTAAAAAGGTTAAAAAATAAGATAGGAGAAAGAAGTTCGTTGAAACACTGAACAACCAGTATTACAAATATTGCAAAGTTGCTCTAATATAATTCTGTGCCGGCTTTATCAGGGAAATGCCTTCTAAGCCTGATTATATACTTTCCTTTCTTTTCTAACTCAGGGGTAATTAGACCTAGAGATAGAAATGACAGAGTTGGAGATAAAGACATAATTTTGTGATTTCCCCAAAACTACTTTTTGCAATGAGAGGTGAAATACGTTATTTGTAATACAGATTGAATTTACCCCACCACCAGTGACATAAAAGGACTTACCATTAGTAGGGGAGTACATGATACCCCTCTAGTTCAGAGTGTATACACTGGTCTGCCTTGACAATGTTCACCTTCTGAAGATCTAGTAGAATCTTGCAGAATATCCTCAATTTTCAGGCAAATGCCTTATACATATTTTTTTTTTCCAAAGGAGATCCTGATGCCTGTGTAAGAGGGAGTTGCCTCTTATGTCTTGAATAAGGTGCATAAAGTGATTTATATTGACAATCAGAAATGCAATTGCATCACAGGGTGTTTAAGTGAAATTAACTTAAGGGGCAAAAAGCACACAGAGGGAATAATAAGTTAAATTATGTAAGTATAATTATATACAGTATATTAAGCAAGCCTACTTAATCTGTGTACCCTGGGAATGACTATAGGGTGGGGAATCCAGCTTTCCTTCCCTTGGTCTCCATTCTGCCTAAGTGTGAACATCTTGCCAGGCTGAGAGTGGCTCTAGTTGTTCAAAATACATAGATTTAAAAAAAAATTTTTTTTTAACATTTATTTATTTTTGAGACAGAGAGAGACAGCATGAACAGGGGAGGGTCAGAGAGAGGGAGACACAGAATCAAAATACATAGATTTTTGTATCAGATGGATTCTCTGATTGGGTATGACAAGTAGGAAAGTTATTCAATTTCAGCAACTCCTGGATGTTATTTGAGAATTGCAATGTTTATTATTTATAAAGCATCAGATGCCTTTGAGAGTCATCATTGTGCAGCAGAGGGTAAGACTGAGCGGTTTGTTCTAAAATATTTTATAGTATGTGTATAAAATATTTCTCCTTACATTTTTTCTCATTTTATATGACTGGGTTAATGTGTAAAGTAAAATACATCTACCTAGACTCATCTATAGTATATTATGGTTTTTCTTCTTAATGATACCAGCTAGCTCTACAAAAGGACACCTCTGTTTGATGTTAATGGTACTGATTGTTCAGACATGAGAGAAATTCTTTATCTGTTGACTTTAAAAATTAAAGCCAAATCCAGGTACAGCAGCGTAAAGATATTCCTCTGCATAAAGATTGGAAGTTCTGACTAATGCAACTATTTCTAACTAATGAGAAACTCCTCAAAACAAAACAAGACAAAACAAAACAAAACAAACAAAACAAAACTCCTGGTCCTCTGAACTGCTATCGAAGCCATCTTATCTCTTAATACTAGGTGAATAAAAAAAACCTTTAATGGGACAATAATTAATGACCAGGGTAGCAATAAAACCCCAATGGCCATTATTGTCCCACTAAGAGGATATACTGGGTGCTGCTGAAATTACACCAGTGAACAAGACAAGGTGCTCCGGGAAGACATCTTAAGAAGTCTTTTAACAGAAGTAAATAGCAGATGTAGACATTTTTGTCAGGGGAAGGGGCAGTGGGGGGTAGGAACAGGGGTTGGAAGAGGAGGCCATTATTCTAACTGCTGCGGGTACCACATCAATTTCTTTTTTAATAAAATCTAAGGTCTAGTTGAATATGTGACATACTGTAGATGTTCAATTAACATTTGATAAGTCAGTATATGAAGTCTAACACAATGTCCTTCAAATGATAAATGTCATAAAACTGTGATCTGGAATTTCACCCAATTATCCACCTTTCTCATTACAGTATTTTTAATACAATAAAGATCTGTAGAGGGCCACCAGTGTCAGAGGTTTCAAAACCCTATGGTGACTCCACTCTGTGAAGCAGCTCAGATACCTCACAGTGGATTTGTTCTGTAGGAAATGAAACAGGAAATGACATCATATTTAGCCCACTCGGCAGAAGAGCTTTGTTTTAAGAGGAATGATGCCGGGGGCTGTTTCCATCCTTCTCACCTTTACTGTCTGCCTTAGTTTCTCTTTCCTAGGGGTTTCTTACCCATAGTTTCTTACCATGACTTTTTAAATTATAGAGCATAAAATATTAAAATTACAATTATGATTATAAAGCATTAAGGTTTCCTATATCAATGGTACTTTATCTAACTTTTCTTTTTAAAATTGAACTTATATACTTCATTTTCCAAACTGCCTGTTTTGGAATCTAACCCGTATCTCTCTCTAACCTGGAAACTCAGTTGATCTTTGAGGCTGAGTAACCACAAAACCAAAAAAAAATCTCCTGAGTTCTCTGGGTTGCTAAAGGACTGCCGGAGCTGACAGAATAGTTGCAGCAGATAAAATTCTCTCTATGCTTATATTCTCTAAAAAACACTTAGGCCTCCTTTTATTTATTTATTTACAAATGTTATTTATTTATTTATTTCACAATCCATAAAGGCAGAGGGTTAAATCATTCCCCGGCACACTGTTGTCACCTCTCTGGCAGAGCCCATGCCTTATTGATCAATTGATTCACTTTTATTGTCATTCCTCACTCCCATTTTCCTCCCTTTATAGCCTGTGACTGTGCTTGATTTGTGCTTTTGAGTTTTTATGTGTCCTTTTAAAATCATTATTACAGTTTTGCCTGTACAGTTTGGCCTATACACATTATAATTTATGTAAAATGCAGTATTTTTACCTTTCTCATTAAACACTGGCTTTTTGATAGCTATCCATGTTATAGAGGATACATGTAATTATTTGCTTCTAACTGCTACATAGCATTCTACAGTATATGCCCACTATGTGTTTTGTATTTATTTACCTACATAGAGGTTTATATATTACCTTCAACTATCTAACTTGAGTAAACACAACAATGAATATCCTTGATAATCTGGTGATTCTAGATTTTTGTGAGGATTTCTTTTTTGATGTGAACCCTGTAGTATCATTACTGGGTCAGCAATCTTGACTCAAGTAAGTACTTCCAGGGAACTTTTCAGTCTGTCTGTAATTGCCTACCCTCCCCCCACCCCCCAGCAGTGTGTGAGTGTTTATGCGTCACGTCCTCACCGACATATGGCATTCTAATATTTGCTAATCTGTAAGGTGAAAGTAGTATTTTACTGTTTTAATCTGTATTCCTCTGATTACCAGTGTATTTGAGCGTTCCTCATACTTGAGTATTAACCATTTTGCATTTTCCTTCTGTGGATTGCCATTTAACATCCGCTCCCCATTTGTCTGTTATATTTATTGTTCTCTTTTGTTGATTTCCTGGATAGTTTTATCATAGATACTAATCACTTATGAATCTTAGATGCAAGCTCTGTCTCATTCTTCCAGATTTATATGCTGTACTTGGGAGTTCTACAGTGGCCTTCGCTTAGTAAGACATTGGTTACAGTTTTAAAAAGTTCAAATAAATAAATCTGCCAATATAAGCAGCTCATAGTTTACAGTAACTCAAGGGAATAGATTATGAATAAACGATTGCCCTCGTTTTATGGCTTTGAGAAGTAAAAGCATTTCTCCCCCCATGCCTGTATTCAGTCAAGTACTGTGTGTTGTGATAGCTTTGGACTGTGTCAACTAAACCTAGCTGCAACTGTGTTTCCCAGAATTCTCTTCTCTTTGGGTTAGGGTTGTCCAAAGAAGAAATTTTATGAGGTTTGGAGGGTAGATGTAAAACAGCAGTCATTTCTGCATTCTAAAGGTCAGTGTTCCTGGAACAGTTCCAGGAACTGCCACACGTTGTAGGATTGTTACTGATTTGCTGGCTCCCTTTGTTGCTTTAGAGGAACATATGTGCCTTCAAGCCTTCTGGCTCTATGGTGTCTTCTTCAGAGCTTCTCCAAAGCGCTGGATCTCCTGATGAATTTCCTTCTTCAACTTCTATGCGATTTGTGTATCGGGCTGTGGTACAGGATGCCAGCTTCACCTGTGGTCACCTGCATTTTCAAGGGTGAAGGGAACTTGAGACAGATGTGGATTCCAGTTGCTTAAAGCTCTTTTACACTTTCACATTTAGATTTTCTTCACATCTGCCAGCCAAGAAACTTCAGATTCAGTACCAGACACAGAAGCAGTAGATTTATATAGACTTCTCCCCCAGTTGCCATAATTACATAAAAGTCTAATCCCCGTAATAAGTCCCTTATTCCAAATTACTTACAGTTTTTTTGGTTTTTTTTTTTTTTTTTGCTACTCTGGCCAAAGTTTAGTACAATGTATGTACAATAAGGATGGAAATATACACTTTTATGTAAATTTATGAACAAAGAAATTTACTTATCACTGAATCAGGCTTGGCACATAATTTTGAACAGGCAAAATATATGCTTTATTTATGAAGGCAGATAGTTTGGTAGAAAATAGAATCAACTATGTTAATTAAACTCTTCAGGGGCAATCTTTTTTTTTTCAATTTCAATTCCGGTAGAGTTAACATACAGTATTATATTAGTTTCAGGTGTACAATATAGTGAGTTAACAAATTTATACGCTTATTCGGTGCTCATCACAATAAGAGAACTATTAATCCCCTTCACCTAGTTCACCCATCCCCGTACCCACCTCCCCTCTGGTAACCATCGGTTTGTTCTCTATGGTTAAGGGTCTATTTTTGGATTTGTCTCTTTTTTTCTTTCTTTGTTTGTTTTATGTCTTACATTCCACATCAGAGTAAAATCGTATGGTGTTTGTCTTTCTCTGACTTATTTGACTTAGCATTGTACTCTCTAGATCCATCTGTGTTGTTGCAAATGGCAAGATCTAATCTTTTTTACAGCTGAGTAATATTTCATTGCACATATATACCACCTCTTCTTTATCCGTTCCTCTATGGGTGGACACTTGGGCTGCTTCCATGTCTTGGCTATTGTAAATGATGCTGCAATAAACATAGAGGTACATAAATATTTTTGAATTAGTGTTTTTGTATTCTTAGGGTAAATATCCAATAGGGTAATTACTGGATCATATGGTAATTCTATTTTTAATTTTTTGAGGAACCTCCATACTGTTTTCCACAGTGGCTGCACCACTTTGCATTTCCACCAACTGTGCACGAAGGTTCCTTTTTCTCCATATCCTTGCCAACACTTGTTTCTTATGTTTTTTATTGTAGCTACTCTGACAGGTGTGAGATGATATCTCATTGTGGTTTTGATTTGCATTTCAGTGATGATGAGTGATGTTGAGCATCTTTTCGTGTGTCTTTTGGCTGTCTCTATGTCTTCTTTGAAATAATGTCTGTTCATCTCTTCTGCCCATGTAAGAGCAATCATTTTTTAACCTATCTTGGATAATTGACCACTTTGGGAATCTGTTGAGAAGTGGTGACTTCTTTCTTTTTTTAAAAAAAAGGTACAATGTTTTGTGTACTAGTTTAGTATGTTCACAGATCTCCTAAAACTGGTCAGTAGGTGCCTAAATCACTGAGGGATTATGAATACCAGGGTAAAACCTATTATCCTACACCAAGGCACGCATTGTGTTTCTTGCCAACTTCGTTTGTGCCTGATTAGCTCATTTCTTTAGAATGTGGTTCTAAAATGGATGAGATCAGGGTTGCCTGGGGCGACTCAGTTAAGCATCCAACTTTGGCTCAGGTCATGGTCTCATGGTTCATGAGTTTGAGCTCATCATTGGGCTCTCTGCTGTCAGCACGGAGCCCGCTTTCGATGCTCTGTCCCCCCCTCTCTCTGCCCCTCCCCCACTAGCACTCTTCTCTCTCTTTCTCTCTCAAAAATAAATAGATATTAAAAAATAATAAAATAAAATGGAGGAGATCACACATTCAACCCACATATAGTCCAGATGCCTTAGCACTTCTAACCAACCCAGGTCAGATGTTTTTCACGCGTGTGCTATGCGTCACAAGCAGGATCTAGTGAGAACGTAGGATGTGAACATTTATTTCACATAAATAAATGAAAATTTATTCCTGCTAGCCGTAATGAACCATTAAAATTCCTGCCAATGGGTGGTTGATGGTACTATTTCATACTCCAGGTAACAAACTTTAAATTATGGTCTGAACAATAGTGTCTTGCTTTTGAAGCCAAGAGTTGATGATAAGCAGTTAAGCGGTCCCATGTTCTTCGATAATGTTCTCCTGTTTATGTTTCTATGTGACTTCCAGAGTCCAGAAATCCAGAAAATTTCCTTCTATCACTGTGGA
This sequence comes from Leopardus geoffroyi, assembly GCF_018350155.1. Classification (NCBI taxonomy): domain Eukaryota; kingdom Metazoa; phylum Chordata; class Mammalia; order Carnivora; family Felidae; genus Leopardus; species Leopardus geoffroyi. The sequence goes on from NC_059336.1 coordinate 106,649,913, forward strand.
ACAGCAAGCAAACATGGCGAATGGCAAGAGTTTGGTAATAGCAAAATTCGGTTAAGGCAGATTCAAATTTAAATTACTGCTCTTTCAAGCCAAGAACAAATAGACACCAGACATTGATGTGGAGGGAAACACAGCTGACCAAACAGTTTTCTTTTTTTTTTTTTTTTTTTTTAAATTATATATATTTTTTCAACGTTTATTTATTTTTGTGACAGAGAGAGACAGAGCATGAACGGGGGAGGGGCAGAGAGAGAGGGAGACACAGAATCGGAAATAGGCTCCAGGCTCTGAGCCATCAGCCCAGAGCCCGACGCGGGGCTCGAACTCACGGACCGCGAGATCGTGACCTGGCTGAAGTCGGACGCTTAACCGACTGCGCCACCCAGGCGCCCCGACCAAACAGTTTTCTAATAGCTTTTGTTTAGAGTAAAATATTTACATTTATTTTTTTAAAATGATGAGCAATCATTTCTAATGAAAAGGTGAATAAATTGCATACTCCTTAATTAATTTTAAAAGAGGCCACATAATATAAGGTTATGAATCAACCTAATCATTCTAATTTCTAATTTCAAGGGAATGAAATGAGATAGAGAGCGACGATATAATCCTGGAAAATATTAAGATCTAAAGAAGAGCTAAGAAAAGCTGATTACATAACCATGACTGTAATTTTCTCAAGCTTTTCATGACATCAGTTACCAGTTCCCACCAGGTTACTCCCTAACCAACAGTAGATTTGGGGAAATAGAGTAAAGAGATTGTTCATTAAAGGATTCAGATTGATTTTAACCTTTCATAATGTGGCTATGTCAGACACACCAGCTACTTAAGCCCTAACATACTCTGGGTTCTGTGCGTGCCTTATTACTTATCCTTTTAAATGCAGAAAATTCAAATCACCTTCTTTTAAGATGCTAGGGGATGAGTCAGAGGGGAAATTGGAGGTGATTTGTAATGGATACAGGTTTCTTTTTGGGTTGGTGAGAAAGTTCTGGAATTAGATAGTGATGGTTGCATAATCTGTTACTAAAAACCATTCAACTCTGTGCTTTAAATGGCGGATGTTATGATATGTCAATTATATCTCAATAAACCCCCCCAAACACCATCATCAAGAAAACTATGTGAAAATAAAATTCCCACCCAATAAAACTCAAATTAAGGCCTGTCTCCTTCTCTCAGCATCTGCTTGTTCTGCCCCTACCACCCTGTTACATCCTCACCCTCCAAATACGATCACTGAGACCTGCCATAGTGTGACCAGTCATCTCTGTTTTCCTGACACTGTCCAATTTATTTATTTATTTATTTATTTATTTATTTATTTATTTATTTATTTATTGGCCTGGACTCACTTCAGCATTAGGATACTTGAGTGCATTTAACTAATTTTAAAAAATCCTAAAAAGATAAGAAATGAGAAACATGTCAACTACACTTCAATAAAAAAAAAAAAAAAAAAAAAAGAAATGCGAAACATTAGTTTTTCCTTAAAAGAAAATAATCAAAATTCTTTTTATAGCCATTGAAACTCAGTTTTCTTGTTCCTTAAATACGTTTCTGCTTTAGAAATAAAGACTTAATGGAAATGTCTCATTACATATTTTAGGTTGCCACAGATCCTGTCAGCACCCACAGCAGTTTGGGTTATGAATACACATTCACTTCTCAGTTCAGGGTCTCAGCACCACACAAAGTCTGAAATACGTTAGGAAAGGCTTAGCCCCAATGGCACTGTAACTCACTTGTGTTTTCCTTTGCTCTGCAAGAATGCAGAAAGGACACAATTCTAGACTGTCACCTCTGATTTGTCCTACGTCCAGAGAAATACGTAGAGACATCCCGTTTTTCTGAGACCTTCAGGACTGTTGCAGTTAATCGAGTCAATTCTTACCCTTTGTAATCACTTCTCTTACCTTAATCTTGGTCAGTCCATTGCAGAAGATGAAAGGGAGGGTGTGATGCATCACAATGACTGTGGCATAAGAAGCATCATTGAGTGCTGGAAGCTTTCCATTAATTAGCATATTTAATCTTCACAATTGACCCCAAGAAGCATGGAATAAATTATTATACCGGTAGTACAAAGTAAAGAAAAAGTAATGGTAATTAAAATAATGCTCCTAAGGTCACACCTAGCAGGTGTGGCTGAATCACATTTCGAAACCAGTTTTGTTTGACCACAAATTCCATGCTCTTTCTGCTGTATTGTGGCTGGGCAGTGAACTACCTGTCTGGGATTTGGAAAAAATATCTACCGCTTTGATAATTAACCTTGCTTCTCTTTGATTAAAATCCTTGTGATAATACCTTTTGCTCTGTGCAATATCTAAATAAAACCCAAACCTAATTGCTTAAACTCCTCCAACACTTGTATAACATAAGGGAGTAGAAATAGCATGGGGCTTCTGAAAGATGCAAGGCTTTTGCTCACGTGTGGCTCAAAACCAGCCCTAGGAGATTCACAACTGCTGCCCTACCCACTTCTCTGTTTTATTTTTATCCAAAGTGGTTACCACTTTCTGACTGACCACGTATTTTACTTATTTTCTTATTGTCTTTCTCCTGATTCCAGTATGTAAATTCCATGGGAATAGGGGTTTTGTCTGGTTCCTTGCACTATCTCCAGTGTTTTAGTGCCTGGTACCCAGTGTATATTTTTGAATGAATAAATGAATGAATCCCTCAATAGGACACAAAGGTAAAATATGGTGGAGTTGCATCTTATGGGAAATTAGGGTAGAAAACCCCTTTAAAGTACAGTACATATACAGAGAGACCTGCTGTACCCTACTAAATCCAACAGGTAGTTGTCCTCCCGGCACTGAAAGAGATGTATGTTTCTTTAATTGGACTTGCCTTGCTAAAAGTTTAGTTACCATATTATATTGAAAATGCTTATCTTTAATGACTGAAGTCACAGTAATCACAGGATTTCTGTAGTGGAACACAGATAAATGAAATAAATGCCCCACTAGTATCATCAAGAGAGATGCCCTTTCCTAATCCAGCCAGACATCAATACCAGATGGTAAAATTCCTTTGCCTCCAGCAGACTGAAGTAGAGTGAAGATCCTTGCTGGCTAGGCATGAAATCTGGGCTAGTTAAAAAATCTAGCTTTCGGTCTACAGTATTGTTTAATGTTCCGCTGGAATGCCTGCAGCTCTGAGTGAGGTCTGAGAGTTGCTGGCAGTGCCATTTTGCATTTTTCAGAGCTGGGAGGGTGACACTGGCATGACATTTATTTTGCAGTCACTGGAGAATAGTACTGCCCTGAGTGCTTCCAGTTCAGCTAAAAGTCAGGATACATGTGGGAATTAAAAAAAAGAAAAAGAAAAAAGAAAAAAAAAAAAAGGTTTGTCCTTTGGATTTCTATGCATTCTTGAATTTCTTGTGTGGCTTTGGTCTCCCACTGCCAGGTTGATTTTTTTTTCCCCCCCAGCTGTCCTGGTATCTTTGCCCTGGCAGTGACCAGATCATCCGAGTTCATTGTCAGTTTGGGTTTTGTGTATCACACCTGTTTGGCTTGGTATCCAAGAGAGACGTTCCAAGTATTACTTGAAGCCTTATGCTCTGCATTTTTATCATATCATAATGTACTCAGGCAGATGATGGCTTTTGGCAAATAGGAGGACTTTTCTATTTGCGGATCATCCATTCACTTGCCATATGACTAGGGAAAGACATTGAAAATCTATGTCTATTTTAATGTCTGACTTGTTCCAGTGGGAAATAAACCAAAGAAACAAATCCCCAAACTTTTCAGTGCTCTTTACAATATCGTCTTTAGTCTTAAATATTCCCAGTGGGTTTAAGTAAGGTCCACAGGTATGATGGACATGCCTGAAGCACAGGGAATGTAGGGAGAAGGAAGTGACCAATCAACCTTGGTTGCCTGGGACTGAGGTTTTCCCAGGAAGTGGAGCTTGACGACTAAAAGTAGGAAAGTCTTCAGCAAAACAGAATGGTTCATCACCATAGATGAGAAGTGAGAAGAAAGGAGAGAAAGTAGTGGACATTGTTGTGCCACCCACATGCAATTCTTTTAGTCACTCACTGAGTCAGTGCTTTCTGAGCATCTGCTGTGAGCCCAAACATGTGCTGAGCTCAGGGCATACAGTGCTAACTAAGCGTCCTGGTGCATAGAGTTTATAGAATCCACTTGTCTAGTGGAGTTTGAAAGGCCAAAACTGAATAGGAACCTAAATGTGTTGTAGTCGAAACCATCCTGCCCTGATTAACAGATGACTCTTACAACTCAGAGGTTTCGAATAGTGAGGTAGACTCTCAGTTCTAAGAGATGCTCTCTTCACTGCACCAAACTGTCTCCTTCCCTGTCCCCCATGCTGCTTGCATTTCAGACCATGCCAGAGCTCCTCATTATATTCCACCTGTGCCTACTCAGCATCTACATTTACACTCTACCTTCTCTACATCCACTTCTAGGTGTCAGGTTAAATTACAACCCATTACTGAAATGAGAACAATAACTTACAGAGAAATGCTGACTTCGCATAATTACAAACAAAAGAGGGAGAATACCCACATGGAAATATACATGTTGAAATTTTGTGTCTATGCACTCAGGTTAATCGTATATATTTTCGTCTCCAAGACACTTTCCACTTTCTACTTTGTGTCACAATCATTTACAGGCACACACTGTATCCTCTTGGGAGGGATCCATAGCCTATCTATATTTTCACCTCTAATCTCGGCACTTTTATTGGTACCTTGAACATAGTAGGTTCTCTGTAAATGGTTGCCAAGAAATAACCACATGAATGGAAACATACTTTTCCTCAAAGTCAAAGTCAGTTAGTTTGGGCACTTTCTTTCCTTAGCTCAAGGACAACTGGCTTGACCTTGATTTGAAGCAGTCTCACAAACAGGCTTTTAGCTTACTAAATCCCTGCATGGTTGGGGTTTTTTAAAAGGATTTACTGCCACAGGTCCGTTCTACTTATCTTTTCCATTTCAGATAGCTCTTAGTGGTATGGACCAGTATCTGAAGTCTCAGAAAATAGGGAAAGAGCTGGTAGAACCTTACTTGGAAGGGGATTTGCCAAGTAAACTTGTTTTTTTTTTCCACCATGTAGTACAGTGCTTGGTGCGTTGTAGGTCTTTAAGAAATTCTTACTGGATGAATATGGTAAATCAGGTAAGCATCACACATGTATGAGGTACAAAGAAGGAGAAAGACTCAGCACCTCAGGGGCAGGAGGTGTCTAGTTTAATTCAATCAAAAAGGAAAGTGATTTTCAAGTGTTGGGAGCACAGGAACTGTGGAGATGGTAACTTCCGTTTGAATTAGAATAAGAGTAGGAATAACTTTCCTTATCCCTAGGAGAAGAGAGTTTAACCCAATCACACATTTAAAGTGTATGTTACTTTCTGGGTTGTTTCCATCCATTAGCTGTAGCTCCACTTCAGTGTGGGGTCAGTTCATCAATTCTTACAAAATTCAAGTTTGTTTACAATGCATCTTTCAAGTTAACCAACAAATTATTCTTAGTATCAATCCGAGAGTACCTGTTATTTCTAGGCAACCTGATTTTTTATTGTGTTCATTACTCTCTGGATCTCAAGTTCACCTTGTAACAAGAAGTACTTGACTTTATGATTTCCCTCCCAGCAGGAACCAGAGATCTTCCCCACAGCTGTACTTGAGACCATTCTCAAGGAGTTCTCTTCCCATTTTCTCTACCCGCAGGCTTCCTCTCACTCATCAGACAGATGGCTTAAAGATTGAACTCTCTTTATGCATTCTTCTGCCTTCAGAGACCTTTTCCCATTTAACTCATCCTGGATCCAACTATTCTTTGTAATGTCTTTTTTTTTAAATGAAATATCACATTAAAAGTGAGATAGCTCTTGGTTGTTGGCACTGATAACTAATATTATTACGAATATTTGTCCCTGCTAGGAGTTAGTAGACTAGCACATAGAGCTGATCCACACTTTGCCACATGCTTCTGATTTAGGCATGCTGCTACCACACTTATAATTAATAATTTCTATCAAAAGACTTGTCAAAGTTCCCATGTAAGCAGACTGCCAATGAACTGAGTTTCTTTTACTAATCCTTGGTAACGTATCAATTAATTCAACTAAGGGAGTAATTTTAAAAATTTTATTTATTGCTCAATAAATTCATTAATATTACTTTGCATAATACATGCTTACTCAGCTAGAAGTAAAATTTCAAATCCATGGACTTGCCAGAACACATGAAATAGTAAGTATAATTCAGAGCACTTGATTGGAGTGTTTTATTAATATTACAACAGACAGAAACTATGAATAAATGAGTCAGGTATAAATGTATTTCAGCCACCCAAATTATTCTAAAGCAATCCCCTAGAAATAATACTTGTTCATATGCTTTCTTTCTTTTTATTTTTTTAAATTTACCTTTTATTTTATTTGTTAGAGAGAGAGAGAGAGTGAGTGAGTCAGTGGGGGAGAAGGGCAGAGAGAGAGAGAGAGAGAATCTCAAGCAGACCCCATTCTCAGTGCGGTGCCTGACGAGGGGCTTGATGCAAGGCTCAAAGCTTGATGCATGACCCTAGGATCATGACCTGAGCCAAAATCAAGAGTCAGATGCTCAACCGACTGAGCCACCCAGGCAACCCTGTTCATATGCTTTCTAAATGCCTTGACATTTAAAAATCAAAGGGTTATACAAGAATAATTTGATAGTTTTACCACTTTCCCCCCCCTCAAACCTTGAATATTCTCATTGTATCTCATTGTTGTAAGAGCCAATATCAATGGTTCAGTTTAAAATGATAACAACTATGGTGGGTGTGTAGCATTTAGTTATGGGGACATAAAAAAAATTGATATCAAAGGAATATCAAAAGTCTCCTTGATTGTAATAGTTTTAAGTTCAAAGTGCGATATATTGTCTCATCCTAAGTAACTAGCCCTTAATAAGTGCTTTTCTTGATGGTCAAGACCATCACCAAATAGTGTCACAGATAGTGTAATGTGGAGAAGTAAGCATGTATTATGAAACACATGCATGGATTGATTTTTATTTCCTTACAGAGCATGTTCAGAGTTGTATATGACTTTTTGGTGCTATGGAATAAGATGAAACATGTTGCATAGGGTTAGGGATGGGATCTTTGTAATTAGATACCCTAAGTTTGGATCTTGGTTCTGCTGCTTACAGGTGTATGTCCTTGGGCAAATCATTTAGCCTATCTGAGCCCTATTTTTTAGGATACAATTATCTTAGATAATTGTGAGGAAGAACAAAATAGATTAGACATATGGATACTTATTATGGTAGGGTCTCAATAGTTTCATCTACCTTTACGAAAATCTATGAAGATAACATATGATGAAGTGATAATTGTAGAGTTTATATTTCTAGTTCTTGAATTGCTCTATTCAAATCTTAATCCTATTAAGATTTTGATATTACATGACAACTTGTTCTTATTTGTCTACAAAAGTCTTTTAAAAACCTTATGTCAGCTCCATCATCCTGATTTCATTATGATCATGGTTCTGAGTCATTTCCCCTGCTACTCTGTTTTATTTCTTTTGTATATTTTAAGATAATTTCCAGCTAAACATCATATGAACCACATCACTGAAATCTAATTAGTAGATCACCTGCTCCAGCAGCATGTGCCTTTATCTCATTACTTCTCCCCTGTGAGCCATATGTCTGCTTCCAGCATCAATCTTTCTGTGTGATTATTGCAGCAAGGAATTTTTTTGGTTTTTTAACAACTGTCTCACCTCCTTGCAAGGCATTTCTGGTCTTAAGTTTCCCAAAGTAGACATGCTATAGTTGTCTTTTTCAACCCCATGCTGTGAGTATGTTCAAAGTAATACATATCCCATGTACTGATAATTCTATCCCATGTGCTGATTTTTTTTTTTTTTAGTTCACTGATATTAAAAGCTACTAACTACTTAGTGATTGTTGGCTTTATTTGTTTACTCCCTCTGGGCCTTCCCTCGCCCCCTGCCCCTGGCCTCGGAAACAATTATATTAGCATCATGCTGAACTTCATGTCCAAAGTTTGGAATGTGCCTTGATGTAATAGGGAGAAGGCAGAAAAGAAACTGGGAAAAGAGTAGGAAGTGAGTTGAAAACATTGACCAGTCTTGTGTTTTGTTGTTTTTTTAAGTTGGATATTATCCAGTTTGAGCACCTAACTTTTCTTCATTTGGAAAAAGCTCTTCTGGGAGAAGTCTTTCAATAATTTAACAAAACCAGGATACCAATTGGTTTGGATAATCTTATCTTAAACAGTCCAGGAATTTAATGTATTGAAATTAAAATTAAAACTTTGCTGTGAATAGTGTGCACTTTTCTATGTAATCCACGTAATCCACTGTTTTCGTTTAATATTTAACACAACAGAATTGATTCACTCAATATACCTTGGTTTAATGCCTGGTATGTGCTAAGCACTGTTGTAGAAACCGGGACTATAATGATGAACAAGACATACATGATCACTGCCTTTATGCCTCTTCTAGGCTGTTGAGGAAGGCAAACATCAAACAAGGAAACAGAGCAAATAATGGTGAGTGCTGAGAGTGAAACAGGACACCAGAGATTCCTAATCTTGTATAGAGGGCTACCCTGAGAACACAGCATTCAGACTGATGCCTGGGAAGTGGGTAAAACTGATTGAAAGTTCACAGAGGTACTATTTCACAAACAGTGGAAGGATGTTAGGATGTAGATATCTTTGAATGAAGTTAGAGGAGAACCACTTCTAGAAGCTATTCATTTTGTAGCCCTCAGCAGATTACTCAAGAAAAATGGAAAACTTACTACTTTTAAAATAATTCCTCCTGACTCCATCAAATCTCGTAATTATATGCTTTCATAACACATTATATCTTCTTTTAAAGTCCTTACATAATTATAATGTTTCCCAAAATTTTATGAAAAATTTTAAACATGCATAAAAGTTGAAACGATTTTACAGTGTGTGCGCACATGTTCAGAACCAGGATTCTGCAATTAACATTTGACTCCGTTTGCTTTTTCACATGTCAGTCCATCTATCCATCCCTCTATTCATCGTTTGTTTTTTTAATGCAATTCAAGATTAGTTGCAGACATCAGTACATTCAACCCCTAAATAATTTCAGCATGCGCATCATTAACTAGAGTTCAATATTTGCATGTGTCTGAATGTGTATGTATATGTGTGTATAAAAACAAGTATATATTTGTGTATTTTATTTATTTGTTTATTGAGAGAGAGAGAGCGTGTGCACACACAGGTTTGCATGCACTAACAGATGGGGGAGGGGGAGAGGGAGAGAGACAGAGAGACAGAGAGACAGAGAGGCAGAGAGACAGACTCTCGTGCAGGCTCCATGCCTGGTACAGAGCCTGATGCATGGCTCGATCTCACAACCATGACATGATCTGAGCAGAAATCAAGAGTCAGCTGCTTAACAGACTGAGCCACCCAGGTGCCCCATATTTGTGTATTTTAAGTATATTATACACATGATGAAATGGATGAAACACAGTTATATTATTCAATAAGTCTTGAAAAATGCACACACTCCTGTATGACATAGAACGTCATCATCACCTCAAAAAATACCCCCATACCCCTTCCTAGGCTTTTATTTTTTCATTTAGCAAATTGATTTTGAGATTTATTTATGTGTATTACTTGTTCCTTTCATTTGTCAAGTAATGATCGTTATATGAATAGATAGCAGTTTCTAGTCATTTTCTGATGACAGACTCAGGCTTTTCCCAATTTGGGAATTTTGTGAACAAAAGGATCTATGAATATTCTTATACAGTGTTTTTGTGGACGTATGCTTTAATCTCTCATGCATAAATTCCTAGAAGTGGAATTGCCAGGTCATAGAGTTAGGTGTATTTTTAAGAATGGTATCTCAGGATCCACATAAGAGTGAAGACCATGGGGGAGGGGAAGGAAAAAAAAAGTTAGAGAGGGAGAGAGCCAAACCGTAAGAGACTCTTAAAAACAGAATAAACTGAGGGTTGATGGGGGTGGGAGGGAGGGCGGATGATGGGCACTGGGGAGGGCACCTTTTGGGATGAGCACTGGGTGTTGTATGGAAACCAATTTGACAATAAATTTCATATTAAAAAAAAAGAATGATGTCAGCATTTTGAAATAAGTACAAGTTATAAGAAACTTAAATTATTTTTTTAAGTGGTTATACTTCATGTTCTCATGAGCGACATATGAGAGTTCTAGTTACTCCACATCCTAGCCAGTTTAGGGCTTGTCAGTCTTTGATTTTAGCTATTCTTGGGGGGTGTAACAGTATCTCATTATGATTTTGACTTGCATTTCCCTAATGATTAATGATGTTGAGCACTTTGTCATATACTATTAATCATTTATATATCTTCACTTGTGAGGTGTCTAAATCTTTCAACTATTTTTTAAATTTTGTTGTTTTTTAATTACTGAATTATAGAAGTTCTTCATGCATTCTGAATTAGAATTCTTTGTCAGATAAGTGTTTTGTGAGTATTTTTGGCCTTTATGGCATTGGTGATTCATTTTCTTAATGGTGGCTTCTGGGGAAAGTTTTAATTTTGATGAAGTCTAATTAATCACATTTTTCTTTTTTGGTTCAAATTGCTTTGTGTGATCTGCTTAAGAAACATTAGCCTGCCTCTAATTAGTGAATATACTCTTTCATGTATTCTTCCAAAAATTGTTTAGTTGTAGTTTTTATGTTTAGGCCTGTGTATCACTTCAAATTTATTTTTTGTGCATGTTGTGAGACAGAGGTTGAGGCTAATTTGTTTTTGTTTTTGTTTTTGTTTTTCATATGGATATTCAGTTTTCTCTTCCACATTGGATTGCTTTAGCACATTTGTCAGAAATTAAATGATCCTATGGGTCTATTTCTGGGCTCTAATTTTATTCCATTTGTTGTTCTTTTTGTCTATCTTTAGACTATGGTTTTGATTACTATACTGGTAAGTCTTATTACCAGTTAGTTGTAAGTCCTCCAACTTGGTTATTTTTTTCAAGATAGATTTTGCTCTTCTGTGTCATTTGAATTTCATTCAAATTTTAGGATCCAATTGTCAATTCCTATAAAAAGTGCTGGTGATATTTTGATTTAGATTGCATTAAATACATTGATAAATTTGGGGAGAATTGATAAAATCTTAAAGTAGTCTTTTAATCTCTGAACAGCATATAAATCCTTAATTTTGTCTTCAATCTTTTGTAGTTTTTGGTGTGCTGTAAACTAAATGTTTATGCCCCCCCCCCCAATTTATATGTTGAAACCCCATTGTATTTTTAAATAAAGTTTATTTTGAGGGGGGTGGAGGGGTAGAGAGAGAGGGAGAGAGAGACAATCCCAAGCAGGCTCTATGGGGCTTAAACTCATGAACTGTGGGATTATGATCTGAGCTGAAATCAAGAGTTGGATGCTTAACTGACTGAACCACCCAGGTGCCCCACCTCATTGTATTTTTTTAATATTAGCAATTTAGTTGCTAAATTGCACAATTTCAAGGAAAAAGGGGAAGACTCTGATGGGGGAGTGACAAGATCCTATAAGAATATATGGCACCAGAAATTGTGTAATGACTATTTTTGGAAACACAGTTTACCACAGTTCTAGTAGTATTTCTGTAGATTCCTTAGCATTGTCTAGATAAATATTCACATTATTTGCAAGTAGAGATAATTTTACTTTAAAAAAATCTTTCTGTATTTTATTTCTTTTTCTTATTTTATTGCAATGACTAGGACCTCCAGCACAATTATGAATAGAGTAAGAGTAAGCCTCCTTTTCTTGTTCCCACTATAAGAGGTGTTTTGATATTTCCATTCCATGTTAACTGTAGTTTTTTATAGATGTTCTTTATGAAATTGATTTTCCCAATGTACATAGAGTATTAATCATGAATAAGTGTTACATTTTGTCAAGTGCTTTTTCTGCATCTACTGAGATGATCACATGGTTTTCTTCTTTAATCTGTTAATATGATAAATTACAACAATTTTTGAATATTAAACAAACCTTGAATTTCTAGCACAAATGCCACTTGTTTATGATATATTATCCTTTTTATAAACTGCTGGAGTCAAGTTCATAACATTTTATTAATGATTTTTGTGTCTGTGTTTACAATATACATTAGTCTATAATCTTTTTTTTTTGTAATTATTTTGTTACTTTTGATATCAAGGTCCTACTGATCTCAATAAAACAAGTTGCAAAAAGGTCCTTTCTCTCTATTTTCTGAAAGATTTCGGTCAATTTCTTCCTTAAAGAATTCACCAAGAAAATCACGTGGGACTAGAATGTTATTTCTGGGACACATTCTCAACAAATACAATTTCTTTAATGGATATATGATTATCTGTATTTTGTATTTCATTGTGTGGTAGCTTGGTAGGTTATACTTTTAAAGAATTTGCCCATTTAATCTAAATTGAGTGTACTAGCATAAAATTAATCATTGTGTTTCCATATGGAGCCCAACACAGGGCCTGAATTCATGACTCTGAGATCAAGACCTGAGCCTAGACCAAGAGCTAGATGCTGAACCAGCTGAGCGTCCCAGGTGCCCCTCCATATAAAATTTTAATGTCTTTTATTCTTGATGGTGGAAATTTATGTTTCATCTCTTTTTTCTTGTTTAATATTTAGCCTAGAATTTATCAAATTTCTTCTCTTTTCAGAGAACCAACTTTAATTTTTAGCACAAACGACATCTATTAGGTGTCATTTTTAGCACAAATGACATCTTTTTAGGTAATAATTATTGACCTCAGATGCTAATGGATTACTTCAGATATCTGAGGTATCAACAACATTTACATAAAACAGGTAGATATTAAAGTAGAACAAGTTAATTGTGTCAGAGCGCTGGATCAGGTTTGAGGAAATATATTGCACAGGAAGCTTATCTCCCGTTGCGAGCCTTCGCTCTTGCTTCTTGACTTCCACATCACCTCCACATTTCTCTTAATCTAAGTATGCTCTACTCTAAGTATACTTCTTTTTCCTCTCCATTCATTAAAACAGGTCCTAAAAACCTGAGTCAAGTCCCAAATTTTCCACATTTTTCTTTTAGTTACTGAAACATAGAGTGATTACTCCCTTCCAGTGCCCATGGCACCATTAATTTTGCATTTTAAATATTCTCTACAATTACTTTCTGTTTTATATATACAAACCTCTTTACCCCAGAAGGTCTATAAGCCTTTTGGGGGTAAGTACCATCTATAATATTTCTAAAGTATATAACTTTTTCTCCCTTAAAATTTGGTTATGTTAAAATTAGATAAACAGTTAAGTAACCACACTTTGGTCAAATAAACTTAAGTTCAAATATCAAGTCCCCTATTTAATAATAAAGTTGTCATAGGTAAATTACTTAACTTCTCTAAACATCAGTTTGTTTAATTTTATTTTTAAATAAGATAATACAAGTGTAAATTTGGAATAGGAATTTTATAGTAAGAACTCAACGAGATACTCTGTATAATGTGCATGACACATAGTTAAGAAATGCTAGTTCTTCTTATAATGTCATATTTTTTAATGTGAGCTATCTTTACCAGTATCCTTTTTTTTTAAAGTTTATTTATTTATTTTGAGGGAGAGAGTGAGAGAGAGAATGGGGGGGGGGCAGAGAGAGAGGGAGAGAGAATTCCAAGCAGGCTCTGTGCTGTCAGTGCAGAGCCTGATGTGGGGCTCCATCTCAAATACTGCAAGATCATGACCTCAGCTGAAATGTAGAGTCGGACATTCAGCCGACTGAGGCAGCCAGGTGCTCCTAGCAATATCCTTTTTTGACCTGACCCATTTTGAAGTGTACAGGACTATTTGGCTCTACCATAAAGACCCCCAAATATTATTCTGACCTTAGGTATTTATCTGTTCTTTACGTCTTTTGTTCTCTACCTCACTTTAAGGTATTGGTTATATCCTTTCTTTGATGCCTATGTCAAGGAGCCTCTCATTCTTTTTTTGCTTTTAATCCTATAGGCTATCATGCTAGGTTGGCCCCACAACCTAGTCTAAGGAATGGAGGTTTTGGTTAAGAATCCTGGCCTTTAAGTTATGCCTAGCACACACCAGTGATTTAAGAAGTATTTTCTTTAATTTGTGAGTTAATCAGCATATTAAAAAATGAATGCATGGACAAATGAACAGTATTAAGAATAACTAAATTCTTACAGCTGCCCCTGTTTGCTTTCAGAAACAACTTATCTCCTAACTTCCTCTGGTCCCATTCTTTCTAGCTACTTAATGACACCAAGCTTCTACTTTGTTTAATTTACCCAGTTTTCATCTTTTGGCTTGAGTTCTCTTTAGCTCCACATATTGTCCTTGCAATTTCAGCTTCTGTAACATCTCTTTGCATTTGGAATCACACTGACATAGTGCATAGTTTCTTCTGTTTTTTCTATTATTATTATTATTATTTCAGTGCCTTGTCCCTGTCATATCTCTCTTTAAATTCAGATTTCAGTCATAGACCTGAATTGTGTGCTCGAGCTTGTCCAAACAATGAAAAGTAGATCCTCTCCTGACACTTTCTGAATTCCCTGCTTCAGTCCAACTTCTGTCATAATGAACACATTTCTTCCAGCCAGCCTAGTTCCAGCTACAGAATTTGTTGTTCAAGATATTCCCTACTGCTGGCCCTGGTCTTTGGTCTACTGTTTACTTTCTTTCTTTCTTTCTTTCTTTCTTTCTTTCTTTCTTTCTTTCTTTCTTTCTTTCTTTCTTTCTTTCTTTCTTTCTTTCTTTCTTTCTTTCTTTCTTTCTTTCTTTCTTTCTTTCTTTCTTTCTTTCTTTCCTTCCTTCCTTCCTTCCTTCCTTCCTTCCTTCCTTCCTTCCTTCCTTCCTTCCTTCCTTCCTTCTTTCCTTCTTTCCTTCCTTCCTTCCTTCCTTCCTTCCTTCCTTCCTTCCTTCCTTCCTTCCTTCCCCAGGGAGGAGCCCAACACGGGACTTGAACTCACAACCCTGAGATCACGTCAGATGCTCACCTGACTGAGCCAGGTCTATTGCTGGTGCCCCTGGTCTATTGCTTTCTCTTGCACACTCTTGAACATGCTCAACTTACTATCCCTATGTTGTTTCTTTTGTTTTTGTTTTGTGTTTTATAGCATGTGATATAACAAGTGGACAAGCTGGCTAGATAAAATATTGCAAAATATACATTAGCCTCCAAATTCTTTTTCTCAGTCCATGGTATAGTATTTTTCACAGAAAGAGTTCAGTGCTTACCCTTTTTGATAGTAACTTCAGCTTCACAAAGATTTTTAAATACTTACGTTTCATATCTGGTCATGTTCTAGATCAGTGTTTTACAACCATTTTTAAAAATCTTAACGTACAATAAGAAATTCAACACTAAGACACCATATGCATATATACTTACCATTACTATGCAGTGATACATTCTAATATTTTCCAGTCTGTTCTATTTTATCTCATTCTACTGATTTTTAAATAATGCTTGTTGCTTACACTAATGGTTTAAATGCCTTATTAAATATGTTAGGTTCTTGGACTGCCTAAAAATGTGGCATTCCTCAGATTTCTTTCAGGAGCAGTAGCTGGCTTATTAACTTTCAGTCACAGTGTTCTTCACTTAGGGAAGTTTAAAAAAAATTGAGTGTGGAAAATATATTGTATATCATAGGTTTTTGTTTTTTTTTAATTCTCCCACTGACTTGGTGTTTAATGTCCCTGCCGGTCTCATTGAGAATAATGCTCAACCCTTTTCAAGTATTCATTGATGTTAAAATATTTGAACTCCCAGTTAGCCAGTTTGAAATGCAGTAGCCACTGAAAGTCAAAGGAATGGGAGATGTTTTGAAAGAGGGCATGATTAGGTACTTCTGTCTTTTTGGCAACAATTTTCATTAGTTGGATCCTTTTTGTGATTTTGAATGATGTGGGACAGATTTTTCCCCAATGGTGTTCTACAAAGTGGTAAAAGTAACACTTCAAAAAAAAAAAAAGTCCCATGATATCAGTTACCTTAGAAAATTCAATTTTAAACAAAGTTGCTTTAAAAAAAAACCCAAAAAACAAAAAGACGTATCCCAGTCTTTCTATGCTAACATGTTTTCTAAATCTCTAGTTCATCTGTCATGGAGATCATCTTCTAAATCCAGTTGTAAAAGATATATTGAGAGAGAATACCCTCAGCTAGGAGTTGGGAGACTGTAGTTCTCATCCCAGCTCGGTGTGCCCTTTGTGCAGAACATCTGACCTTTCAATTTTAACATCTGTAAAGTTAAGAAAACAGAATAAATAATCACTAAAATCTCTTACGGTTTTATTAATCAAAGATGTGAGGAGTTTAAGAAGCTTCCAAAAGGGATTTGGAAACAATGTGCTGCTGATGAGCTGGGGTATAGGGCTTTAGTTTAATAATGTCTCATTTGCCATGGCTCCTCAGCCTTCTTACTCAACAGTCATAGCTCTGTTCTGTTTGTAATGAAAACTTTGCATATGGCTTAATTTTCATTTCAAGCTCAATGAAACCTCCCACTAATAGTGGTTTGGGGTTGGAGCCATAGACACCTAATTTGCAGGCACCCAGGCCTAGTTGCAAACTTGAACAGGCTAAAACATACCCATCCAAGATTTGCAGTTATTTCCATTTTCTTAGCCAGACCTTGAGACTTCATATCTAAAATTCAGACTTGAAATTTGAAATGAAAGATTAAGTTATCATAGATGAATGGGTCTTATGTATTCTAAGTTGAAACAAAGGAATAAAATAGTCATTGGAAGAGGAATCGTAATTTTTAGAGTAATTTCTAACCATTTGGATTAACTCCTAGAAGTTGGTCTTGGGGAAATCATTTTAGTATCTAAAAATATTAGTTCTGAATAATCGAGAAAGCACAAATAGATTCTTTTGACCCCAGGAAGGGAGAAAATGGTATAACTTTAATTCTGTATTCAAATGTTAGATTTGAAAATGCCTTTCTATCTCATTTTATAAACATTGTAGAATAATTTTTAATGGCATTTCAAATGTAAATAATATTTTAATAAATATCTAGTGAGTCATAAAACCAAATTCTAGAATCTGTCATTTTAAAACAACTACTTTAGAACATTTAATTAAAGAAACTCATTTTTTCAGAGCACATTTCTAAAATATTTATCCTGTTTAGCTTTAATTTCCAACATTTATGTTCTGCCTGAAGAGTTCTATGTGTGAATAGAATTTTTTAGATAGGAAATTGATTTTGAAGTTTTTAAAAATCTTAAATTTCATGACTAAGTGAAAGTTCTTTGGCCTGCCTTATGTGGTTTCTTTATGTTCAAACAATTTGCTGGCTAGCCTTTTTAGTTTAGAATACCTATAGCTTTTAGGAAAAATAGTGTAGAGAGTTTCCATGTATCCCACCCTCACTTTTACCCTATTATTAGCATCTCACGTTAATACATTTGTCACAATTAATGAACTGATAGTGAAACATTTTTTTTATTAAAAAATTTTTTAATGTTTATTTTTGAGAGAGAGAGAGAGTGAGTGCGGGAGGGGCAGACACACACACACACACACACACACACACACACGCAGAATCTGAAGTAGGCTCTAGGCTCTGAGCTTAATGGGCTTAATGTGCTGTCAGCACAGAGCCTGACGCAGGGCTCAAACGCATGATCTGTGAGATCACGTCCTGAGCCAAAGTCGGATGTGTAACCAACTGAGCCACCCAGGTGCCCTGAAACATTGTTTTTAACTAAAATCTGTATTAGCTTTTACCGAATGTCCCTTTTTTGTGTTCCTGGATCCTATACAAGATGCCACATTGCATTCAGTATTCATGGCTTCTTAGGCTCTTTTTTTACTGTGAGAATTTCTTGCACCTTTTTCATTTTGCTGATCTTGACACTATTGAGGAGTACTGGGCAAATATTTAGTGGATTGCCCCTCAATTGGGAAGTGTGTGTGTGTGTGTGTGTGTGTGTGTGTGTTTCCTTAGGATTTTGAATTTTTTGGAGGAAGACATCAGAGGTAAAGTGTCATTTTCATTACATCAGATCAAGGATACATAATATCAGCATGACTTATCACTGTTGATGTTAGCCTTGATCTCCTGACTCCAGTAGTTTTAGTCGTCTTTCTCTACTATAAAGTTACTCCCCTTTTTTTCATACCAAATTCTTCATAAGGAAATCACTTTGTGTAGCTCACACTTAAGTAGTGAAGATGTAGTGTCTTTTTAAAAAATAATGTAAAGGTAACATGGGATGTAATGATGGCATATAGATTTATATTACCCTTGACGATTAACACAGTGACTTTATTTATATGTGACTTAGTCATCAGTCCTGCACAGTAGGCATGGATGAAATCATAGAGGTGAGAATAATTTGTAAAGCATCAAGGATATATATGTTATTCCTTTCAGGAAAATCCATTGAATGACAGCTTCTTGGCTTCAGTCTTCCCAGAATGTTCCATTGTTTCTTGCTCTTATCTTGGATCTTTTACAACTGCCACTTAGAAGTCATTGTTTGAATGTCTGGCCATCACCAGAAAATCAGGGTTCAGGGTGAAAACCATTGTATTGTCTTTCTTCTACCACTTTCATTCCATCTCTTTCACTCTCCACCTCCACCTCCCCCCCCCTCCTACACACATCCTTGTTAAAACAACTCTTTGCCCAAACTCTCCTGATTCTACCAAGAACTACCTTTGCTTCTGTTGCCTAGCCTGAATTCTATAAAATCATCTTGATGTAATTCTTTTATCTAATTCCCCATATCTCCCT
This sequence comes from Leopardus geoffroyi, assembly GCF_018350155.1. NCBI lineage: Eukaryota > Metazoa > Chordata > Mammalia > Carnivora > Felidae > Leopardus > Leopardus geoffroyi. The sequence goes on from NC_059336.1 coordinate 106,668,693, forward strand.
CATCAAAATGTCATTCATTTCTATCTTTTTTGGTTTTTTGTTCTTTAAGCCAGAACCCTAGTTATGCTTATATTTCTTCACGCCTGGACTTCTATGAAGTTCTATTTTTCTTTGTTTACAGTAATTCTTTCTTGCAATTATCCTTAAATGTCAATTTTTTTGACCCATTTCCCTGCTCAAAACATTCAGTAACCCTTTGAATCGTAGCACATCTCTCTACATGTCTTCTGGATTCATCATAGCAGAAGCAAGCTAACTTCCCATTCTTTCATGACAAGCATGTACCATTGTAATCAGGGTGAGATAATGGCCCTAAAAGTAAGCCTGTTGTTTCCTCCTCCTTGAATCTTCTCGTAAGGTTGCCCTGCCCCCCATCTATCCAGACCCTAGACATCCTTCAAAGGTCAGTTTAAATTCTATCTTTTCATGGAAGTACCTCTTAATAAAATCTTAGGTTCAGAGCAAGTTGAGGTCAGGAAGTGTTAGGGTAAAAATAAGCTAGCTATCTGAATCATTGGATGTTGTCTTACAATGAGGCAAAGCCTCTGGTTTCTCATTCTTTTGTACTCTCTACAACACATAGACTAGTGATGGACATATAATAGATTGCACAATCAATGCTTCATGTTGATTGATTGTGAAATTTCTATTTCTCTTTAGACAAGTGGCCATTGAAACTTGGCTGCTTTCCTCTTGCACTTTGTGCCAGCATTAAACATTAATTAGGCCATGTATTCCAATTTTCAAATATAACACTTTCTGAAAAAATAAATCTTCTTAAAGTGTTTTCTCGGATTTTAACTACATTCTGCTGGCTATTTTCCAAACTTGGGACATTTTTTTCTTTTGGAAGCTTTCCATACAAAGTGGATTTTTAAATTTTCTTTTAAAATTATAGACTTATATCACAATTATGGTTTTGTTGACAATATAAAAAACTCTAACAAGGAGGAAGAGTTGAATAGAGAGCCAGTTTTTCTCTACCCAAAATGGAAAAAATGATATTTGGAGAATTTATATTTGTTTTCCTCCTGTGGAAAATTTAAAGAATTATTTTTAAGGTCATTTTAGAAACAGTTCCAAGTGAATGCAATAAAGGCCTCCCTAGTGAGTTGGAGTGGTTTCCAAATCAATCCCATCAAAAGAAGATCTTACTTAGAAGCTTCAGAACAAACTCTCAAAATGCCTCTGTCCTATGCTTTCCAATAAGAATGAAACAGAACAAATTAGACAGTGAAAGTGGCTCTGGAGAGTTGTTTGCTAAACATTAAAACAATTCAGGATAGTGAACTGAAGGAAATTATTATTTTTATCATCAAAGTTTATTTCAATAGAGGCTTTAAATGGAAGCATAATTGCTTTAGAAAGTGCTTGGGGGTGGTAGTGAGTGGGCATCGGAGGCCTGGAACAGTAAATTAATTCAATCAGCAAAGGGGGAGGCACCCAGCCCATCAACTCTGTAGGGATTGCCCATTCATTCATTAACTATGAAATATAACTGCTTCAGCACAGCTAAAAACCAAAATATCCATGTTAGTTACCAAACGTTGGTATACATTATTAAAGCCAGAGGGAAGAGGGAGCTTTGTATATCTTTAATCACTATATAAAATGAACTTCACTAAAGGCAAGTTGTATGTATTATACTATCACACTGAAATCCGTGTTATTTTTAGAAGAATGTATTTTGCTGAAAAGTCGTAATAAATCTTCCTGTCTTTCACTGATCATTATTTTGCAAAGACTGACAACGCCATGCTTATTATAGTCATAGATACTTCCTGTCTTTATAAAAATGAAATTCTAAAGGAGGCAAAACTAGTGAAGGGAGAGATACAACTACATCCAAAAGTCAGTATAAAACTCAGCTTCTCTCGTCTCTTTCTATCCTCTTCTCCTTCCATCCATTGTCTTTATTTCTCTAAAGAAATTTTGACTCTCTCTTTGGGAACTGGCCAAATTAAATTAAAGATGCAGCTGTGTTTGGTGAGCAACATTATACCTTGTTTACCAGAAGCCTGTTGTGAGAAACTTGTCCGAGCAAGAGAAAGGACTCATGTGGTCTGCTCTCTCTTGAGAGTTTCCTTCGGTTGTCAGCATTGGAGATCATTGGTTCAGGTGAGGCATTCTTAAGAACTAAAACCTCTCAAGAATGGCTCTTTCCATTCACAACCCCATTTTTGTTTTTGAAAATCTGTCCATCTTAAGGAAATTGAAGATGACTTTAAACTTTTTTTTTTTTTTTTAAGTTTATTTATTTTTGGGACAGAGAGAGACAGAGCATGAACGGGGGAGGGGCAGAGAGAGAGGGAGACACAGAATCGGAAACAGGCTCCAGGCCCTGAGCCATCAGCCCAGAGCCCGACGTGGGGCTCGAACTCACGGACCGCGAGATCGTGACCTGGCTGAAGTCGGACGCTTAACCGACCGCGCCACCCAGGCGCCCCTAAACTTTTAACTCACTTAAAATCTTCCTCTATTTCTCTTTCTCTCTTTTAAGGAAATGAAAATAATAAACTAGTGTGGCACCTTTTCATAAGTAACCTTTTGAAGGTCATAATGTAAAACATCAGTAAAGATTCTAGATAAAATATACCAAATTTGTAACTTAAGAAAAATATGAAAATATGAAAGCACTAAGTAAACAATAATCCTAAGGAATCTCAATCCTAAATAATATTAGTAGGTAACTTTTGTTATACATTAAAAATGCTTTCACATGTGTTATATCAATTGATCTCAGTTCATCCTTTCAGCGGACCTTAATTTACAACATACCATTGAGCTAAGTGAGGTCATATTCTCAGAGGAATACGGCTGGCCAGTTGAAATAAAGGGAAGTTGGAGAAGTGAGGTATTGTTCCCTATTTCTGAGTCATTGGGGAATTTTTTTTTTCCTTCTTACTTTTTACTTCCTTTCTTGATATGGTTTCCTAAGGTTTGATGTCTGGGGCAAAGGGAAATTGTTATTGTTCAAGGACAAAATGGTTGTCTTGGTAGAAAATTACCTTAAATACAAAAAAGCTAGTAGAACTAATAAATGATTTTTTCAATGTGTTACAATACTAGTTCAATATACAAAAATCAATTGTAATTCTATATATTTGCATCAAACAATTGGAAATTGAAATTAAACAAAATTGAAAATAACAATAAGAAATAGAGGTCAGTTGTATAGAAAATACACATTTTAAAATATTTTTAAATATTAAAATATCCAAGAGTAATAAAGGATTTAAAGAATGAAGAAAAATAGTTATTGAAGAAAAATGAAGTATTCAAAACAATTTTGTTCTCATCAACCATCCTTCAAGATAATAGATTTGATAAGAATGCTTTAAGAAGACTATACCTGTGGTTTTACTTAACACAGTGACTAAAATTTAAATGAAACATGTTGAAATAATTGCTATAGCTACTAACTTTTTTAATAAACGTGAAGAATTTTTGAGATCTGTTTACAGTATGAATTTTTGGTACAATGTTACATCTGCAAACTTATTGAAAAACTTCTTCCTGAATTATATTCTGCTGTATACCTGAAGATTAGTGATATTAGTAATTTAATTATTTCTGTTTCTTGTACGTTGCACATTTGGTCATGTCAAAACATTAAGAATTCATCTTTAAATCTGACAGCTCAGTGGGTAACAGTGAATTGAATCTTGCTTTGACTGGCTTGCTAAGAGATTTCTTGGTCTCAAAAAGCTAGCAACATAGTGAATTTAACTGAAGAAATATTTATAGAAGACTAAGAAAGTTGTCATGAGATTTCATGACAATTGGACAAATGGAGATTTTGAACGATTTATGCATTGCAAGCATATGATATTTTATTTCTATCCTAGAGTTGTGTGTTCAGAAAATAATGATAGCACCATGTAATGGAATGGACTTACACACTGCAAACAGAAGGAGTGTGGAACCCTTTGATCATTCTTCTTCAACTAAGGACAAACCATATGATGTATTAAAGGTTTTGGAACCAGTTTGTCATGTGTTTATATAAGATGTATAAATACCACCACAAGTTAAAATTCTGCTAGAACCAAAGAAAAGGTTAATACTTTGCCGATAGTAGTATTGAGAAGCTGGAGTACAAGAAATAGTCCCTTACAGAGAAGATCGGGTGTTTCCAGAAACCAGTTGAAGTATACAACAACTTGAGTATACTCAAGTGCTTCAAGAGAGCAACTATACTTAGATGATACCTGCTGAAATGTTCTCACATCATTCTACTCCAGGGTAGATGCTGCAATTGTAGTGAGGGGAACAAGAGTAGAAAAACAAATAGAAACTAAGATTTGAGAAATTGGTATGCTCCATTGTCACATTTCAACAGTCAAAATGAAGAATAATTTTTCTCAAGAGATTTTGTGAAGGAGTAAGTATGTGAACAAACTTTAGAAATAAAAATGTTATAAGGAAGAGAGGCAATTTTAAGTTTCCTTCTGAAAATATTTAGAATGCATCTTGAGGGGCACCTGCGTGGCTCAGTCGGTTAGGCATCCGACTCGGCTCACGTCATGATCTCACAGTTCGTGGGTTTGAGCCCTGCATCGGGCCCTGTGCAGACAGCTCAGAGCCTGGAGCCTGCTTCAGATTCTGTGTCTCCCTCTCTCTCTGCCCCTCCCCCACTCACACTCTGTGTCTCTCTCTCTCTCTCAAAAAAAAAACAAACAAAAGTAATTTGGAATGCATCTTGAAGCTTCAGTTCATAAGATTATGAAAATATAGGGGCACCTGGGTGGTTCAGTTGGTTAAATGTCCGACTCTTGATTTCGACTCAGGTCATGATCTCGGGGCTCCTGAGTTCGAGCCCCATGTCAGGCTTTCCGCTGACAGCACGGAGCCTGCTTGGGATTCTGTCTCTCTCCGTTTCTTTCTCTGCCCCTTCACTTCTTGTGCTTTCTCTCTCTCAAAATAAATAAATAAACTCTAAAAAATTCTTTAAGTATAGGGATTGAAGAGGAGATACTAGTTCAACTACTTTTTACTGGAGAGGGAGAAAAGCTTAATTTTATGGAGGTATTTATTGATTTAGTCTTGTTTTCTGTAAGGAAGAATTATTCATATGTCCACATTAACTTACTCATTCGGTTATATATTCATATCAGTTGAACTGATTATAGATATTTATTTTAGTCTTTGAATTACAATTTGACACTGCTATTCATTATTGTATTGCTTAAATTTTTCTAACTTTGGCCACTGGAAATTACTTCATGCTAACACTGTCCATGACCCTATCTTCCCTCTTCCTCCCAGTCATTTGGGAATCATACTTAAAACACAGAATTAGAGTGTTACTTATGCTTGTTAATGAACTCATTTATCAGTGCTTAGAGCTATATTATTTAAGATTATCTACATGCTTGGCAACCGTGTTATCTGCAAATAGAGGCAGCCTTATTTCATTTTGAAGAAATATATGGTATTTTGAAGAAACAAGTATTCTTTGTATTACTTTTTCTTGCTTTATGCTAGCTAAGTATGATTTTGACTAGAAATGATGACAGAGGCATCTTTGCTTTGTTTTCATAGTCAATAGGAAAGCATTCAGTCTTTTGGCATTATGAATGATGCTAGGTCTGGGCTTTTTTGCAGTTGCCCTTTACCAGGTCAAGGAACGTCTTTTTCTGTTCCTAGTTTTCAGACCGCTTTTTCGTGGATGGATGTTGCATTTTGTCGGATGTTTATTTTGGTTTCTTTCTTTTGAGATCATTATGTGTATTTTCTCCTTTATTCCGTCAATGTAATGAGTTACATTGATTGATTTTAAATGTTGAACCAATTTTGCCTGCCTGGAATAAATCCCACTTGATTGTGATGTGTTCCCTTTCTATATATTGCTGGATCCAGGTTGTCAATATGTTTTTGAGGATGTTTTTGTGTCTATATTCATGAAACATATTAGTTTATAATTTTCTTCTCTTATGTTTTTCTGATTTTAATTTTAAGAAAAAATGTCCTCATACACTGAGTTGGAAAATACTCTCTACCTTTGTATTTTATGGAATGGATTATGTAGAAATGATATTTCTTCCTTAACTGTTTGATGGAAGTTATCAGTAAAATCACGTTGGAGTTTCGTGTGAGTGTGGCAGTGCGCATGCATGCGTGCGTGTGTGTGTGTGTGTGTGTGTGTGTGTGTATTTGGAAGATTTAAAATTTTGCATTTAATTACTTTGATAGACATAGGATCATTCAATCTATTCTGAGTCATTGGTAGTTTTTGTAATTTGTGTCTGTCAAGGAATTGTTCTGTTTGTTCTGAGTTGTGGAGTATTTGGGCATAAAACTGTAGTATTTCCTCATTATTTCTTTCATGGCTTTGGTGTCTATAGGGGTATGTTCTATTATTGGGTGAAATGCTCTGTAAATATCAATTAGGTCTAATTGGTTGGTAGTGTTGTTCAGGTCTTCTGCATTCTTATTTATTTTCTACTTGTTCTAGTAATTAATAGGTTGCAGATTCTAACTATAATTTTGAATTTGTTTCTCATTTCACTTCTATCAGATTTTGCAGCATGTATTTGAAACTCTGTTATTAGCTGTATACACATTTTAGAATCATGTCTTTTTGGAGAATTGATCTTTCTTCCTTATGTAACATTCCTCTTATCCTTAACAGCATTTCTTAATCTTAGTTCTATTTTGTCTGTTATTAATATAGTGGTTCCCACTTTCTCTCCACTAATAATCACCTGGTAAATTATTATCTATTGTTTTACTTTATACTTACCTGTTTTTTATACATAAAGCTGGTTTCTTATAAGCAGCATATAGTTGGATCTTGCTTTTATTTGCAATCTGATGATCTCTTTTAATTGGTCTATTTAGTAGATTCAGATTTAATGTAAATATTTATATGGTTGAATCAGATCTGCCATTTTGTTGGAAGTTTCCATTTGTTTCTTGTTCTTTGTTTACTTTTTTCTCTGCTTAGTTTGGGGTTATTTGATCATTTTCATGATTCATATTTATCCTTTTCCATTTACTTTTGTATTATCCTTTTTTTTTTAACCTGATCTGAACAACTTTTGAAAATAGATTGAAACAAGTAAGTAGACCTTCAGGGTCCTATGAGACTCTTACAAAAGATCTAACATTGTGTCATCACAGGCTTGAAAGAGAAGAGAAAGAGGGTAGGGTTTAAAACTACTGGAAGGAATAATGGCTGAAAATCCTCCAAATTTGGCAAGAGATATGTCTATATATTCAAGAAATTGAGTGAGCCTCAAATAGGATAAACCCAAAGAGATCCATATGCAAATATAACATAATTAAACTTTTGATTAAAACAGACTAAAAACATCTTGAAAGCAGCCACAGGAAAAAAAGATACCTTACTTACATGGGAAAAACGATCAAAGGGACAGAGGATTTCTTATCAGAAACCATGGAAGTCAGAAGGAACTGATAAAATGTTTGCAAGTACTGAAATGAAGCAACTGGCAACCAAGAATCCTCTGTCCAGCAAAAATATCCTCAGGAATAGAGGAGAAATCAACACATTATCAGGTAGAGGAAAATTAAGAGAACTTAGTGCCAGCAGAGATAGCCTAAAAAAATGACTAAAGGAAGTTTCCTAAACAGAAGGGAGACAATTAAAAAAAAATGAAATAAAGAAACTTTGGCAAATGAGGAAGCAAGGAAACACATAGTGGGCAGTATTTGGAAGATGTGATAATTTGGCAAAACTAGGTACATGATATGTGGGATCTCAGTCTTATGTCTTACAATTACGTGTGACTCTACAATGACCTCAAAATAAAATAGTTAATTGGGACAAAAAATTCATGAATTAGCTCTTTTTCCTTGTAAAAGAAGTAGGGACTTTCCTTTTAGCTCACTATATCCTAGAGTTGAAGCTGAAAGTCTAGACAGGTATTTTTATTATTACTGTGTGATTGGAAGGAAGGAAATCCCTAAAGAGATGATATAGTCTCTACTGATTTTATACATTAATGATAGTTTAGACAACATCATAGAAGTCACATTTACTGGGTGCCTGGATGGCTCAGTCAGTTAAGCATCTGACTCTTGGATTCAGCTCAGATCATGATCTCGCAGGTTTGTGAGATCGAGCCCTGCATCAGGCTCTGTGCTGACAGCATGGAGTCTGCTTGGGATTCTTTCTCTCCCTCTCTCTCTCTGTCCCTCCCCCACTTGTCCATGTGTGCTGTGCTCTCTCTCTCTCTCTCTCTCTCTCACTCTCTCTCTCTCAAAAATAAATAAATAAACATTAAAAAAAGAAGTCACATTTACCAACTTTTTTAATATCTCAAATGTAAATGTTCCACTCTCTCCTTCTACTCTCCCTCCTCCTACCCCCTCCCTCCGTGGCTTCAAAGATACGCTCCTCTTTTTCCCTTTCCATCACAGTGAAAATTCTAGAGATGTATAACTGTCTGTAGTGGTTGCCTCCACTTACTCACTTCTGACTCTAACTTCTTTCTATGCCAATCTAATATCCGACCTCAGCACTACAGTGAAACTTCTGTTGACCAGACCACCAAACATTGGCACGTCACTACTGTCAATCTTTCAATCTTTATTTTAATTGACCTCCCAGCGACACTTAACAATGCTATTCACTCCCTCCCTGAAATTAATTTTTCTTTTGCATTTCTTGGCATGATAAACTTCCAAATCCCTATTACTTCTCTGACAGTTCTTTTTTAAGGCCTTAAAAGCCAATTATTTTTCTAGTCAACTCTTAAATGTTGGTGTTTCCTACAATTCTTTTTATGATCCTCTTCTATCACTGGATTGGTGATAACTTTATTATCATTTATATGCTGATGAGTTTTGAGGTGTAAATTTCATTATCTGTAGTTTTGATCCTATGATAAAATGAATATATTTACTGAGATATTCTAAATTATTTCAAGATTAATATGTCTAAAAACAAACTCACCAGCTTTCCCCTTCATGCACTTTTTCTATGTTCCCCAAATAAGTGAACAGTACTATCATCCATGTAAGTTTTTAAGCAAGAAGGCTGGTGTCATTGCTTTCTCCTTCCTCTCACCCTTTCTCTTGTCATTTGCTCTGTCGTTGTGTTCCACCATTGTTACTTCCCATCCCTACTGCCATTCCACAATATATGTCATAATCATCTTTGCCTGCATTGCTGCAACAGCTGTTTATCACGTTTTCCTTTCTGTAGGCTTGTCTCCTCCAGTTGTCTCTGATGGGAGATTCATATAAGGATATGGTCCAATATGTGCTTGGGAACATAGTTTTAAAAATTAATTCACTCACTCACTCAATTTTCAAATATTTGTTGAGTACTTATGTGGAGCAACCACTGTGCCAGGCATGGGTATTGGAGTATACGGACAGGGTTTCTGCCCTCATTGACTTCATGGATGCAAATGTCATCTCACCAAAGAGCTCTTCCCTGGCCACCCTATCTAGAATGGTACTCCACTTCTGTGTACTTTTCTTTCTCTACTTTCTTGACATATTACACATTGAATTTTTCCATTTGTTTATGGTTTTCCCCGTCTAAAATAAAGATACCAAGAATGCAAGAAACTTGTCTGTTTTGTTCATTGTTATATCCCAAAGCCAAAACAATGCCTGCTATACTTTATAATATTTTTGAATGAAAAAATAAATCCTAGTTTGGGAAAAATAAACAAGAATTAAAATTTTAAAAACAGTTATAAATTTTAGGTAAGTATTATGTAGGAAATAGCAGAATGCCCCAGAAAAAAGTACTTTAAGCAGTGACTTACTTAAAAATTTTTTTTGTTTATTTGTTTTTGAGAGAGAGAGAGAGTCCAGAAGGCAAGCAGGGGAGGGGCAGAGAGAAAGGGAGACACAGAATCCAAAGCAGGCTCCAGGCTCTGAGCTATCAGCACAGAGCCCCACACGGGGCTTGGACCCATGGACCGCGAGATTATGACCTGAGCTGATGTCAGATGCTCAACCGACTGAACCACCCAGATGTTCCAAGGAGTGATTTAATTTTAGACGGGTGGTTGGAGAGAACCTCTTTTAAGCTGAGACTTGAACCATGAAAAGGACCCAGCCTTTCATATGAATGTCATGAGACAGAGCATTCTAAGAGGGTGAGGTGACTTGTACAAAATTCCTCAAGTGGGAAAGTGCTTTTGCATACTCAAGCAATAAAAAGAGGTTACTGCTGCTGAAGTGTGGAGCATGATACAAGACAAGGCCAGTCATGGGAAGGCATTTGGATCTTATTGAGTCATTGAGAAAGCTAGTGGCAATAATATTTCTTGATTGTACCTATCCCAAGTGTAATTATTTGTTAAATATCTCCCTCTCCTGCCAAAAGCTCCATAAGAACAAAGGGCACATTTCATTTATTCTGGGTGCTCATGTCTTAAGCAATACCTGGTATATGGCTAGCACTTACTGAATAGATTGATTGTATGAAGGCCTGGAATCAACCACACTGACTACATGCCTTTTCATTGCCAACCTTAATAAACACTTCAGTAGGACCTGAATATATAATCTCAACAAATGTTCTGTTGAATCTGTATTAGTCTCTAAGATCTTATCAAGAGTCTTTACATAGTTGAAGATTTATTATTTAGAAGTAATAAACTTTTCCTTTTTGTATGCTTGCTTCCTTTTTCCACCCAAAATGAAAATTAGGATTAATGGGTAGAAATTTGCTCTTTGGTGGTTTATGAGTTCTCTCTAGTTTCCTTTCATTGGGAGTGTTCAAGCCAAGTCTTGAATAAGTCATAATTTATCAATTATTCCAAAGAAGTAATCATTTCTATTAAAAGACTACAAATAAATAAGCAAATAAACAAAGAAATACAGTCAAGGAATAAAATTAAAGGAATAAAATAAGTAAAACTTTCTATTCAAAAGAAAGGAAGAGTTTCAACTACTAGTGAACACCAACATTCCCTCCCTACAAATATCAGATCTGAGTGTTAAATGGTTGCTGTAAATACATTTCTAACAACTCAATGAATAAATTACAGTAGATGACTTAGATAAAAAGAAATTTTGTCTTGCCTCAGTAGCTCCTAACTTAGGGTTTGACTTTGAGAAGATACATTTTTGGCCTCTGGTTACACTTATGGTATACTGCCAGTAAGTATTTTGTAAACAAACTATGTGTGCAAATACTTAACATTATAATACCAACAAATTGGGGATATAGTTGCATGTGAAATGGAAGGCATGGAAATCCATTACTTGGGCCAAAGTTTTTCTCATACTATAACTGAATCCATTTTAATGTATTCTCCCTGGCTTTCTTTTGGAAAAGAAGGCTTAAAATCTTGTAGGCTGTGGTCTTTTGACAGCTCTTATTTAATGGAGCGATAAATCAAGTTACATGTGGTGATGAGTTTCTATTTTCTGATTTTTTTAAGGAAAGAGCCTTCAAAAAATTATAATAGAAATAACCAGCATAAAATAACTATATTCATACTCACATTCTGTATGCAGACTCCCAAGATTTACCAGAATCACAGTGTTTAGGATTAGCAGGACTGTTTATCTTCTCAGTCACCAATATGATTGTTGAATAATTTTCTGTCCCCCTTCCTGACCGAGGAGCTTAAAGCAATGTGTATGGATGATTTGGTTGTTAGCTTGGTGTCGGCCGCTTTTTCTTTCTCCTTTCTTGCTGCTCTTCTTTTTTCTTATTCCATGTAAATGTTAGTTTTCTAACTGCATATAAAAATAAGCATGACATTAATCACAGCCTAATGAGTAACCCAACTATAAAAAAAAAAAAAAAACCTCACTGAGTAAAAATATACTCAGTAGCTTGAACACACCCAAATTTCCATATAAAGTAGGCTTATTTAAATATCACCACAAAGATGTGCTCTTTACAAGCTAAAAATGTCCACAAGGTTGCTGTAGTTTGGTTTATTCCCTTGATTTAAGGCACATTAATGCATGTGTGAAATATGCTAAAGCTCAATAGAAATGAATCTCATTAGTATTTAAATACAGCAATTAATTTATGTTGTTATTTATTGGCCAATTATATTAGAAATTATAGTGTTTAACAGAGGACAATCCGGTTTCCAAGAGCTGTAATTTGCCTGCAGTGTTAGAAGACAGATACAATCAATGCTCCCAGCAATAGCATCCACTGTGTTTTCCCCGTCCTCTTCTAAATATATCTAATTTTATAAATAAGAAATGTTGTGCTAAACTACACTTTCTCAAATTTTGCATTAGGGTTTATTTAGAGTAATTTTAAATCTTTCTCCCTACCACTTTTTTTTTCCTTTCCCCTTATCTGAGCCTATAGGTACAATAACCTGAGTTCCTTAAAAGGTCTATATTTCATTGAAATCTTTTTCATTCAAGTATTGCATTTTTACTTTGAGGGACAGGACAATGGCAAATATATTTATACAGGTTCTCGTTCATCACAAATCCAGTCTCATAAACTTTAAACACAACACTGCTTTCATTATATGTTGGTAAAAGCAGTGTAGCAATGACCTCTTGATTATGTCTCAGTTCATAGGAGTCCTACTCACTCTTTAATGTCCTGTGCATATATTAACTCTTGTAAAAATTCTTCCCTGATTTTTCTAGCCAGGAATAACCTCTTTTGCTGTTCAGCTTCCATAGTATTACGTTTAGATTTATCTTATGGAATTTACCACATTCTGTCTTTTGGTATGATTTTGAAACAAACCAGAAGTTAGTATTGGTTGTGTATTTGGCAATAATGGTCATCATAGTAAAGCAGCTCATGCCTCTTAAGATTTTAGAAGATTTGGGGGCACTTAGGTTGCTCAGTCTGTTAAGCATCCAACTCTTCATCTCAGCTCAGGTCTTGATCTCAGGATCTCAGTCTCAGGGGCTTGATCTCAGGGTCATGAGTTCAAGCCCCACATTGCATGGAGCCTACTTAAATAAATGGATAAATAATAATTTAAAAAAAGATTTTGGAAGATTTCAAAAATAATTTGGTTAAAGTACAAATACCTTATTTCATATAGCTTTGGCATTTCCAGATTTATTTTTTGTTATTTTGAGTGGCAAAATCAGAGAGAATGGGATGGGTTTAAAGGGGAAGTTTCCCCAGAGTGTATGGTACTTTTTCATGGGAAGGAGCAGGTGACAGAAGGTGTGGATACAGGTGTCGGGTAGGAGAACACCATGACTACCAGGGACCTTCCTAGAGGTCTTGAGAGCAGTTGGCTCCTAAATGGAGACAAGAAGTGGGGAAACAAAGTGATATGGAGGACATTCTAATCATTCTAATCTGACCTTACAGCTCAGCTCTGAGTGGCCCTAATGACCAGGAGGCTTACCTGTGTTTTGTGCTTGCAGAAGACCAGACCAGATAATAAAACAGGCTTATCTTACTTTAAAGCATAGATATGTTGGTTGGTCATAAGAAAAACTTCTCTGTGTGAGTACACATCAAAATATTAGGAGAAGTTTTGATATTTTAAACTCAAATGCTTTTAAGAAAGAAATCATGAACTATTTTCTGGATTATTTAGTGTCTTTAAAATTCCTTAATAGAGAATACTACTGGTTGTCTGATTTTACAAGGAAGAACAAAGTCATAACCTTAGGATAAAGGATTTCTTTTCCTTTTCTTTTCCTTTCACTTTGTGTGTGTGTGTGTGTGTGTGTGTGTGTGTGTGTGTGTGTGCATGTATGTGTGTTTGTGTGTGTGTGTGTGTGCGCGCACGTGCATGGGAGTGTGTGTGTGTGTGTGTGTGTGTGTGTGTGTGTGTGTGTGAAGGCTATGCTTTTAGGAAATCACTGCCCAGAGCTAACAGTAATCATTTAGGCACTATGTGGTAGGTCACAGACTTAAAGTGATCTTAACTTTATTTATCTTTTTAAAAAAAATTTTTTAATGTGTATTCATTTTTGACAGAGAGAGAGAGAGACAGAGCATGAGTGGGGGAGGGGCAGAGGGAGAGGGAGACACAGAATCCGAAGCAGGTCCCAGGCTCTGAGCTGTCAGCACAGAGCCCGATGCGGGGCTCGAACTCACAGACTGTGAGACCATGACTTGAGCCGAAGTTGGACACTCAACCGACTGAGCTACCCAGGCGCCCATAATCCTAACTTTAATCCTCCTTTGCCCATAGGATAAATGACAGAGAAAAATGATGCTAATGATAGAGCAACCCATGTTCCTAGGCACACAAGTACTACTTACTGGTCTATTACTTATTCCCCATGTTAAGATAGGCTAGTAGAAAAGGAGGTACATATTGTTTTGACCAAAGTAATTTCCATACAATGGGTAGATGTCAGCCTGATCACATCCGTGGTATCTTGTGATGATATCCATGAATTGAGGCCTCTGTCATCTTGTGTTTTCTTCCTGTCCCTTCCTTCCATCTTTTTCTGTTTTCCTTCCTTCTTTTCCTTTGACAAATATTGAATAGCTATCAATGTCATGGTCTGAAGTGTGCATTAGATATATATTGGAAATCATCTATAGTTCTATTCTTTGGAGAGCAAAATATCAGGGTTGCAACAGTCCTTGCCAATCATCTTTAAATGGTCAATCAAATTGAGGCCCAAGGGAGAGGCAGAGTAAGAACCATGCACAGGTTTTTAGTTCAGTCTCGGCATGAGTTCGTTTGAGCATGAGCTCAATTCCTTGCCAGTCATCTTTAAATGGTCAATCAAATCCAGAGCTGACCCTTAATAATAAAAGAGCTGCAATTTTTTTAGTACTTCCCATACACCAAGGTCTTTCCATTTCGGTGAATTTCCTCAGCAGTACTGTGAAATAGAACTTACCATCATTGTGTTTAGAGGCAAAAATTGAAGTTGAAGGAGGTTAAGTAACTTGCCTGACATTGCATAGTTTAGAGGCTGTGAAAACTGGGTTTTAGATTCTGGTCAGCTTGACTTCAAGAAATGTGAGTTAATATAATACGGACTATCAGATTGTTGTTTTATTGTCTTAAATTTTGTTTTCATAATAGTATTAAAAATCAAGCATAATTCACCATGGCATAATTAATTGGGAATTTGGCTGTACATTTTGGGAAAGGGGAAAATGAAGATAAGAAAGGAAAAATTACTGCCAAGTTTTTTTTTAAATATATATTTATTGTCTCATTTGACCATGGCATCAGGTATAAATAGGAATTTTGTCTTACTTTCACTACTCTATTGTCTAGAATTCCTCAGATTTGTTGAAGGGGTAAATTAATGAGAAGATATCTCTGACATAGGTGTCATTATCCCCACTTTGTAGTGGAGAAAACTGAGGTTTAGAGAAGTTAAATAATTTGCCTAAAAATCATACTGCTAATAAATGGCAGAATAGGAATTTTGACTTACATCTATTGGAGTCCAACATTTTGCTGATTAACCATTAAGATAATAGCATTCTTTCCCACAGCACCATTGCTTTAGAGACTTCAGATTGACAACAATTTTACAACAAATGAAAAATAAAATGACATTTTAAGTGTTTTTCTCCTCTATCAATCGAAAACACTGCTAGTCAAAGTGCCTGACGGAACGGATTGTTTCCCATTTCACACCGGGATAAGGAGTTTCAGCCAGATGGAAATTAACTGCATCACCAAATACTCTGTTTTGTACAGCTGACGTTTTCTCACAACTAGGCTTTCTTTATGAAGGAATCATTGCGTTGATTCACACTCGGGTACAAACTCCTTATCTCTCTGCCATGGACTGGGGACAGTGGTTCAAGGTCAGGCATAGCTCCTGGCGCATATGCTGAGTAGTCCTGAATCATGAGCCTATCCCAGACCTACTGAACCAGAACCGGAAGATATTGTGCATATGAATGACATTTTGAAAACTACAGGTTTAGATGACATTTTCAAGTGCACTTTTACGTGAGTGTCAGACTAAAGTAATAAGAAAATTTTTGCATCTTCTGTTTTGACCACCCACATTTGGGTACAACCTTTGAAGATGTCCAACAAGCAATCACACATACATGAATGATACTTTAAAATATAGAAGAATTTTACACGCATGACTTTTTTTTTATTTCTCAAAATGATGTTGTATTATTCCTATTACACATATGAGGCACTTTAGGCTTTAGTGAGATTAAGAACTTGCCCTAAACCACAAGCTAGTAAATTGTAGAGTCAGAACTTATTCTCAGCTTTCCTGGGCCCATTTCCAATTAATTTTTTTTTACGTTTGTTTTTCCTGTTTTCTCTTCCATTAGGAATGGGAGAGATTCACCATAGTAGACATCGAATACGTGTGTTTAGGAGGAAATTACAAATTTTACTTCACAATGTATCCCATGAAATATTTATATAATTTTTATTGCCATATTTTGAAATACACATAATTGTATATATTCAATTTGTGAGGCAATCAGGAGAAGTGCTATAATATGCAAAATTTCAAAGTCTAACCTTTGCTCAGGGGATGGAGGAAAATATGAGTTCAATTATGTTGCAAATGAACATCTTGCAACATACAAACAGCCCAAAGCACATTACATCACAATGCTCTAATAAAAAATAATTAAAACAAGAAAATAAACTGTCACAAGTATCAAAATGTACCCCAAGAGCCAACAAAAAGGATGTAAATGAGATTCTCTAGAGAGAAATCTGCTGACTTGGGCATTTGCAGGTCATTTTCCTGGATGGTGAAGTCTATAAAGAAGGTAAAATTTGAATGAATTGATTTAGGATTGAAGGCCATTTGGTAACATCTGCTCCCATGTCTCAGTCTGTGGGGTTGTTCTTTTAGTTTTATGTCATCTGTTTCTCATTCTGTGTGTGGAATGAAAACAGACATCTGTATATCAAAGGATATTATTTACTGTTTCATGATGCAGTTCTGCATATGAGGACATTTATGAGGACATTAAATGTGCATTTTTAAATTTTTATCATTCATCTCAAATGTTCATGTTGAAATGAGGGAACACGTGTGAAAGAGTCAGAAGCTGGAGCTGTCATCAGTGTTCCCCAAACCAGAAAATCCTAGCATTGTGCTATGGAGATTATATGTATTTTTGAGAACATAATTACAAACTGAATCTGTCCTATCCATTTGAAAGTAAATATAATAAAGTTAGAGCTGCCATTCCCCACAAACTAGAAACACTGTGCACTTTGGATACAACAGCCACAGAAATGCAATGAACACAAGTGACATCACCTAGATGAGCGAATGATCAGAATTACCCTGTACAAAATGATAGTCCTACATTGACATTGTGGTTACTCTTTCCTATAAGTCACAGGTGAGCCAGAGCACACAACCAGGCTCAGGTAAGGTTTTGGATGGTTAGTGGTAGTGTGGGACAGTCCAGACTGACAGTCCAGGCAGTCCAGATTCTTGTTGGGGCCTGACAAAGAGCAGCATTGAGAAATGGAGTGATATGCAAAAGCATGCATTTCCCCCTGTTTCATAAACTGACAGTGAGAGCTGGAGGCAAGTGTTTTGGATAAGAGGCATTCTACATGTATGTACAGATGACTAGCAGCCTTAAAAGTCAAAATAATAGAGGTGACTATTGATATGTATTCTGTTCCATGAACTGTGTGATAAAATATACTTAAATTATTATTAAGTTTTTGTATACCTTTGAAGTAGGTATTATTTTAGAGATAAGGATGAAATACTGCTTCTAGTACCTGCCTGTAAATAGAAGAACTAAGATTCGAGCTGCAGGGAGAGTAGCTGATCTCAGGGTTCAGTGGCTCTCTTATTACCTTATTTTTTCTTTCTCTCCTACGTGAAGACATGCTATTGGCAAAGTACGATTCATACATTGAGTCACCTTGCTAGATTTTTTTTTCTGTCTTCTTTGACTTCCCAAATGGACTTTGGGAAGAACTAAACAAAGTTAAGGTACAGACTGTAGGCATAGAAGGGAATGAAGCAAATGAATTCATGCCGAGATTGAACTAAAAATCTGTGCATGGTTCTTGCTCTGCCCCTCCCTTGTGCCTCATTCAGCACTTTTCAAAGGCGGGCATCCTGGATGACTGCTCCTTTTTTCTCCCATTCGGCCATTCCCACTGGATCTATTGCTGGACCCTTAAGAATCAGTTAATCTGGCCAATTCTTTTTCCCACCATCTATAAAAAATAAAATAGTGACATTAATTTCCCTTGAGGGCCATTAGGAGAAATGAATTGGAAATTAAGAACAAAGTGTATTCCCTATGAGAAGAATTTTGGGGGGGAAATAGAACAGAACTATTCCCTTAAATTTTCTGTGGGAACAGCACCTGTATGGTGCAAAAAATTTATACTTAGAGTTTTTCTTGGTGGCTTCAGACATATTCACCTAACCAGAATCCACTGGTAGAGAGATATTTATTAATACTTTTTACCAGATAGGATGGAAGTTGTAAAATTAACACAGGTGATCTTTTTTGTTCAGGTATGTCATCAACTGGTAAATAGGCTGTAATCACTTCCAATCCAGTCTCTCTGCCATTTAATATGTGATTAGTGGCCTTATTCACCAGCCACACTTACATAATTTGATATTCTAAGAACACAGTTTATATTATTGTCATTATGTTTTATATTACTGTCATTAACCAGTTCTCTCTTTCTCTCTCTCTCTCTCTATATATATATAAATATATTCTCCCTCTCTCTCTCTCTATGTGTGTGTGTGTATACATATATATATATATATATATAGAGAGAGAGAGAGAGAGAGAGAGAGAGAGAGAGAGAGAGGTTCATGTCTCCCTGGAAGTTGTGAGTTTTCCTCCCTTTGATCATAGATAAAATATAAATATAATTTAAAGAGAAGACACATATGTTGCACTGAAGGAATAGTTCTGATGCAGTGAGGGAAGGAGAGAATTAATTTAGGAATTTAGGAGCTTTACATACCCACTGTTGATACACAGAAGGAGACTTCGGTCAGCTAAAAGACAGAATAACAGGGTAAGGCTTTTAAGAAGTAGAAGGTAGGTGGTGTCAAGATATGAGAATTGGGCGAATAAAGAAAATTTTGACTCATCTGACCAATGAACTCACTTTTGCTCTCAGATTGATTATTTTATCTTCTGTGTCGGTTCCTAGGGCTAGCATAACAAATTATCCCAGACTGGCTAGCTTAAAACAACAGACACTAACGCTGTCACAGTTCAGAATAGGAATCCTAAAGTCCAAAATCAAGGTATGAGCAAGGTCCGTTCCTTCTGGAGGCATGAAGGAGAAACTGTTCCATGCCTGTCTCCCAGCTTCTGATGGTTTCCAGCAACCCTTGGAGTTCTTATCTTACAGCTGTGTGTTACTCCAATCTCTACTTCCATCATCATGTGGCTTTCTTCCCCCTGTGTCTTTCTGTGTCTTTTCCTCTTCTTAGAAGGACACTAGTCACTGGATTTAGGACCTACCCTAACCTGGTATGATCTCATCTTTATTTAGCTAATTACATCTGCAAAAACTCTATTTCCAAGTAAAATCATATTCTGAGTACCAAATGGACATGAATTTTGTGGGGGTCGGGGGGGGGGAGACACTGTTCAACCCTTGACATCCTCTTCCTTTCTTTTCCTTTTTATTTTGCTCCACTTGGAATGGAGAGAGGGATTTGAGATGAAGCTTGAACCATCTTCAGTGAGCAACTCCAGGTTGCTCCCTGCAGAAACTGGAACAGGAATAAGGCAGGTCCAGCTTTCTCAACAAATTATAGGAGGTTTATGGAAATGTCATGCTGTGGAGGCTTGGGTACAAATTTACATTTGTAAGAGTTATGGTTGAAATGTCTGTTTATATTGGGCACAAAAGTTATTGTTACTAGATTTTCTCCTTTAGGACACAAGATTTGCTTTATGATTTTTGGTGAGTGACAGTTTATGTTGCATCTGGGAGAGACATGGTTTTAAATCTGGGAAAATATTTTTCTATATTGAGTATAGTTTCTAGTTCTTGATTTCTGCCTAGCAACACTGTCCTAAACAGAGTTAGGAATGCGGCAGATTGTATAATCTAGCATAAACACATATTGGGTAACAATGACTTTACATTTATCTGTGTGTGGCATTTGTAAAAACCAATTTTATGATTGTTCATGTGATGTGTTCACCAACTTTCCACTCTTTTGTTTTGGTAGCTAACATGTTCTTTTGCATTTAGATGTTTGGTGGCTAATAAAGTTAGCTAATTACACAGTGCTACTAAGCCTGCATAGCTAAAATCTACATAGCAATTATTCACTGAAAATATTTTTAATTATTTTTGGTGACATTTTCAAATATAACTTATTTTTTCTAACATTGCTTCATAATCCTTTATTAGGAATGCTTAGCTCAGAATGTAATAATTAGGCAGCCTTCTATTATTATAAGGGTAGCTACTCTAGATGTTTAGACAATTTAAATCCAGCCCTAACACTGCTTCATTCTTTAGACAGTGACTAAAAGTGGGACCTCAACACTCAGATGTTATGAAGGGCATCTCGTAGCTTTCTTGCTGTTGAAAATGCAGCTAGCACGGTTATGATGTCCACTCTTAGGTTTCAGTAGTGAATTATTACAGGAAAAAAAGAATATCTGGCCAGAAAGTGACATGATTTTTCTAATTTTCCAGAAAAATCATGTGATCACCATCAGCAAGAAATTCCAGTATTTTCTTTCTTAAAAACGTTTGTGAATAGAGTGTAATCACAATAATTTCTGATACTGTATCTAAGAAATAAAAAAATAGAGCTACGCCAATTTTACTTAATTTCAATTATCAAATTAAATTAGGAGGATAGCAAGGCAACATGTCATTTAAATTGGATGCTGCCAATCGATTTGCTTTACAGAAACCTTGTGATCAGATCGGTTGGCCTATTTTTCAAACATAGACTAAACTACTCAGTTTCTCTCATCCTTTCCTATAAATAAAGGGTCAGTTTAGGAAAACATCCAAAAAACAAGTAATAGTTGGGAGAAGATAAGTCTAAGAATCTAGCTAAGACTGTGCCAATTTATAATTTAATGTTAGTCCCTTGGATTTCCTAGAGATTGAAAAAAAGATGTGTCAGGAACATTTTGCATCCTTTGCTAAATCTCTGTTAAACACATTGTGCATTGATAGTTTAGTTTCCCCTGTAGCAGGATTTATATGACATATTCCTTTGAGAATTTAGGGACATAAAGGTGTTCCACTTCAAAAAAACTATTTTGTTTTTATGTGAAAATGAAAACCATAAAGCCTTCGGTGTTAACCATTAAGTAACCACATGGAGCTAAACATCTCTCTTGAAACTCCCCTTTTCAAAACTTTGAAACTTTGCCCTCTTCATTTTATATGTATGTTTTTTGCATTGTGTAGGTCATGCACGTAATCATAAACATGAGAAGTATATAATAAAGAGAATACAAACACTCCTATTTGCTGTCATTACTCCTATGCATTTTTATCATTCTGCTCTAGAATACGTATTTTTAGGTAACCTATAGTTTATAAAAAATGGGATTCATTTATGAGTAGCATTTTATAACTTGATATTTTATACAAAAATATTGTTAATACACACATCAGGTTGGATTAATCCTGAAATAATTATGCTGAGTAAAAAATTCCAGAGGTTACATATTGCATGATTTCATTTATATATTACTTTATTTTGAAATAACAAAATTATAGAAATGGAGAGTGGATTGGTGGTTGCCAGAGTTTGGAAGTGGAAGGAGGAATTAGGAATGGCTTTAAAAGAGCAACAGCAGGAATCCATGTGGTGATGAAACTGACCTTTATCTTGACTGTATCAATGTCAGTATTCTGGATAATATATAGGACTACAGTTTTGCAGGATGTTACCACTGGTAGACATTAAAGGATATGTGAGATCTCTCTATAATATTGACTGTAACTGCGTGCAGATCTACAATTACTTAAAAAAAAAAGTTTCATTGAAAAAAATTCTGGGATTATCTCTTCATGCCAGTAATTATAGGTCAGTATTTCAATGACAGCATAATATTTCACAGCTACTCGAAAATCAGTTTGGCAATTTCTTATGAAGTTAACGTTATAATTGCCACTCAATAAACAATTCTACTCTTAAGTATTATCCCAATTGAAATGAATACTTAAGTACACACAAAAAGTTCTATACACAGATGTTTAGATATATATTATGCATACTCAGCCCAAACTGCAAAGAATACAGATTTCCTCCAACTGGTAAATGAATAAACAAACTTTAAACTGTATTCATCAGTAAACTGTTATTTATCAGTTAAGGAAATGAACTATTGATATGTGCAACAAACATGGATCAGTCTTAAAAAATTTTAAGTAAAAGAAGCTAGTCTTGGATAATTACATGATGTATTATTCCATCGATGTGACATTCTGAAAGAAGAAAAATTATGAGGACAGATTACTGATTAAACATTACCTGAAGTCTGAAGTAGGAGAAGATTCTCTGCATAGAAACAGGATTTTTAGAGGTTGATGAAACATAACATCTTGAATGTGGTGTTGCCCAACCACATATTTGTTGAAACTTGTAGAACTCTACACCAAAAGGGGTGAATTATAGTGAATGGTAATACGCATAGTATAGAATATATACCTACCTTAAAAATACAACTTTCTTTTAAAAATTCTTGCAATAGGCAAAAAAAGTGCCAATGATTAGAACATCAGTAATAAATCAAGCTACTTTATAAACTCTAGGATAGTTTTTCATGTTAAAAACATCAAGGAAAAAACCACAAAGGCCTACAACTTCATCTTTAAGAAAAAACCTTCTACGAATAAATCATTTTACTGATGAATGTTAAGTATGACCAAGTTAACTTGATATACCTGGGGAATCTCTGGATATCTTGGCTAAATACAAATAGATCAGGTCATTAGATTATGTAATTAGTGTAATTTAATTCTATGTCCCAGCTACTCATGATTCTTACCTAATACATGAGAAGACATTATTAAAACTTCTTGATTTTAGATTTCCCTCTTAAATCGCTTACAGGCACTTAACCAACCTAGTCCTGATCTACATGAACTGAAGGTAACAAGCCATTTTTTTTCTTCAAGTGTTAAAATCTCATTGCCTTGCTACATTAGTGTTTGTGTATACAGTGTGGTTTTGTTTCAAAACCTTTTGAAAACAAAGTCATGGAGCCTGAATTACTCTAATATCAGTGAGTCTTCTATCATGTTAATAAAGCTGTACATTTGAGAAGCTGGAGAAAATACTGTAAAATTGGGTAGGAGGAAAACAAGAATGAATTCCATTGTGTGTTTACAAGTCCAACACAGAGCTGAAAGCTGGAATTGTTTTTATATTTGTAAAGAATATATTTATATTACGTTTAACAGTAGTCCTTTTATTTATTTATTTATTTATTTATTTATTTATTTATTTTTTCCAACGTTTATTTATTTTTGGGACAGAGAGAGACAGAGCATGAACGGGGGAGGGGCAGAGAGAGAGGGAGACACAGAATCGGAAACAGGCTCCAGGCTCTGAGCCATCAGCCCAGAGCCCGATGCGGGGCTCGAACTCACGGACCGCGAGATCGTGGCCTGGCTGAAGTCGGACGCTTAACCGACTGCGCCACCCAGGCGCCCCAACAGTAGTCCTTTTAAAAACATGAAGCTTTTATTTGTATTATATTTAACGTGTAATTTAACAATTTAGCAACTATTACTCATACTTCTAACTATCAATAAATGTAATAAATCTTAGCAATATTAAAAAAAAGAAAATTCTACTTATATTCATTGGCTTTATACATACGAACACACTGTTACTGAAAGACAATATACTGATAAATTCTAGATCAGTATTATATGAGCAAGGCATTACATGTGACAAAAAGAAAGGTTCATTGTTAACTTTCTATTGTCATTTAACAAATAAATGAGGTCATGTAGAGAAGTGCATAAATGTCTTTCCAAGTATGAAACTTAGCCTGAAAAAAAAAAAAAGAAACAAAACCATTGGGCCCGACTTCCAGTATTATACTTCATAATAAGAATGATGTCATTATGTCACTGTGTGGGGGTATGATCCAATTATCAGTAATTTAAAATATTCACTAATGGAAAAATGGTTATTAAATATTTACACAAGTCCCTTAGTGTTGATAAACGGCTATAATTACTTTAAAAATATTGATTCAAGTAAATGAAGGAGAGGTGTCCATGGGCTCTGTTTGAAACATGAGGACATTAATAAACAAGTCAAAAGGTGATTATTATTTGTGATTAACTGTAGATAGGATAATTCTGTGTATTTTAAGTAGCCTCAGGAAGAGAGGGGAGAAGAACATGTGAGGACCAAGAAGCATTGGAAAAGTTATGACTTGAGTATATTTAGCCTGTAACTTCCATCGATACCACATATCAAATATTGTATTACAATGAATAATAAATACAGATTTTATGATTAAATATAATCTAGTTTAGATAAGAAATGTAAGAAGTAGGCTGGATCTCTTCTTGAATGGTTGGCCCAAAGGTGAAAAATTGAATGGGAGTTGGGCATATCTTCTCATCCCACCTCTAAGAGTTCAAACTGTTACTCTTTGGAATTCAGTCTGGTACTAGGGATGTTGAAAGAAGCTGAAGATTGAAGCCAGCCACTGTCACCAGGTAAAGTGCTTTTATTGGCACTATGCTGATAGTAACAGTGATCAAACAGGAAGGAAGGAATTCTTTCCTCCTCCTGTCTTTCAATATCCCTCTGCTGGTGCTCTTAGCACAATCTACAAGGTAGTTGATTGACAAATGAAAATGTAATTAACAGAGTCCCAACCAGTGGTATGTTGATATATTTAACAACTAGATTCTGGGAGAAAAGAGAAAGCCCGTATTTGTAGAGCTTGCTTATATTTTTATCTTATCTTATCTTATCTTATCTTATCTTATCTTATCTTATCTTATGTTTAGTTTAGTTTGAGAAAGACAGAGACAGTGTGAGTGAGGGATGGACAGAGAAAGAGAAGAGAGAGAGAATCCCAAGCAGGCTCAGTGCTGCCGTGCACAGCCTGATGGGGGGCTTGAACCCATAAAGCCGTGAGATCATGACCTGAGCTGAAACCAAGAGTCAGATGCTCGATCAACTGAAGCACTCAAGTGCCCCAGAGCTTGCTCATATTGATGGTGTAAATACTTACATCATAGTTAATTTCAAGATATTAACATGATATGACAGTATGATGATATTATTCAGATATAATACAGATATAGTTGATGTAAATGATCTCAAAGTAGTAAAGGGTAGTCAGGTGACATGTTTTGAGGATGTCCTTTCTATTTAGTGTACTTTATGTAATATAAAATTTGCATACTTTAATTATAAATAATGACTATTTAACAACTGGCTTTCAAAACTCATGAATGTTTATCATTTGGCTCTTGTGTGCCGGTGTGTGTTTGTTGGTTCCAGTACACCACTGGTCCCAGCCCAGCATCACAAAGCAGAGGACAGAAGATTATATTTGGACCAGAGACAATAGCTTAAAAACAGATGCAGCTCACCTTTTCACTGCTTCAGCTCAGTTACTCAGTTGAACCACTTTATGCTATATCTAACAAGAATTACCTATCCTTTGTACAAAGAAAGATGCTCTCACTAAAAAAGCATACACAAAATTCCAGTAGTCTCTGTCTCCATCTCTGGGCAATGATAATACTCTTCTTAGTCAGTAACTGTTGTACTTGGATATATGAGAAGCTAAAGAATAAATTGTAACATTAATAACTCCCAACAATCCTTATATGCAAGAATAAGAGAAAAAAGGGAGTAAAAAGGGAATTAAATATATACAAATGTAAATGTATGGAACAAAACAAAGAAGGTGATATATAGAGCTGTTACAATATTTTTTTCTGTAAATGGCTATGAAGTTGTAGCTGATATTTTTACCTTTTACCTTTTTTAAAAAAGTTTTTTTTTTTTTTTTTTGAGAGAGAGCACAAACAGGGGAGGAACAAGGGAGGGAGGGAGAGAGAGAGAGAAACCCAAGCCACCCACATGGGGCTTGAATCCATGCATGAGATCATGACCTGAGCCCAGAGCTGGGAATCAAGAGTCAGAGGCTTAATTGACTGAGCCACCCAAGTGCCCCTTTACCTTTCTTATTCCACCGGCCATTCCATTTTCCCTCAGTGCACCTTCCATTATTGTGATTTTTTACGTGGTGATTAACTGAAGATTTGGAATCTTAGGTGACCTTTTTCTCTCATTGATTTTCCATTAACTTTTATTAGTTGATATGACATAATTAGCATCTCAAAGAATTCCTAATGTTTCAAAGTTACTGCATAGCAAAAATCCATTTTACCTTTAATAATCACTCTCATTATTTCATTCTTCACTTATTGGTCCAGTGACATAAAGAGCCCAAAATGGCCAGGACACAGTCTCGACTTTGAAATCAATGGAACCATTATTACATCTACCAATAAAAGCCTTTCCTGCCTGATTATTAAGACCCCAATCTAATAGCACCCAAAATTTCTCTGTCAGGAAAAAAATATTCTGAATGAATTCTTAGGTCTAATAGCAAGGAGAGTCACTTTTACTTCTTTTTGATTCCTGTACCTGTATATTATAGTATGGAAGAAATAGCACTATGTTTAGGTTGCTAATTACATAACCTATATTCTGTATAATAGCACTCCCACATTTCTTGGCGCTTATTTCACAACAGTACTGTAACTGAGTCTCTTAATAGGATACTTTTTACTGTTCTCTCAGGCTAGCTCCTTCAGGATGATGGGTTATAGGGTAAGACCAGTGATTCTATGCATAACAATTATTACATCTCTTTTGCAGTAAAATAAGTTACCCAGTAATGAGAAGCGTTATGTTGAGTATGCATAGAATAAGGCATCCCATAAGTTCACACATGGTAATGTTGGCAGGGAAAGCAAATCCTTCTCAGAAACGCATGGCTACTGCATTCGCCCAGTGAACAGAAAGCCAGCATGAATGGAAAGTCCTTTCTTCTATCCTCCTGGCTCCTAATTTTCCTTTGTTCTTGCTATTGGCAGGAAACCAGTTTATAAGGGAAAGCCGCAGTTAGCAGAATCTAATCCCAGCAACAACACAATGCTGACTGTAGAAGAGTGGATGTGAGTTTGAGAATCTAGATTAACACTAGATTGACCAGATTAACACTAGAATATTCTACCTTGTAGCTACTCAGCATTGTATGTAAGTTGAGTATAAAACACCCTCTCATTTATCAAATGATTGCTGAGTACCTACTCGATGTTAGACTTTGTGCTTGATGCTCTGGATAAATTGGTGACCAAAGACAGATGTATGGATTCTCATTAAGCTTGCATTATCTTCCTAGATATCAACCAAATTGCCACCTTAGTTATGTATAATTGCAAACCAAGAAAGAATATAGGTATATGAAAAAAAAAACTCATAAACTTGAAATGATTAAAGGAGGACTTCCCTGAGGAAAAGTGACTTAGCTGAGAGCTAAGGGATTAGCAAGTAGAAGGCTGGTGGTGTTGGAGAAGCATTTTGACAAAGGGAAAGCATGTGCAGAGGCTTGTGGTGGGAGGGAGTGTAGCATATCCATGAAGAACCAAAAGAGCAGAATGTCTGTGCTGCAGAGGTTGAAAGACAAATGCTGAGAGATGAAGCTTGCCAGGAAGGCAGGGTGTAGACCCAGAGTCTTAACAGGATTTTGGTCTACATGTGCAGCAAAAAAAGTTACTTTTTTTTGACTTTTGATAATTTAAAAATAAAGTTTTTACCTTTTGTGGGGTCTGAGTGGATAACTAGAGATCAGTTAATATGTTAAGTGCCTAATGAATTGCACTCAAATCTTCAGTTATTTATAGAAGGGATATTCACTTCATGGAATACTTTTAGCAAGTCTTAAGAGCCTGACACCTCGAAATTCTGCTAGGTTGACATTTTCCAACTAAGAATTATCAGTCTACTCAGGAAATATACTTTTATTTTAATATATTTAAAAATTTTTTAAATGTTTATTTTTCAGAGAGTGGTGGGGAGAGGCAGAGAGAGAGGGGAACAGAGGATCTGAAGCAGGCTCTGTACTGACAGCAGAGAGCCTGACGTGAGGCTTGAACCCACAAACCATGAGATCATGACCTAAGCTGAAGTCAGATGCTTAACTGACTGAGCCATCCATATGCCCCTACCTTTATTTTAATATTAACTTGGAGAAGAAAAAGATTATAAGATGAAACATGTATTTTTTTTTCAAAAAAAAAAAAAGCATGGAAGTGTTCACCTTTTGTAATTTCCACATCTTCCTCCCTTAAGTTGGTAACTCTCAAGTATCTTGTTCCACTATCCCATGTCTCCCGGTAAGCTAGCCCTAAGGTGTACCCTTTCTTCCTTTTATGTTCATGGTCACATTCTAGAAATCTAAATAGTGTCATTATTATCTAATGAAGAACCACATAAAACAGGAAAAAACAAATATTGCTGAAGAGTCCCCCTATGCCTTCCCCCTTCCCTCTGATTCCCAGCTTTAACATGTAGTAGTTTGGAATTCACAAATAGAATTTGCTATGTGAAACCTGGTAGAAATATTTTAATAAATGTTAATGATCATGGATAAATGCTCCACAACTTACATATAGAGCAGAGGGAACTATAAATATCATTTAAATAAAGCAAGATGAGACAGCTTTTAATATTAAGGAATTGGGAGCATATGGTATGTTTGCAAAAATCTGGAAATATCCCACTTGGGTCTAGAGAAGGAAATGACGAATTGAAGAGGCTCAAATGGCAAGCTTTTCACTCTGCGTCCTTATATGTCTTTTCTTTGCGTGTGTGTGTGTGTGTGTGTGTGTGTGTGTGTGTTTCCTTTCTAGTTTTAACTACTGTTACTTTTATATTGAAAGTCATTTACAGTGACAAAGGATGAGAATTTTATTAAAGAGTTAAATTATTAAATAACAGTGCAAGTTTTCTTTAGAGTTACACTTTTCACCAGACAGCCCTCTCCACTCCACACTACCCCAGGGAAGAATTCTGGACAGAAAGATGAAAATGCTGAGTGGAGCACCTTAGCGGTACATGGTTCAGAAAAATGTGACTGGGAAGTTCTAGACTCACGCCATTTTTTTTTTTTTTTTTTTTTTGCAGTGTAGAAATGATAACAATGTACATTTCTTCATTGCCTTTTTTCTATAAATTGCTGTGTTGACTGATCCGTGTAATAACTGTATACAGAGTGTGTCACACTTCAGGAGGCTATTATTTCTATCATGTTAAACGAGTAATGCTTGGCAGGTTGTGGGACAAGTGGAAATTAGCAAATTCTATCCATTAGAAAGGTGTTGTTCTGCTCTTCTCCTATGAAGCATCAGACAGGTTCAGGGGCTGATTTCTGTCAACCATTTCCCTCTTTGGGGTCTAGATGGTAAATGATATTTCTAAGAAGGGGCAGCCCCCATCTCAGAATTCCTGTCATTGAGGCAGGACTTTCAGGACTGGCAGGGTGACAGGTATGTTTTTCTTCTATTGGAAAAGTAGTGGTTAATGTCATAATTCTTGACAGATACTTGAGTGTGCCTCAAAATAGTCAGAGCCTGCCAGTAACTGGTAATTCAGGTTTATGCTTCTGCAAAATTCACTCTTTCCAAGCAGCTCACCTAGAAGCATTTCATTTTTATATTGACTATTTTTGACTGGATGCTTTCACCAAGTTGAAAGATACATGGTAGTTATTATTTGCTCAAGGAAATCTGTCGATGTCAAAATTTTCCAGAAAGTTGGCCTAAGAGAGATAGAGTTATCATATGTAAGGTTCCCTTGCCATTGAAGCCTGGCAAATCCTTTCCTGAGGATGATCATCTAGACCATTATTTATATTCCAACAAGCCTTTCCTATTTCCCAGATGTCTCATTCTCTTTCTTGAAAAATATCCACATCTTTCCTTCTTTTCATTGAGTGTTTCATCCTAATTTCTTTTTTATTACTCTCTCGAGTTTTTCTCCTCATTCACTTGGCTGAATTGGTTTTCTCAGATTTGAGATTTTAGATGTTCTCAGGGTAGGGCCATATTTTTCTCCTTTGATTCTTTACCTTCTTTCCCCCTACCTCTTGTCCCTACATCCTATATCGTGTCTCCAAAAGTTTTTACCTGATATTAAAAATGTGCAAGTGACTTCAATACTCCCTTGAAATAATATATGTCTGTATAGATGTATATAGACATCTATATAGTATTAGTTTTTTCCACAAAGCTCGTATGTATAATGATCTCATTTGCTCATTTGTTATTATTATATAGTGTTTTCTTTCGAAAAGTTGCTCAAATACACATTTTAAATATGCTACATTGTAATATTTACTATTTTTCTTTATTTGTATATGTATATATATATATATAAAATATATACATTTATACAAATAAAGAAAAATAGTAAATATTATAGTGTAGCATATTTAAAAATATTTACATATATATATTTGTTTTCAACAATATACTTTACCTTTTAGCCAGTTATTCTCTAATGTAAATATCAAAATTTAGTTCACCTTAGGGCTAATTTAGTCTAAACTTATAGAGATCAGAAGACAGAGGCCAAAATGTTAGAGGCCTTCTCCAAAATCATGTAAGTATACTTGTACGGTCAGCACTGGAACTGATAACTTGTTGTATTTGAATGTGCTTTCTTCACACGGTGCTGCTTTTGGTGAATTTTTAATAATTTATATTTATATTTAATAAATAATTTCTGAATTACTTTCAAATTAATTTTTAAAAATCGGCTATCATTCAAAATAATGACCTTTATTAAAATCAAATGGAATAAATACTTGTTTTAGGCCATTTGGGGAACTTTTACATTCATAATAACTAGTTCATCATTGTTCGTTATTTTGCATTAAGAATGCTATGTTACGACATTAGTTGGTTCCTCCTTCATTGAAAAAGCTTGGGCTGCCATGTCCTTTATACTCAAAATAATAGTCAAAATGGTTACTTTGATATATAATTCTTTTTTACTCATGGGGTGCAGACGCATCTTGTTCCATTCCCTGAAAAAAATCCACAGTAGCACTGCGCTGATATAATTATGGTTTATAGTTCTCTACTGCTGCTGCTGCATAACGAAGCACCACAAACTTTGTGGCCTAAAATAACACCCATTTATTAGCTCACAGTCTTTACTTCAGAAGCACAGATGAGCTTGACTCCTGTGCCATGTGCTCAGGGAATCACAAGATGGAAATAAAGGTACAGACCAGCCTGAATGCTTTTCTGGAAGCTCTGGTAAAGAATCCCCTTCAAAATTCATTCTTCTTGTTGGCAAAATTAATTTCTTTGCGGTTGTAGGACTGAGGTTCCCATTTTCTTGTTGGCTGACATAGAGGGTGCTCTCAGTTGCTGGAGGCTGTCTGTTCCTCCTTGTGTGGTCTCCTCCATCTTCTAACCAGAAGTGGCATGTGAAATCATTCTTGTACTTTGAATTTCTCTCCTTTTCTTTTCACCAGCCAGAAAGAAGTCTTTGAATTTAAAGGGCTTGTGTGATTAGATTAGGTCCACCCAGATAATCTAGGAAATCTCTCTATTTTAAGGACAACTGATGAGTAACCTTATTTGCATCTCAAAAGTTTCTTTGGCTGTATAAAGTAAGTATACTTGGTATAGTATCTCAATATATTCAGAGTTCTGGAGATTAAGGAAAGAAATCTTGGGGATTCATTTTTAGAATTCTGTCACAGAATTAACTTTCTTTTCCACTCTATCATCAGAACCCATACTTTCCTCTTCACTTTCTTTTTTTCTTTCTTTCCATCTTTTTAAAATTTTAGGTCATTTTTTTTGTGTTTTATTTGGGCATATGTGAATGCCTCCATTATCACCTGACTCTGAAGTATTAACAGGCTGTGCGTGTGTGTGTGTGTGTGTGTGTGTGTGTGTATTCCTGTTCTTATGGTTTATCATCGAGAAATTTCCATAGATCTTGTTCTCCTCTAATTAGTTTGGAATGCCTTCCATTTTGCAGCAGACACTGCTAGGGACTTATCTTCTACTCCTGAAATGCTTCCTGATAATATGGTACACTAAAGAACAGTTGTATCTAGGCAGGGGATTTGACCATTCCCCTAAAATAGTTATAAATATTCTCTGCCCCATTAAAATAGTTCTAGAGAATTGTTAATTACCTTTTCCCAATAGCAGAATTACATTTTAAATTTATATTTTCTAGGTTAAATTTTATCCTAGTTTATCACTGTCCTCAAGACGGTCTAAAGTATTCTTTGTTTGAACTAAGGTATGCTATTTTCTGTATCTATTTTAATTCCCGAAGAGCATGAATTTAAATCTTAGTTCTACTAAAAGGCAACCAACTGAACGGTAAAACAGATTTACAAATGACATATCTGATAAAAGGTTGGTATCCAAAATATATAAAAAACTGATACAACTCAACACCAAAAAACCTCAAATAATCCAACCAAAAATGGACAGAAGACATGAACAGACATTTCCCTAAAGAAGACATTCAGATGGCCAACAGATATATGAAAAAAATTGTTCAACATCACTCATGATCAGGGAAATGCAGATCAAAACTACAGTGAGGTATCATTTCACACCTGTCAGAATGGCTAAAATCAGAAAACACGATACCACACTTGTTTGTAAGGATGTGCAAAAAAAGAACCCTCTTGGACTGTTGGTAGAAATGCAAACTGGTGCAGCCACTGTTGAAAACAGTATGGAGATTTCTCAGAAAGTTAAAAATGAAACTACCCTATATCTAATAATTGCACTGCTGGGTATCTACCTCAAAACACAAAAATGCTAATTCAAAGGGATATACGCACCCCTATGTGTATAGCAGCATTATTTTACAATAGCCAAGTTATGGAAGCAGCCCAAGTGTCCATCGATAGATAAATGGGTAAAGAAGATATGGTATATATACACAATGGAATATTATTCGGCCATTAAAAGAATGAAATCTTGCCATTTGCTACAGTATAGGTGGATCTAGAGAGTATAATAGCAAATGAAATAAGTCAGAGAAAGACAAATATAATATGATTTCACTCATATGTGGAATTTAAGAAACAAAACAAGCAAAAGGGAAAAAAAGAGACAGACTAAGAAAAAGACTCTTAACTATAGAGGAAAGAAGATGGTTACTAGAGGGGAGTTGGGGGGGGGGTGTTGGGTGAAATAGGTGATGGGAATTAAGGCGTGCATTGGCTGTCATGAGCACTGGGTGATGTATGGAATTGTTGAATCACTATATTGTACACTTGAGACTAATATAACAGTGTATGTTAACTAACTGGAATTAAAAACTGAATTTTAAAAAAAGAAATCTTAGTTCTGATGAGGTTTTTAAGTCCTCTTTTAGATTCATTTATAAAAATTTGAATGTCTTTAAATTCATCTAAATGTATTTCATAACTGAAGCGCTATTTCCTTTATTTTATACACTCCCTCCTTATTTAGTGCATACAAAATATTAAAGAATATCCGTCATAATCTCATGTAATGTGTCAATTCTCACAACAGATCATTCATTAAAAACAATCTCTTTACTTCACAGCTGCTGAATATGTCATTCTACCTCTATTGAAGGTTCCTAGTATGTATTCTCTGTGGATGTGGTTGGATGTTAGAGACAAAAAAGAGCTATTTTCTTCCTCCGAAGACTCATTCCTTCTCTGTTAGAATGTTATTGTTATTGATTTTCATGGAACTCCAGTATAATGTTACTCATATATTTCTGTGTCATGAGACACTACAGATGTGGTTCCTTAGAAAGTATCTTTGTCTATTTATCAATCAATCAATCAATCAATCATCTATCTGTAATCTTTTTCTTTTTTTTAACTCCTCACCATTTTTTTTTCTTCATAGATTGCCATTTTAATAAACCTTTGAATACATTGGTAACCTTGAAAATATGTAGTGTTAACATTTGTATATTTATTTTTACCTACTAGAGGTTTTGCTCTGTCTATTGCATTTTCACCCACCACAATTTTTTTGCCCCGCGATTTACTTCTATTGTGTTGACACATCCAGTTCATTCTTTCTGACTTCTGGACTGTGTTCTTTAGTGTGTGTCCATCACATTTGACTTAACTATTTCCTTGGTAATGGGATCTAGATTGCCCCGAATTCTTTATACTAATAACACTAGAACCCTGTAACAGTCCCGGACTGCATACAATTAGACTCACTTTACGTAAGAATGAAATGAAGGTCTGTATTGTTTAAGCCACTCTTAATTTTTTTCATTTTATGTGATCATAGCTAAATCTAAGACATTCATTCACCATTCTCTTGCTTGTAGACTCTGTTTTCTTGTATCATTTTTCATACTCCTGATCCATGATACTCTTGGTAAAAAGGATGAGTCTAATTTTTCAGGCTGCTGGAAACTAGTTGTTCTGGCTCCATGGTCCAAACTCCTTTTTATTCCTGTTGTAGGTAAACACTCTGATATTGCTAGAGCTGTATACTGTCGCTTTGATAGTAACCTGTATTTTCTTTCTTTCTTTCTCTTTTTCACAATGTTAGGAAATTCCAAATTTCCCTGTGCAGTCAAAAGTGTATACTCCAAAAATCTAGTAGCCAGTGGCAATTCTGCCAGTTTGATAGAACTATGTGAATAGAATTCCCATTAATACTTTAAAACTACAAATGAGAGGAGAGTAATTTGATTTTGGGGTATAAGTACATGGAAATTGAATTTTGTTCATGGGCAGGTTCTTGTATAATGGATTGTAATGAAAATACCTGTAAATATTTTATATTTGCCTTTAGTTTTATTTCATCTGAGAAGTCATACCTAGAACTCAGAAAATACAACAGAGAATGATGTTTAAGTTAAAGGCAATTATTTTTCATTTAATAATTATCTAGGGTGCTTTCTGTTCTTGGTTCCACATCAAATTGTGAGTCATGACACCCAAAGAAATACAGTAAGAATATTGCCCACACAACAGCACACAAATGCTTTAGAAAAAAACAAGTGTGCACACAGGTATGAGCTGATGTTCTTTATTCACAGAACCAGCAGGAACAAGGGCATATCTTACTCAAACAGTTGATTAAATATTCTGTGCCAGAGAAAGAAGTTTATATTTTGTATACTTGGTGACCCTCAAGTTGATTGAAATTGCCTGAGAGTCACATTTTTTTTTTTTACCCTGTCTTTTGCTTGCATTTTGATTGGTGATGGCCTTGCCTAAGTGCAATTTATTTTAAAGGTGATTCACGGCCAAGCATGGGAGAGTTGTGAATAGTAGTCTCCCAAGATGTGTAGACAAATATTCTCTTTCTAAAGGATCTCATGTGGTTTTGTGTGAATAACAGATTAACTTTGTCAATGTATTATTCTGAGAAGCCGGAAACATAGGTTGGAATTTCAGGTAATCTTTTGAATCACAGACCCTTTAAAAATCTGATGAAAACTCTAGACAGTCCATGATGGAAGTGAACATATCAGTTAAAAACAAATGTTTGTAAAAACAGCATTAGGGGAATCATACACCAGTTAAGTTCCTCTCATTCACTCCTCTTGAATTTCATGAACCTCCAAGTCCGGGGCGGGTGGGCGGAGAAAGAGCACTTGCTAGATATGTGACCTTGAGCATTTCATTTCACAGCCTCATTTCATTCATTTGTAATAAGTGGTGCAGTTTGTGGAGAATATGATATTTTTTAAAGTATTTAACAGTCTCCCGTTTTGCTAATTTAAATGACCAAAACATGTCAGCTAAATAGATATTAAATAGCATTTAAAATATGAATGGGCATATAGTTCAGCTAAATTTAAGAATAAATTTAGTCCAACAAGAAAATCAATTGTCTGTGTAGCCTAAGCTTCCAAAAGTGTGTGAGTCTCTGATATCAATGCAAATTACTATAATTATAGCCTTGTATGTTTTGAAAGTTTGTTGACACAGAAAAGAGTCATACCTACCCCTGCAGAAATGATAATAGCCTCCAATTCATAGGCAAAATTTTTGTTATAATTATTTTAATGTACAAACATGCCTGACATATGTTAATCATTAATTCAGTCAAGGACAATTTTAAGCATTCTGTTAATTTGTGCATTCCTTTATTGTATAATCAGAGAATCTGTACTTCAAATGAGAACTTCCAAAGTTAAGCGGATCCCATTACATTTTTCTATCACGGATGACAAGATGAAGCTATGAATAATGTGTCTACAATTCCCCAAAGTCACCCCACAGATGTAGCACGTGCATACTTAGGTGATTGTAAAATATGTTGGCAACGGGAAATTTCCCTTTGGTTGATTGAAGAGGTCCTTCAGCAAGGGAGATGATATTGGGAGATGATATCTGAAGATTTCATAATGGGTCAGGGCATTTTCAGATCAAAACCAAATATATGAAGATGCCCTAATTTTGTCACCAGAACTGGCATACTTTTCAGGGGCTGCGGTGGAGGGTCGTTCTCAAGAAGAGGTAGTTTCTGGTTGGGTATAAATCCAACAAAATAGGAGAAAAGCATAAACTAATAATACCATAAATAAAATACAACATTACTTATATATCATTATTATGTTCTAGTTAAGGTGCTTAGCTATTCACGTGTGTCATCATTAGAAATTAACTCCCCGCTCCAGTCAGACTTTTAACCCCGTCATTTCACCAAAACTTAAAGGTTGCTAATGTCCAGTCTCTTACCTCTGATGGCCAGTTTTTTTTCCCTTTCTTACATATCAGTAGCACTTGACACAGTTGATTGTAATTCTTTCCCTTAATTCTTTCCTTATTAGATTTACAGGATAAACAAACTAGTAATTTTCCTCCTAATTCATGAATTGCTGCTTTCTTTTGCTAGTTCCTCTTCTTCTTCCTAACATCTTCATGTTGGAATGCCCTAAGACACAGGTCATAGCTCCCATCACTCCTTTATCTGCCTTCACTCCCTTGTTGGTTTTTTCCTAGTGTCATCGCTCTAGCTGTATAGGCTGACAACTTCTAATTTATTTTATCCAGTTCTTAACCACTGGGCTTATATACAATTTAGAATTTATCTCAAAATTAATAAGCCTGACACCAATTTCCTGATGTACTCCCTTAAAACTACTGTGCCTGAAGTTCTTCCCATCACAAGTTATTCAGACAAAACAAAATGAAAGCTGAAGTGTTAATTCCTGAAATTCGGAAAAATATTGTTCAATAATATTGGCTGTATACAGAAATTTTTAGATTGGGGTGCCTGGGTGGCTCAGTTGGTTAAGCTTCCGACTTTGGCTCAGGTCATGATCTCGCGGTTTCTGAGTTCAAGCCCTGCATCGGGCTCTGTGCTGACAGCTTGGAGCCTGGAGCCTGTTTCGGATTCCATGTCTCCCTTCTCTCTGCCTCTCCTATGCTCGTGCTCTGTCTCTGTTTCTCAATAATAAATAAACGTTAAAAAATATTTTAAAAAATAATAGACACTTTTAGATAAAAACTAATGAAGTAGTGCGACTGAAGGGAAATTATACCGGGGGGAAAACAAATTTCAGGAAGAAATATGTAGCAGTGGAAACAAAGATATAATTAGAAGATGTCTTTTATTGAAAGTAAAGGATAATTTTTAAATTATTTTTTAAATACACATTATTTCATGCAAAAATTATAATATTGTATTTTTTTAATGTTTTATTTATTTTTGAGACAGAGAGAGACAAAGCATGAGTAGGGGAGGGTCAGAGAGAGAGGGAGACACAGAATCCGAAGCAGGCTCCAGGCTCTGAGCTGTCAGCACAGAGCCCGACGCGGGGCTTGAACTCACGAACCGCGAGATCATGACCTGAGCCGAAGTTGGACACTTAACCGACTGAACCACCCAGGCGCCCCTATCATATTGTATTATAAGGTTTCGATGTGTGTAGGTATAGCATGTAACAACTATAGCGTAAAAGTCTAGAAGGGTAAATGGAAATATATGGTTGTATCCTTTCTATATTTTATGTGAATAATAAACTATCAATACTAACTAGACTGAAAAGTTAAGGACATATATTTTGATCTGTTAAGAATATATATTCTAATTGCTAGAGTAACCTATAAAAAGAATGCAATCAAGTATAGCTAAAAAGCCAATAGATAACTAAAATTGACTTATAAAAATATTCAATTAATTTAAAACAGGAAGGAAAGAGCAGCAGGACAAACAAATACAGAGAGGGCAAAAAATGGTAAATCCAGCCAAATTAATTTAATGGAAGCACACCAATTAAAAGGGAAAGACTTTCAGCTTGAAAAAAAAGCAAAATCCAACTATATGCTGCTTCAAGAGATTGTGTGTATGTTTGTGTATGTACACATACATACACAGCTAGGATGTTCAAAGTACAGACAGAGGAAAAAAATACCATGCAAAGTATAAGCATAAAAAAGCTAGAATGAAAATTTTCATGCGCTATTAAGAGAAATACAATAAAAGCAGGCAAAGAAAAAAAGACACGTTAGGCACAATGTAACAAAGGGAAGAATGCCTACAATATTCTCATCAGACCCTGTGTAATATTAAAAGGATGGGGAAAGATCTATAATGAAAACACTAAGCCTGAAACATTGGAGTGGCTATTTTCAAGTGTTGAAAGACAAAAACAAAACAAAACGGTCAACCTAGAATTCTATCCAGCAACAAAGTGAGACAAAACTTTATTAGCTAAACAGAAGCTGAAAGAATTTGTGGCCTGTAGTAGACCTATACTACAAGAAGTATAAAAATAAGTTCAATAGGAGGATGAAAAATAATATGAGAAAGAAGCTTGGATCTATAAAAGGGAATGAAGAACTCTTGGTTACTATGCATATGAATACAAAAGACTTATTTTCTCCTCTAAATCTTCAATTTCTTTAAAAGACAATCTACTCTTTAAGCAAAAATAATATTTTTTAAGAGTTTATAATGCATCAAGGAAAATATGAATGAAAACAATAGCAGAGAGCCTAGAAAGGGAGTATTAAATTATGTCGTCATCAGTTCTTACACTATACATGAAATGGAATATCATGTGAAGGCAGTCTTTTATAAGTCAAAGTTACATATCTTAAAACTGTAAAGTGGCAACTACAAAATAAAACAAAGTATAGGTAATTAGTCAAGAGTGTAGATAAAATAGAGTACTAAAAACTACTTAAGAGTCTACTCCAGCCATGGAGGATTAATTGCCCCCTGTCCATAACCAACTAGAAAAACAGACAAAACATATGAATCAGCTGTTTTCACACACTGGACAATAGGCCGGACTGTTATCATTGAGAGAAGGAAACCAACAGAAGGAATCCTACAATTTCCCTAGCTTACTGCCCTGGAGGCAGTTTCTTGGCTGCAGTGCAGTGAGTGGTTAAACAAAGAGAACAGGATTGTTTTGTAAAGAAAGTTCAGGGAGTTTGAGATGATTCCAGGCTAGAATTATCAGGGCAAACTATGGAAAAGGAGGGAAGTGCACAGAACGAGCTTCAAAGATAGGTGAGGTGGGGAGGAGCCCTCATATTTTGACTGAGTTCTAATCCTCATGATCATCAAAGGCCATGAGGTAGGGAAAAGAACAAGAAAGCACTGTTCTCAACAACTCCAAGAACTCATGTTGTTCTGGGACATGCTCTGTTCCATGCATTTCCACCAGCATGAACAGAGAGAACTTGTAATACATGAGCCTTGGTAGAGTCTTGAGTAGGATATTACCTCACTAGTGGGGTTAACGGAGCTGTAGGCCAGAGATGACTTTGGATCTAAAGTCCTACTGAATGGTGAGAGCCTCATGAACAGATCATGTAGAGGTGACTCTCATTGTCCTAACCCACAACCAGCACCAACAGCTGGGCTGTGAGTGAGACTATCTTGGACTTTCCAGCCCCAGCTAGATTCCCAACTGAATGGAGCTACATGAGTGACCCTAGAAAACACCACATGGAGTACAAGAACTATCAGTTAAAGTCAGGTAGTACACAGAATCATGAAAAATAAGAAATCATTGTTCTTCCAAGCAATTGGATTTTGAGGTACTTTGTTACACAGAAGTACATAAGTGAAAATAGTATTTGCTCTTTTGAAGTGGCCCAGGAGGAGAATGAAACATGAAATATCTTCCAGAACGTGAAACTGAGAACTACAGAAAAGAATGTATTGAGGCACTATTCCCAGGGAGAGCAGAACTAGGGCTTATTCAAGGAACAGCCTGTTTTTACAGGATAGGGGGTCCTAGTGACATTTGCCCACTGGGATTTCCCTTTATCTATGGAAGTGTTTCCTGGAGTTATTCTGTCCCTTTTGCACTGCTTAATGTTGCATGTATAGGGAACAGATAATCTTTCTATTTAGTTTCTATTTAGTTGATAAGTCTCTGGGTCATGAGGAACCACATCTGGCCTTCAAGACTTGGAGAAGACCTTGGGAAAGAGAGTGGAGATTTTTGGAATGATAGCTTTTTCTTTCTGCAAATGTAAATGTACGTGATAGATGTAAACATTTTTGAGTAAGACAGGAGACTATGGTAGATTTAGAATATTTATCAGTATACTTTTGACTTTATGCCTCTCCTTTCCATGACAAGATTATTTTTTCCTAACCTATTGATATTGTCTTAGACCAAAGACATGATTTATGCAATGGGCCATGGGTAGCAAGGACAGTGTTCAAGTACCGAGTCTAGGCCTTAAGAAACATCACATAAGGTTTGGCTTGCCCTCTCTAGGAGCTTCAGATCTCTGCCATGAAAAGAATGGGACTCAGCTAGCTACCTACTGCCCTTTCAGCCTTGACTCCAGCATGAATCAAGAGAAACAAAGTCCAGAAGCTCTGTAGATACACAGACTGAAGTTGTGCCATGCTTAACCTGATATGTAGACAGAGTGGAGAAAACATGCTTCCGGTTGGGTACCACTGAGATTTTGTGGTTATTTGTCAGAAAGCACTATTGCAGCAATATTGGACTCTTAAGACGTATTTCTCTATACTTTCTCCCTCAGATCTAGGAATTCAGCTAAAATTATGTGTCCTTTAGAAGCTCATACTATAAATTGTATATGGTGAGAATAACAAAAGAAGAAATAGACAAAGACTCACCTGTATGTGGGGCAAATTTAGTAACTAAATTTGCCGGTCCCTGGCCCAAGTAATCTTTGCACTCATAATCAAATACATTACTATATAAAGTGTGGATATGTCTGTGCTCTGATAATCACTTTTATTTGCGTGAGTTTGGAAAAGTTAATGGCAGGAGTGGGGTTTCAGAAAGGTCTTGAATGATAGCAGAGGACTGAGCAGGTTATGGGAAATACTATATGCTCGAATAAATTAGACATTCTCTTTTACTGTTATAACACATTGCAATTTGCAGTTAGTTGAAGTCTCTGTTGACATGTTTTTCAAGGTTCATCAAGAGCTTCTTGCAAAAATGAGGTTTGTAAGCTGATGCACTCATTCCAAGGATGTAGCTGCTGTGATAGTGTCTCTGATATTTGAGCTATGCCTTCACTTTACAATAATGCCACCCTATATTAGTTGGGTCCCAAAGTTAATGAGTTTCAAAACCACTCCTGAGACTTACTTACATTAGCAGAGAGGAATATGTAGAAATGAGACACATAGTCTAGGAAGATGGCAGAAAGATGAGACTTAAGTCTGAGAGATTGATTTGAACTCCATAGGCTGCCAGCAAACTTTGAAAATTGCAGAACTATTTGCTAATCTAAATCTTACTAAGTCCAGCTGTTTATACCCTTTTACTTTCTGTTTCTGAGGTTTAAAGCCTCATCTCCTATGATGTTTCTTCCAACCTTTGTTCAGTAAACATTGTGTGCCCAGGACTTTAATGAGGCCCAATAAATAGGAGAAGGAAAAGAAGTAAGATGATAGAGGTTCCCTGCACCAGTGTCTGCCCTTAAAAAATTATACAGACTAGTTTTTGAGAGTCAGGTAAGAACTGTTATCTTTCTCCTTTACAAGCTCTCTGATAGTTTACCTGAATTTGAATACAAATAGTTTTTCTTTGAGAAGGTTTCATTAAGCCAGAGGGACTATTACTTTGTACATACTTAACGTCCCTCGCCTGGATGGACCATGATTGATGCCCTCTATTGCATGTCATTAGTATTCACGGTGGTACTGGTATAGCCATTAAGAGAGAAAGTCTGGAGAAAATATCCAAGACTCTTACAAACTTGAATGCATCACAGATAGCTAACCCCTTTCCCTTTCCTCTTGCTGTTCAGAATTGGAGCAGACTTTGATTTTAAAGCTGTTTCAAGAGGAGTAAAAAAAAAAAACCGTAAGTACACACAGGCACACACACACACACACACACACACACACGAAGTAAAACTCCAATAGAGAAATAGATTCAACACAATAATGTATACCCAGTAACAGATTTGTAGAAGATTTATAATCCAAAATGATGTAAAGCAGCCTCAGCCCATTTCTTCATTTCTGTGGCCCAGATCTTTCTACTCATTACTGGAATACATAGTTAGGGAACTCAACACCCCTTTATTTCAAAATGGGAATGTGAAGGAGCAGCAGTTTTCTCCTATCCTCTATGAAGAACTGAAGAAGCATTTATTGTTTGAATTTCCTTGATTTTTTTTTTCTTTTGCTCATCACATGCTGCTTAATTATGTATTGCTTCTGTCTCATAAGTAATCGTTTCAAATAACACACTGGCCCATGTTAAGGAAATGATTCATCTTCCTAATGTATTTGAAACTATGGTTTGCAGCACTATTTTAGACACTACATTATAATTCTGTGTTATGCAAAACATCTTTGGAGGCTAAAATTAATGTAGATAAAAAGCTTATGCAACAGGAAAAATGAACACAGGGCAAAGCAAAGCAAAAATAAACCCCTCCTTCCTGATTCTTCTGCAGTCAATGAGACTGCACATTTAACATCCTCATATACTCCCAGACATAGCAAGGCCTTTTATGCATTAAAGAAAGGGGTGGGGGGACCTGAATACAAAAGGCTTTTACCTCCTGTTTTTCCTTCTGTGTCTCCTTCTACAAATCCTCTTTGTGTGATGTAGAGATTGTACAACTTCTGCAAGATGAAAAAAAGAAGAAATTTTTATGCCAGTTTGTATGCCAAATTAATTTTGACTATTTTGTCAATTCATAGTCTCCAGGTCAACAAGAAGAAAGCATGAAAAATTAAAGTCAGAAAATTATAGACCATTAAATACAGAGTGATGACATATATTTATGAGTTAATTTCTCTTCACAGAGTCCAAAGGAGATAGAAAGTTGATGGATGTCCAGAAACTGAAAAGTACAGTGTTAATGAGCACAATATTTTTTATTTTTACACAAACTAACACAAGTACTGTTTTTCCAAGTAGTAGTCTCACATTTAAGTAACAAGTATATGTGCAGAGATGATTTATACCATGCATAATACGTAAAAATTGAGTTTCTCCAATTCTGTCATCTAACACTATATTTAATCAAGAGGACAATAACAGTTAGAGCATAGCTGAACAACATTTTTAGTACTATGATTTTTAGATGCAAATGTTTAGAGTTTTAGGCCTGGAAGATACTGACAAAGGTTAAAGGGGGAAAGCCTATAGAAACAAAGAGAAGAAATTCATACGTATTGTAAAACCTCTAGGCATGGTTTAAAGAAAGAAAGAAAAACATACTAAGTACTCAAATACTTTTGTGAGTAAGAGGAATCACAAAATGATTCTTCACTTTGAAACAACAAAACTCACAGTTTTACAGGGGAGATAATTGTAAGGTTTTATATCAAGATAAATGCAGAAACGTTTAACTATAAAGGAATCCCTGTGAAATGTAAGATTCCCACAGAAGAAGAAAGAGGAAATAAGTAGCATAAAACAGGAAATAAGAACCTGGATAAATGGAAATATGGCAACAGAACCAATAAGAAGACAATTTTATAGCTCCCAAAATCTTCAAAGGAAGACTCTATCTTTAGAGGAAGATATATTCTTTCCCCATGTTTATTCTCTCACAATCTTTCAAACTCAATCTCTTCTAGTAACAGGGTGTTTTCTTTGTTTATTTGTTATTTGTTCTTTGTTCTTATTGTTTGTTGTGTGGTTGCCATCAACCCCTTAACATTATGCCTGACTCACGTGTGAGGCTGCCTTACCCAAGATTTACTCTGCTAACCACGTTTCCTCTATCAAATCAAGAAATAGAAGAGTTAACAGTCAGAAAATGTGGAATTCCTATATAAAGAAAGGAAATCATGATATCCTAAGTTTTAAAAAATTCTTATTTTCAAAATACTTTTATTTGTGTTATTTATCAGAGTGATAATAAGATATTTACAGTTGGATAACACATCTATTTCACACTTGAATAAAATAAGGTTGGCTTAGACAAGGGTAAGTGACTTGACCATGCTCATAGACAATAGAGCCAACTCTTGATTCCAAGCTATGTCTAACTTCATTAAGCATCTTTGCTGTATAACTAATTATCCTCAAGCGGCTTAAAATAGCACTGAACATTTACTGTGTTTACCAGTTTCTGTGGGTTAGGAATTTGAGAGTGGCTTAGCTGGGTGGTCCTGGTTCAGGGTCTTCTGTCAGTTTGCAGTTTGGATACTGGTCATAACTGCATTCATCTGAAGGCTTACCTAGTGCTGGAGAATCTATTTCCAAGGTGGCTCATCCGTGTGACTTTCATGGTGGAGCTGGCTTTTGGTAGGAGGCCTCAGTTACTCATCATGTGGACCACTACATAATGGCTACTTAAGGGTGTTCACAACCTGGCAGCTAGCTTCTTGCAGACAAGTGCTCCAAGACAGAAGCCATGTGCTTTTTCTACTTAGCCTCTGTAGTCATCCCCCAACATTTTTTGCAATATCCTTTTCATTACATAGATCAGTCTTATCTAATGTAGGGGGTGGGAAGGGATTATTGGAAGCCATCTTGAAGGCTGGCTAACAAAAGTAACTATACCATAAGTTTACTTTGTGATTCATTACTATCCTTTT
Organism: Leopardus geoffroyi; assembly: GCF_018350155.1. NCBI lineage: Eukaryota > Metazoa > Chordata > Mammalia > Carnivora > Felidae > Leopardus > Leopardus geoffroyi. The sequence continues at coordinate 106,713,581 of NC_059336.1, forward strand.
TTACTTCCATTTCTAGAATTAAAAAAAAAAAAAAAAAAAAAATATATATATATATATATATATATATATATATATATATTTTAGACAGAGAGAAAGAGAGTAGGAGCAGGGGAGGCGGGGGGGGGGGGAAGAGAGAGAGAGAGAGAGAGAGAGAATGAATGAATCTTAAGTAGACTTCACATTCAGCATGGAGCCCAACATAGGGGCTGGTATCATGATCTGAGCTGAAATCAAGAGTGGGACACTCAACCAACTGAACCACCCAGGAGCCCCCATTTCTAGATTTTTGTTTTTGTTTTTGTTCTTGTTTTTTTTTTTTTTTTTTTTTTTTAATTTTTTTTTTTTTCAACGTTTATTTTTGGGACAGAGAGAGACAGAGCATGAACGGGGGAGGGGCAGAGAGAGAGGGAGACACAGAATCGGAAACAGGCTCCAGGCTCTGAGCCATCAGCCCAGAGCCCGACGCGGGGCTCGAACTCACGGACCGCGAGATCGTGACCTGGCTGAAGTCGGACGCTTAACCGACTGCGCCACCCAGGCGCCCCTTGTTCTTGTTTTTTTAAAAAAGTGTATAATCATTTGGGTGGTAACTTCACATGCTTGCTTTCTTCTTTACCATTTGTCTTATATAGAGAAACCAGACATAAGCTCCCTGCAGGCAAGCCCTGGAACTTTCACCTTTTAACTACATATGGATTCTGTTAGAATATTTTGAGCATAATGGGTTCTCCACTGACCCCGATTAAAAGAACAACTAAATGGGAGTGGGTAAATTCATGAAATTGAGATATTGAATTTGTCAGCTATGTCAGAATCAGGTTTAAAAGTATAGGGTTTCAGATTTCAACTCAAGAGTGCCAGAATTTGTTGCCAGGAGGAAGGTCCCCAGCAAGTCAGATTGGCCTACCATCTCAAAACCCCAGCACAAGCAGCTGCTTTCATCTCTTTTAGGTTTATTAGTCTTCCTATTTCAGATAATTTAGTACTTTCTGCGTGAAAATCATGTTAAAAAAGTGATGACACAATAACATAATAAAACTAAAGTATTCCAGAAGAAAATGACCAGAAAATGTTCATTTTTCTATGAATTAGCACCTTCCTGAAATAATACAAGGAACATATTGACTTAAATAACTCCTTGTCATGGAAACACTAAATTGATTTCAGGTAGTTTAGGATGCTTTGGAAGATTGTGCATTATAATGAGAATCAATTGCTAGGAGGAAGGTCAGAGACTTTTTTCTCTTCTTAGAAACAAGTAAAATGACCCTTTGCATTAATTCCATATGTTTGTGTTTCAAAACAGGGAAATATTTTTTCCAAAATAGATTCTTCTTACTCCCTAACGAGCCCGAGTTGGTTTTGATGAAGAAGAGGCAAAGAGAACACTGGGAAGAACAAAGAAATGGAACAAAATAGAAATTTTTAAAATTAAGAAAGTTAAAAACATAAAAAAGCTCCAGTAATGTCTTTTTTTTTATTTTTTTTTAACGTGTATTTATTTTTGAGACAGAGAGAGACAGAGCATGAACGGGGGAGGGTCAGAGAGAGGGAGACACAGAATCCGAAACAGGCTCCAGGCTCTGAGCCATCAGCACAGAGCCCGACGCAGGGCTTGAACTCACGGACCGCGAGATCATGACCTGAGCCGAAGTCGGACGCTTAACCGACTGAGCCACCCAGGCTCCAGTAATGTCTTTTAGGAGACTATTAACAAAAGTCTTTATCATCCCTCTCTAACTGACAGTCCTGCAGTAGATCACTTTCTAAACCCAGGCTTAAAATTGGGAAATCACCAAGACCACCACACAGACCAGTTCTATTAATCCCCCACCCAGCTCCACTTACACATCTTTATTTTGTTTTAAGATGAAATATGGCCTTTTGTAGCAGCGTGGATGGAACGGGAGAGTGTTACGCTTAATGAAATAAATCATACAGAGAAAGACAGATACCATATGTTTTCACTCTTATGTGGATCCTGCTAAACTTAACAGAAGACCATGGGGGAGGGGAAGGAAAAAAAAAAACAAGGTAGAGAGGGAGGGAGCCAAACCATAAGAGACTCTTAAAAACTGAGAATAAACTGAGGGTTGATGGGGGGTGGGTGATGGGCATTGAGGAGGGCACCTGTTGGGAGGAGCACTGGGTGTTGTGTGGAAACCAATTTGACAATAAATTTCAAATAAAACATGACTTTACTGAGGTATAATTGACTTATAATAAATGCACATATTTAAAGTGTATTTTGACAGATGTATATACCTGTGAAATTATCAACAGAATGAAGATAACGAACATGTCCGTAACTCCCCACAGTGCCTGTGTGCTACTCGTTACTGTCTCCTTCAGGTCACTCTCACCCTCTCACTGTCTGAACCTCTGGCAGCCACAATGATCTGTTTTCTCTTGCTATACATTCATTTTTGTTTTCTAGAATGCTACATAAGTGGAAGGAATCAAATAGAATGTACTATTTTTTGGTCTAGCTATAATATAATAGTTATTATATATAATATTAACATGCAATTATTTTAAGGTTCATTCATGTTGAAGCATGTTCCAAAAATTTATTCACTTTTCTTTTTAAAAAAAATTTTAATGCTTTTTTTATTTTTTGAGACACACACACACACACACACACACAGAGTGTGAGCAGGGAGGGGCAGAGGGGGAGGGAGACACAGAATCTGAAGCAGGCTCCAGGCTCTGAACTGTCAGCACAGAGCCTGATGTGGGGCTTGAACTCACGAGCTGTAAGATCGTGACCTGAGCTGAAGTCAGACACTTAAGTAACTGAGCCACCCAGGTGCCCCCAAAATTCATTCACTTTTCTTGCTGAGGAGTACTTCATTGTATGGATATACCATAATTCATTTATCACTTACCTATTGATGGATATTTATTTGGGTTGTTTCCAGTTACTGGTTGTTGCAAATAAACCTGCTGTGAACATTTGTGTTCAAGTCTTTGTATGAACAGATACTTTCATTCGTCTTGGTGAAATACCTCTGAATGAAAGGGCGGAGTTTATTGGCAGGTATATGTTTATTATTTTAAGAACTGCTACATTGTTTTCCAAAGTGATTGTGCCGTCTTCATTCCTACTAGGAGTATATCAAAGTTCCAGTTGCTCTAAATCCTCAACAACACTTGGTGGTGTCAGTCCTTTAAAATTTTAGCCATTCTCTTAGTGGGTGGCACTGTGTCATTCTGTGTTTAATTTGCATTGCCCTAGTGACTGTGACGTAGAACATCTTTCTGTGTGCTCATTTGTTATTCACACATGCTCTTGAAGAAGTATCACTTCAGATATTTTGGCCCTATTTTATTATTATTTTATTATTGAGTTTTGAGTATTTACAAGAATATTTTGGGTATGAGTTCATTATCAGACATATGGCTTGCAAGTATTTTCTCCCAGTACGTGGCTTATCTTTTCATTCTCTTAACACTGTCTTTCAAAGAGTAGAAGTTCTAAATTTTGATGGAGTCCAGTCTATAATTTTTTTTATGGATAATGCCTTTGATATTATCCCTAATTCAATGTTTCCCTCATACAAATTCAGAAGGTATAGTATTTCTGCTTATTATGGAATTCCAGGTGCACAAGTATTTTGTACTGTCAGCACTTAAAAGTCTGTCTCCTGCCTCACTCCTCTGGATGATTTTAAGGTTTTCTCTTTACCGTTGATTTTAGGCAATTTGGTTAGGATGTGCCTTGATGTAGTTTTCCTTGCATTTGTAGCCCTTGACCTTCTTAGACCTATAGACTTATAGTTTCAGTATATTTTGAAGGATTTTTGGCTATTGAATCTTTAAATATTTCTCAGTCTCTACCCCACCCATTCTTCTCCTTCAGGGCCTCCAAGTGCATCTGAATTGGGTTGCTTCTGTTTTAACGTTTTAATAATTCTTATCTCTATATAACTTTTCTGTTTGGAATCAGAAGAATACAACTTCTATTACATGCATGTGTAGCTACTTGAAACTGTCCACAGCTCACTGATGTTATGTTCTTTTTCTTGTCTTTAATCTTTTTTTCTTTCATTTAGTTCATTTCTGTTGCTATGCATTCAATTTCACCATTTTCCTACTGCGATATCAAATTTTTTATTAACCCATCAAGTATTTTTTTATGTCACCTATTATAGTTTTCATCTCTAGATGTTTGATTTGTGTTTTTTAAAATATTCCATTTCTCTGCTTAACTTTTTTTTTTTAATTTTTTTTAACGTTTTATTTATTTTTGAGACAGAGAGAGACAGAACATGAACGGGGGAGGGGCAGAGAGAGAGGGAGACACAGAATCGGAAACAGGCTCCAGGCTCCGAGCCATCAGCCCAGAGCCCGACACGGGGCTCGAACTCACAGACCGCGAGATCGTGACCCGAGCTGAAGTTGGCCGCTTAACCGACTGCGCCACCCAGGCGCCCCTCTGCTTAACTTTTTAAACAAATGGGATAGAGTTATAATAACTATTTTAAAACCTTAATTCTAACATCTCTGTTACATCTGTGTTGATTTTTTTTTTTTTTTCATGATTGGTCAGTGTTTCCTTCGTCTTTGCATATCTGGCAGTTTTTATTTGATGACACAGAATGTGAATATTACCTTGTGAGTCCTGGCTATTTTTTGCATTCATGTAAATATGTTGAAATTTGTCCTGGGACTCAGTTAATTGACTTGGAAAGGAGAGGAACCTTTTGAATCTTGCTTTTAAATTTTGTCAGGTGAGACCAGAGCTGTCTTATGCTAGGAAAGAGCTATTCAATTTTGGCGTTGTTAATCTTTGGAGCTGGGAAGTTCACTGTGGCTGCTGTGCGTGTAAGATGATTAGTAGCACCCCTGGACTCTCCCCACCGAATGTTACAGCACTTGTGCCTCCAGTTCGACAACCCCAAATTTCTGTGAACATTTCCAGATGTACCCTGGGGATCAAAACCGTCTGTTTGAGAAGCACTGGTCTAGAGCTAATTACTGCACGCTCCTGAAGCAAGCCCTTTCTTTCTTTTTTCTTTCTGAATAATGTGTTTAGTTTCTCACATTCCATGCATACATCTCTTCAGAATTATTTTGTAATACAATCTTCATCTACTCTTTAATATTTTTTTATTTTTCTTTAATTTATTTTTTTTAATTTACATACAAGTTAGTTAGCGTATAGTGCAACAATGATTTCAGGAGTAGATTCCTTTAATGCCCCTTACCCATTTAGCCCATCCCCCCTCCCACAACCCCTCTAGCAACCCTCTGTTTGTTCTCCATATTAAGAGTCTCTTATGTTTTGTCCCCCTCCCTGTTTTTATATTATTTTTGGTTCCCTTCCCTTATGTTCATCTGTTTTGTCTCTTAAAGTCCTCATATGAGTGAAGTCATATGATTTTTGTCTTTCTCTGACTAATTTCACTTAGCATAATACCCTCCAGTTCCATCCACGTAGTTGCAAATGGCAAGATTTCATTCTTTTTGATTGCCGAGTAATACTCCATTGTGTGTGTGTGTGTGTGTGTGTGTGTGTGTGTGTGTGTGTGTGTGTGTATACACCACATCTCCTTTATCCATTCATCCATCGATGGACACTTGGGCTCTTTCCGTACTTTGGCTATTGTTGATAGTGCCGCTACAAACATTGGGGTGCATGTGCCCCTTCGAAACAGCACACCTGTATCCCTTGAATAAATGCCTAGTAGTGCAATTGTTGGGTCGTAGGGTAGTTCTATTTTTAGTTTTTTGAGGAACCTCCATACCATTTTCCAGAATGGCTGTACCAGTTTGCATTCCCACCAGCAGTACAAAAGAGATCCTCTTTCTCCACATCCTCGCCAACATCTATTGTTATCTGACTCTTTAATATTTTGATTTGAATGCAGCTGACACACAGTTTACCTTAGTTTCAGCCGTACAACATAGTGATTTGACAGGTGTATACATTACGGTGTGCTTACCACAAGCGTAGCTGCCATCTGTCACCACACGACACTAATAGAATGCCATTACTGTATTCTGTATGCTGTGCCTTTTATTCCCATAACTTATTCATCCCTTTGTGAGTACTCTACCTGAACTCCATGGATTACAAGGTTCCTCTTCTGGCTGGCAGGAGCAGGTACTGTTCTCCCCTTTATGGGGTATCAGTCAGTCTTCCCCCTAATCTTTTCAAGTGGCTCTTTTTTTGACCTCGGGTAGTTTCTTCATTTCCGTGGGCAGGTCACAACTGTGCTGAATTGTTGATGGGAGCTTCTGCACATCTCCAACATTCTTTCTTTGTGCAGCTCTCTCTTCTCTGATTTTGTGTCCTGCAAATTCTAGCTGCATTTGTCTCCTTTTCTTCTCAGCCGTGTGTTTTCAATTCATAATGTCTGATAGGTACCTCTTCCTTGGACTGTAACCCAGCAACTCTCTCAAAGCAGAAAGTGTGTGTTCTTCTAAGCCTTACCTTGTTTGTTTCCCACCATCTATTTGGAAACACGGTACTTCAGTTTCTAATGTTGAGTGTGTCTCATTATATATATTTTGTCACGATTTTTGGTTAACTTCAGGCCAGAAAGTAAGTCTGTTCCCTATTTCTCCATCTTGTCTGGAATGGTTGTCTTTCATGCATATTCTTTAATTATCTCTATTTTATCCATTTTCCCCATTCTAATATCTCTCTTTTGATTCAGCCATTTTATGCTTCCTCTGTTCTATCAGTTGATACTTTCATGATAAATGAGAGATAATACCTGGAGTTTCAGAAATATCTCTTTGAGTTATTATCATATAGCTTTTATTAAGGTTAAGGAATTGAGTAAGATTGCCTATATAAAAAGTAAAGAGAAAGAAGAGAAGATGAATTAGAACTTATTCCTTTCTATGTGATATTTAAATTAATGTGTTTTTATAAATGATTGCACATGTATTTGCTTGCAGGATGACCTGAGTTGTATGTGTTTTCCCCAAGTGTGAATAAACTTTGAGTACTAGGACTATGGCTCCTCCCTCATCTGTCACCCCAGTAAAAAGTATGTAGTTAATGAGGAAATTGATGAGTAGTGAATTTAGCATAGAAGATAAAGGGTAGGTAGAAGAGAATCTGAAAAGATAATTGCCCACCTTGTCATTATTTTATTCTGCAATCAAGTTGAATTTTGTAATCATAATCAGAATAGATAAATATTTATCTTTACTAAGAAATAATGTTAAGTTAGTAGTCATCAAAATAAATATTTAGATGGACCTTTTAGTTGGTTATGTGTCTTCAAAACATTAAGGCTTCCATGTGTATAAATTAACGGTAAACAAGACACATGCTTATTTGTATACGGTGCCATGAAACAATTCGCTTGAACTTACGGTATGTGATTACCTGGATTGTTTATGGTTATTTGGATTATATAATAAAACTAAAAAAAACACTATTTGATCTTCATATGGAATCTGTGAAATCAAATGTACATATCAATATGGAAAGTCATTTTTAAAAATCTAATTGTTGTAAGAATTCCAGTCTTGCCTAGACAGATGTTCTAATTTGTTTGGTGAGTGCTGTGATAATTCTACCAAGAGACTAAGAAGCATGGAGTCTGCTGAAACTTTGGATTATGAGAACCTGGTGGAGTTTCTCTGTCAAAAAGAGAAGGGAGAGACTAGCAGAGGACAATTGGGATGGGGTCAAGGAGATGGGAAAGAAGAGAAATATTTGATGCCTATCCATTAAATAATTTGCTATCTGTGTGCAAAATAACCATGCCTTTTTGTTCTGTGAAACATTTGGTAAAGTCAATATGGCTCCTAGATATTTGGAGAGCAAGTTTTCTTTCCTCAGTATATGATGAAGTTCAGGGTCTGGGTTAAGGATTGGGATGAGACAAACCCAGAACTTTCTAAAGGGTCATAGCTTTTATAGGACAAGTATAGTGTTACAGAAACACTGAAGAATTGGGTACTGTGAATAGCATCAGGGATATTTGGGTAAGCTACTAATTAACCAAAATTTTATGTGGCTTTTTTTCATATTGGTATAGAAAGCCTCCTATGCTTTGTTCTATAGAGTGTTAAAAATAATACAGATCACTTTGCTAGTCAGTATTATTATTTCAACCAGAAAAACAGATTTAGGCAAAAACCATTTCATTAATTTACCTCCTAGGATTATTTTGAAGATTGCATTTATAAGTTTATTTCAAAATGTTCCTAGATAAAAAAATACCTGTGGCATTTGTATAGCTCTGGGCCTAAGGTCTTATTAATATCTGGCAATTTCACTTAGGTTTTTCAGAGGATTCTAATTTTCAGTGCAGTTGATAGCACCTAATATTTCTATAAATTGATACAGTTTTCTTTTTTTTAAAGGTAGAGCTTTTTCTCCAAAGAATAGAGGAAAGTTGGGTAATAGCAAGATTTTCTGTCTTTCTTTCTTTCTTTTTTAGAGACAGACTCCCTGTTGATAAACTGGGAATGGACTTTGAAGTTGTCAGTCTTTTTAGATGAGTGGAAAAACATTTCAATGCTTTCAAAAAAAGGGGGGAACAAAAGGCAATTTCCTACAAGAATTTTACCCAAGAGTAAAATGACGTAAATGTAATTCTTCATTGTTACTGCAATTGGTTCAGGTTTGAGAAATACATAATTATCTATGCTGTTTGATGACTCACTGATAAGTATGATACATATAAGCAGAGTGGAAAGTTGTTTAGAGTAAAGAGTGGCTTAGAGAAACTCAACATTTGTATTTATATTAGAATCAATGCAACAGCAGCATTATGCCAAAACCAGAAACTATTTTAACTGGACTTTCATATATTTTATTGAAATTATTTTTTATTTTAGAGAGGGAGCAGGAAAGAGTAGCAGAGAGAGAGAGAGAGAGAGAGAGAGAATCTTAAGCAGACTCCATTCCATGACTCTGAGATCATGACCTGAACAGAAATCAAGAGTTGAGATGCCTAACTGACCGAGCCACCCAAGTTCCCCCATTTAATTTTTTTTTAATTGTTAGTAACCAGATAGTGTGTGAACATTTTTATCTTTCAACTGTATATGGTAGATTCACATTTTATTTTAGGCCAAAGGATGGGCTAGCTGATGTCTCGATGACCGAGATACAGATTTTCAATAGTGAATATTTTGAGCGCACACTACCTGTGTGACATTGACAACAGTAGTTTGTGGAAGCATTCCTTACTTTTGAGTTAGACATCACTTTTTAACCTGAGACATCACCAGACAGCACTGCATCTAGATCATGGAATTATTTCTGCCATATAATTGCTAACCTCTTTCAATTACACCTTATCCCCATTCTGCTGAGGAGAACCAGAAACTTTTGTTAGTTTTCTTGGAAGATCAAACTATAGGCTTCAAGTAACAAAAGGCTATTTTTATTTTATTATAAGTACTATCTAGTCTGATTCAGTTTTTCAAAGTTATTTCCTAGAAGTTCTCTCATGTTTGTTTGTTTGTTTTTCTTTTTTTCTTAACAAGAATTGAAGAAACTAAAGCTCAGAAAGGCCAAGTGACCTGACCTAGATCACAAAACCAGCAAGTGGATGAGTCAGCCAGTTAAGAAGGCAAAACTCCAGTTTCTGTGTTCCTTTAATCATACTGAAATGGATGTATTGAATAAGGAAATAGGGTGGAATATGAGACACTGGTTAATCATATAGTTAATCATATTAACTCATCCACATTATTGAGGTATCCCTCCAAATGCACAGTCTCTAACCTCAAGGTCTTGAGAGATTATTACAGGAGTGGGAGTATACAGCCCAATATACTACAGGCTCATCTAGATAAGTTCCACACCTTACCGTGATATGATATGAAAACTATTAAAAAGTTCTGAGACCAAAAAGGAGGAGCTATACTTCCTGTAATTATCTGAGAGCATTGTAAGATGAGAAGATATTTTAGTGGAAGGGCCATTCTAGGCTTTTAGTCATCACATGAGAGATGGAAAATTCTTGAATGATAATATGTGGCAATGATAATGGGATAAAAGGAAAGATTCACACATTCCAGAAACATGTTGTAGAGCCAGTTACAGCAGAATTAACACCCATCTCAAAAAGAGCCTATAATAGTTTTCTATTGCTGTGTGACAAATTAATTACCACAAAATTCGCAGCTTAAAACAAGACCCATTTATTAGCTCATAGTTCTGTAGGTCAGAAGTACTGGTGGGTTTATCTGGGTCCTCTACTCGGAATCAACAAGGCTAATATCAAGGTCATGTCAAGGTCATTTTTCATCTGGATCTTAGGGTCCTTTTTTAAATTCAAGTGCTTATAGAAGATTTAGTTTCTTGTGGTTGTAGGACTGAGGTTCCTATTTCTTGTTCCAGTCAGTCAAAGGTTGCTCTTAGCTACTAGAAGTTGTCAGTCTTCTTTGCCACGTGTCCCCTTCCATCTCCAAACCTAGCAATGGAGAATCTCCCTCATGTCACATCTCCTTTTACTTTTTTGAGTCTTTCTTTCAGGGAGAAATTAATTTCTTATATGGACTCACCTGATTAGGATAATCTCCCTATTTTAAGATCAACTGATTTGCTACCTTATTAAACTATAAATTCCCTTCAGAGCAGTACCTAGATTGGTGTTTGACTAAATAACTGAGAGAATGTGTGTATACCAGGTGCAGCAGTCTTGGATTTCATCTTAGAATTCTACCTGCCACTAGCCTGAGGAAGTAGAGGGAGGAAAAAAGAAAGTTTAAAGTAACCTCAAAGTTTTTAGAAGCTGTGCCTTCCGTGAAAGGTAATGGTCCTTTTAATTGAATCGATAAGTATGGAATTTGAAGCTGATTGAGATCAAGGAACTGAGCTTAATTTAGGTCACATTGAATTTGAGTTTCCAGTGAAATAAGATATTCAGCAGTATGTCGTAACTCATTCTGGAGCTTAGGGGGTCTGTAATGGATATTTGTGAATTATTAGCATTTAAGTTTTAAAATTTTGTGACTGAGTTGACCTTAAGAGAGATGATTTAGTGAGGAGAATTTCAAATTGGTTGGGATTTAGAAGAATTGTTTTATTTCCAGTGTAAATAAAGAAAGAGAAAAAGTCAAAAGTAACAGAGAAGAAAGATGATAATAGAGAGTTATAGTTTCTTTATAGAAGGATATTTTGCTTACTATTATATCTTTAGTACTCAGTGTGCTTAACACAGAGTAAGTACTCAATAAATACTGATGGATGAATGAGTGAATACACTCATGGGTGGGAGGTACCCAATATTGCAGAGAAGGTAAGTGAAATGAAGACAAAGAAAGTCAATGGATTTGGCAATTAGAAGATAATTCGTGCATTCTTAAAATCACTTTCAGCAGAATGGTGAAAATGGATATTAGGTTATAAAGAATAATAATTTGTAAATTATTATTCTGAGAAGTAAAAAGTGGGAACTAAGTTTGTTATTAATGTAAGAAGAACTTTAGAAGGTAGTTTAAATGGGGAAGTATAGTCATGCATTAAAAGAAATGTTGCATATATGTGCATGTATGTGCTTAGGGTAGAATGTATTTGAGTATGTACTTTGGTCGGAAGGGCAGAATTAGAAGGAATAGAAGAGGCTAAAGAAATTAGTAAGAGGAAGAGAGTAATGACAGCTAAATTATTCATTGACTTATTTATTTATCGATAAATATTTATCGAATACTTCTTATGTAGCAGCACTAGTTGAAGTGATTGGAATCTACTTGCATTCTTGGAGAGTTTCTATTCTAATGGGAAAATAGAATATAAAATATAATGTAAAAATGAGTATAATGAAGATCTGTGTGAATAAAGGGCATGTAAGGCTGACTTAGGGAACGAAAGAAAGTGAGGGATAATGATGCTTGAAAAAAACAGGATGGAGAGAATATTATTGCACAGAGTTGATGCCTACACAAGCAGGTAAATATGAAACTGTGGTGCTTCTGAGTAATTTGTTATGGTTAAACATTGTGAGCAAGGGAAAGGTATTAGATGAGAAATGCGGGAAAGGATTAAATCATGAAGTTTTTACTTTATCCTGAAGGTAATGGACATTTATGCGAGAGTTTCAAGCACACACACACACACACACACACACACACACACACACGCGCACACATACTTTGGTGAGAATATAGAGAATAGGTGTCATTAGGAATGAGTTATGAAAGACTGCTGAGGTCAGAACAAGGTCTAAAAGCAGCAGTAAGGGGAGGAAGTAGGGCTGAACATGTTAAATAGAAGTAGATTTGAGTCTACCAAATGTGTGGATGGAAGAGATGTGGGCACAAGATGTTATTAGGATGAACCCAGGTTGTACCTTCATAGCAATGGTCAGGATAGACAACTCTTGCACATGAATAAATTTTAGGGCATTCTGAGGCACTTATGAAACATCTGAGGGAAGATATAATCAGTTGAAAATAACATGTCTATATGGCTCAAAATGAAAACAGAACTTTTGAAATCCTCAGAACTGAGTAAAATCTTAGAAGACATTCAAAAGAATGAGATTGATGTAGAAAATTAGCTTCAAGAAAAAAAAAAAAACTTGAGATGAATTAAACTCTTAGACAAAAAGGAAATAAGAGATGGACAAAAGAATATGACCATTTCAAGGTAAAGTCTAGTGAATATAAGATAGCCCATAACTTATCATAAGCCCATAACTTATCATAAGCCCATAGCTTATCAACATATTCTCAATACAGTCGTTCTCAACTAGGAGTGATTTCATCCCTCCAGGTAGGGTTACCGATAAAATACAGAGTAGCCAGTTAAATCTGAGTATCGGATAATCCACAAGTAACTTCTAAAGCATAAGTCCCAAATAGGTGTGACATATTTATACTAAAATAAATTTGTTGTTTATCTGAAATTCAAATTTAACTGGGTTTCCTGCAGTCCTACACCAGGGGACATTTGGCAATTTGGGTCATCACGGTGAGAGAAGCGATGCTATTGCTATCTCATGAGTAGAGGCCAGGGATGCTGCTAAACATTTCACAGTGCACAAGACAGCCCCCCCACAACCACAGAAGAATTGCACTTCAAAATACCACTAGTGCTGAGGTCAGGAAACCTGGGTTTAATGTAACTTTTTCAGAGAGACTTTCCCTGAAAAGAAGCTTTCCTCTTCATGCAGATCTTTATTATGCCCATGGTTACATCATATCTTAATCAGCATTTTTGAATAGGTTCTTCATATATATGTATATATTTAAGAATGTATGGGGTGCCTGGGTGGCTCAGTCGGTTGAGCGTCTGACTTCAGCTCAGGTCACGATCTCGCGGTCTGTGAGTTCAAGCCCCGCGTCGGGCTCTGGGCTGATGGCTCAGAGCCTGGAGCCTGCTTCCGATTCTGTGTCTCCCTCTCTCTCTGCCCCTCCCCCATTCATGCTCTGTCTCTCTCTGTCTCAAAAATAAATAAACATTAAAAAAATTTTTTTAAAAAGAATGTATACACAACAGAGTCTTGTTCTCCTCGGTAATATGTACTTATGAGTGTTGCAATAAAATACTTGTTGAAGCACAGTTTCTCCCATGACATTAGAAGCCCCGTCAGTGATGTGATCTTAGTTCTTAATCCTGCACTAAGGCCCACAACAAGAGTGCAATAAATATTTATTGAATGTGGAATGACAAAGAGGGTTTGAACTCACCTGGGATGGTGAGAGTGAATGAGAATGAGGGACATATGGTTAAACCAGGTGCCAAATCCCTTTGGAGTATAGAGCAATTTTTGGAAGAGGGCAAGCAGTGGTGATATTGACAAGAAGAAAGTACAACAATTGAACCTAATGTTTCCAAGGAGAGGCTCCAACATCCTGGCAGGAAAATTACTGTTCAGAGATTTTATATAAAAACAATTAGTGAGAGCTTGATAGTTCTAGTTAATGCAAAAGAGTTTAATTCTTCAGAGTGGCTTTTTATCTTCAAAGTACATTACAGAATTTTCAAATGTAGCTTGGAACTACTTTAAAAATATTAATTTATAAACTTAAAAAAAAAAAAGGGCCCCTGGTGGCTCAGTTGGTTGAGCATCCAACTCTTGATTTCAGCTCAGGTCATGATCTCATGGTCCCGAGATAGAGCCCTGTGTTGGGCTCAGCGTAGAGCATGGAGCCTGCTTGGCATTCTCTCTCCCTCCCTTTCTCTCTGGCCCTCCCACACTGGTGTTCTCTCTCTCTCTCTCTCTCAAAATAAATAAATTTAAAAAATAAAAATATTAATTTGTAAGGTCAGTGGCTGAAAGACCAGAAATTCCCTGAAATACTCTAAATAGCACTTTCACAACGCTGCTGTGAAATTCTGAAAAAGTGCTATATGATCTCTTTAAAAGAGAATGACATGTTTATTGGCTTTCTTTGTTATGAAACCAGGACTTTAGAATTTATAATACCTTGCAGTTCATCATGACAGCTACTTATTCCTTAAATGCTTTTCTTACTTTAAATATAAATCTTTCTCAAAACTCAAGCTGGTTTGGATGCTTCTTCTATTTATTACTCAAAGTATCCTTTCTCAGACTTTTATAGGAAGATACTAGTTTATCTCATTACCAGAAGACACTGTTAAAAGAGAAATTTTAATCATTCTGCCATAAGGGTAGCTATTTTTCTAATTTTGCATATTGAATAAATCACTCATTTAAATAGCACTCATTAAATAACCAGAAGGTTCTATCTTTCTCTGTAGCATTAGCATACATATTAATTCATATATTAATACAGTTAGAAATATTTAATGAGTATCACGTTTCCATAGGCTCTGTCTTAGGAGTGAAGAGGGAGAAAATGATAGTTGCTCCTTCATGAAGTTTTCTGTCAGTCTGAGGAGCCATTTATTAAATAAGTTATTGTAAGATAATAATTTAGTTATAATTATCAAATGTATTATGAATACATTATGAATATGCCTAATAACACATATGCTAGGAATACTGTGATAGTTACGGATGCAGCATAACAAATTACTTCAAAGTAAAACAGATTAAAACAACAATTATTTATTATTTCACAGTGAGATTTGACAGTCACCCAGCTGGGTTGTACTGGCTCAGGGTCTCCCATGAGACTGCAACTAATATGCCAACTAGGGATATTGTCATGAGAGGCTTACCTGAAGGATCCACTTTAGAGGTGGCTTCCTCACATGACTATTAGCAAGAGGCCCTAGTTCCTCACCACATTGCCCTTCCCCAGTGGACTGCTTGAGAGTTCTCACGAATAAGACAACTGACTTCCCAAGAGTGAATGATCTAAGAGAGGTAAGGAAGCCACATTAGCTTTTGTGATCTAGTCTCCTAAGTTATTCAATGTCATTTCTATTGTATTCTATCTGTGAGAAATGGGTCATTAAGGACAGCCCACACTCGAGGGGGAAGAGGTGCAATTAGGCTCTACCTTTTGAGAAGAGGACTATCAAGTAATTTGTGGGTATAATTTAATATCACTATATCTCTTCTAATCTGAGGCATTAAAAAATGCTTTCCTGGGAACATGGCATTGTGCTAAGAATGGAAAGATGAACAGACTTATCACAACCTAATAAGTAAAGGGTGAAAGATCAAATTGGTTCCGGACAAGGGAACATACACAGAGGTCCCACAGTAAGAGAGATCACAAAGGAAAATGGAAAAAACAAAACAAGAAACTGGTGTGGTGATGGAGGCCATAAGGGAAGGAGAGTTATGAATTGAGGCTTGGAGGGTAGAGAGAGAAACTAGGATGGATACACAGAGCCTGTCGATCAGGTAAGAATTTTATACACTATCCTAAGGTAGTTGGAATCCTTTGAAGGGTTTCATGTGGAAGAAGGACATGATTTAGGCAACATTTTACAAACAAAACACAGTACTCTGTCTCCTTTATGGAGAGTGGGCTGAAGGGAATAAGAGTGGATGTAAGGAAACAGGTTGAAAGGTTGTTGCCTTGGCATTGAGACTTGAACCAGGTGTGACAGTTGATGAAGAAAGAAGAGGACATATTCTAAATATACTTAGAAGATAAGCTATATAGGATTTACTAACTAATTGGTTGTGGTAGGAAAGCAAGAGGAGGTTGCAAAGAAGATTCATAGGTTTCTAGCTTAGGCAGTGGGTGGGTGGTGGTGACACCATTTACTAAAAGAGGAAACACTTGAAGAAGAATAGATTTAGGGGCCAGGAAAAAAAAAAAAACACAACTAAGATAGTTATGGTCTAGTGAAACTGCTATGAGATACCAGAAAATGATAGGTGTAACTTTCCCAAATCACAGAGTTCGTTTTTAATTGGCAGAACTCATATCCTTTGACAACTAGCCTCATGTAATATCTACCACGTTATGATTCCCTCTTTATGATTGCTTTCCTGTTTTATTTCCATGGAGGGAGAAAGAGAGAATGAGGATAGCCTCCTGAGTAAACTCTTTATACGTTTATTGACCTATCTTTGTATTTAAAGAGATTTTTTTTTATATGTGTGACTGATTAAGATAAAACAGAAACAAACAAACAAACAAAACCAACAAGACTTCAGTGTAGCACTTTCTTGGTAGTACAGGGCTGATGTTTGGGTATCATTTAATTGAGTTTTACCATGCAGGGACAGTACATCAGAAAGATAGACTTTTTGGTGAGCTCCTGGACATAATCAAGTGGCAATAAATTATGACGTGTCAGTGTTGTTGAAGAAAGGGTAGTACTTGGGGGGCATACGGTTAGATGACTTTTGCTATTCATATCACCTTTAATGTTACCAGTTTAGGGCCAATGTAGTCAGCTAGTGAAGAGTCAGGAGAAGAAATTTTGATATGTTAATACGTGATGTAAATAATTAACTAAGGAGATTAATGGGGGAGAGTGTTCAGGATGCTTCCCTGTAGGTAGAGGATGGACTCAGGAAGGTCCTGTCAACCTCATCTACAATGTAAGAATTTTGTTATATTTGAGGCTTGTTAGAGCCAGACTGGATTATGGCTTTATAAGGAAGGCAGTCCAGAGAAGTAGATGAGATCATTTTAGGAATCATACAAACCCTGGTCTGTGACTTGATTGAGCAACCTTGGCTGAACTAACCAACTTCTGTGAATCTCACTTTTTCCCTTTCTAGTGTGGGAAAAATTACCTCCCTGGTGTCTCTGCTATTCTGTGGTTTGTACTTTCTGCCTTCTTTAGGATCTTTCTATTCTCTTGCCCCATTGATCTGTCACTGGGGATATGTTGATAGCATTAAGAGGTCCAAGAAATTCTTGATTGAACTGCATATGCTAACTCATGTAAGTGATTTTTAAGGGATATCATCGCTGACAATCAGATCAAGCAGATTATTAACTGACAAGTGGATTTAAAGACTAGCAAATTGGTGAATAATCTGAACAAAGACTGGAGGTCAAAGCCCAGTCTAAATGGAAGGAAGCCCAAAAGGCCCAATTAGAGGGAAGCTGTAATTTTCCTGTGTTCTAGATTTGTCTATAACCTAGCAGAAATATCAGGTAATAAAGACAAAATTTCATATACTCAGGAAGTATGATTGCTGACTCTGGTGGCAGGGGTGGCTAAATCATCACAATGTTTTTATCATGTGGTTTGCATGCCACGTTCAAGAATGAGACTGCCTGGGTGCAAATACTGTCTCAGATGCTTAGAACCTGTATGTAATTTGGAAACGACTTCCATCTCCTTTATCTCAGTTTTCTTATCTGTAAAGTGTGGATAATTATATTACTTTCTTAAAGGGGTCTTTGAAGATCAAATTCAATGTCACCTGTCTTACTTAGCCCAGTGGTTGGCACTGGCAAATGGTCAATAAATGCTTTATGTTACCCATTTTGGTTATTATCTTCAACAACAAATATGTGGATGGCTATTTAGTATATTGGAGTGTCGTGCAGCAAATATCCTCTCCTTTACCCTCATCTTTGGGACAGAGTACACTTCCTTACTCCATTGACGTTGGCTTGACCATGTTACTTGCTTTGATTATAGTTACCTGAATGGCTTGATATGAACAGAGTTTAAATGTGCCTGAATGCACTAGTGTGCCTCTTTTCCTAGATTTGCCTTAGGAAGAATATGCATAGGTAGTATTCATTCAAAGAGAGTATGGAGACATGTAAAATGGCTTTGAACCCAACCTGAGGGCTTAAGCTAAGTCCAGACAATTCATAGCCTAAAAGCTGACCGACAGACAGGTGAGGAAGAAAAAACCGTTTATGTTTTAAACCACTGAGTTTTCATGTGTACCATTATGTGATATTATTCTAGCAATAGTGCATTTGCCTTTTGTGCAAGATTGATCCCTCATTAGTGAAGAAAGCATAAGGTATCTACTGCTTATTTACTTGAACATCCTGAAGCAGAGCCACCAGCCAAGCCCAGATTAGATGAGCCAAACTAATTGTTATCTAAGTTTGTGAGTATTTTTTATTGTGACAATAGAGGACTGATATACCTACTTTGTGCCAGGCATAGGAAAGAAAAATAAAAGTTTTGCTGCGGTGTTTGCATTCTAGTGAATATTTATAAATAATCGTACATGCAGGCCAAATGCCCTTGCTCCTGACCAGAATGTTTTATAAAAAATGATACAGTTCACATTTTTTTACCTTCCACCAAAATATAAAGCTAAAGTGTACACTCCTAAATCCATAAGTGAGAAGGTAAACCCCAGGATGTGTTACAAAGGAAAGCTATAGAATATCTCCCTTAAGGAATTTGAAATATAGCATACTCAGCCTTTTGGTTAGAATATTTGGATATCTGCCTGCCTGAGGGCAGGGGCATGGACTGGAAAACTTTTTAGATTGCTGTGATTTTATAATTTTAAATGATCTTAGTCTGTTTAAATTTCAAGGTAGCTAGGCATTTTCTAAATAGTTTATAATAGTTTATGAAGGTAAAGGTGATAATAAGACAGATGGTAGATAGATAGACAGACAGACAGATAGATGATAAAATTTTGTTTTATCCTGGTCCAGGTAAATGAGTTCACCAGCTTGGAAGTCTTTGTTCTTAAGACTCTGAAAATAGAGCGAGCAGCTTAATGAAACAGCTAGGGTTGGGCATATAGTTTTATAGCAGCTGTCCACTTTCAGGTTCTAATCGATTGGTCATACCTGAATGATAAGTCGATACACAGACACATTTATCCTTGTTTGGCTGTTTAGTTCCACTTTATTACAACCTTTTTTTTTTTTTTAAAGAACTTTGAAATGTGAATGCTCAAGCTGGAAATCAGTAAGTCATGATTTTCATCTTTGTACTTGTAGTTTGCAATCTATGACTTCTTTTCCTAAGTACTATTTTTGGAAATACTAATCTTTTCCCCACTATGTTTGGTATATACAAGTAACTAACCTATATCCAGACGAAAAGTTTTTTTTAACATAGATGCCCACATTAGAAAATCTGAATGATTAATTTCAATAGGTAAAAATTATATATTATGTTCACCATTTCAAATGAATTGTCTTTAAATTCTCTAAATTTTAAGTAATTTGAGGCTATGAAAACTTAGATTTCCTAAAACATTGGATTAGAAGAGGGTTTGCAAATTCAAGTTTTCTTTTATCAAGAACCAAGGGGAAAATCCTAAGATTAACTCATGAATCTAAGTAAAAGTAAATTGAGAATGGGGGAGGGGGAATCACAGCATGTCCCAACTAAAAGAATTCACATTCAGAGTTTTGAAAAATAGTGTTCAAAGAGTAAAATAATAATTTTTAATAAGGCAGAGGTAAAATTTTTCCAAGAATCTCTAGACCAGGACTCATTTTGCTTAACATCTTGATTTCTCCCTGTAATACCTGAACAGAAACCCTTACCCATCTTCCTTTTTCATAGCTTTTTTTATGAAGGCACTTATTACCTTCACTAGGTTCAAGATCTCCCAGTTAATACTCTAGTCAGACCAGTCTCCCTTAGTATATAATATGTATTTTACATCTCCCCCTTCTTCCTTCTAGACCTTCATATATGACATGGAAACAATACATAATAAAAATAGTTTACACCATTATGTTATTGAGAAATGTGAAAAATAATTTTTCTTAGGTCTGTTAAATTTTTAAATGATAGTAAAATCACAGGGAAAGCATCCTTTTTTGGAAAGGGTGTTCAGAGGAGAATTCCTTCTTGAACCCTAGTAACATGTCATATCAGAAAATACCAATGTATGTCGAATGATATTACTTCTCATAGGCATATGAGTGCACACATACGAAGGCAATGAGACAAGATGCCACATTGTACAGAAGCCTTCATGGCTTTCTTATCTGAATTACACCTTTTGATCAAGGAATACGGTTGATCTTAATGAAGGCCCATTCTTTGGGGTGAAAATGTTTTTTGCAATTACTGAAGGTTTACAAAGGGTATACTTTTAACTCTTGGTAATTTTTTTTTCTTTCACCGGTAATACAGTTATTTCATAGTCAGAAACATTCACCTGGCCAAAACAAACATCTTTAAGCAAGACCATTCTTTAGCAGATACAAAAATTGAAGTGATAGAGGAAATGATATCAGCCGGAAGTTGAGCTATTTAATGAAAATGACAAGCTGGTCTTTTTAGAAGACTGGAAGGAACCCCATCAGTTTTCTCTCTAGTTAGGCTCTTGTTACTGCTGTTATCATTCACAGAGAGCAGACAGTCCTCAATGGTTATTTACCACATTTCTGAGCTGTCAGAAGAGAAGTAGAAACCTTTAAATATTTTGAAAATAGATTAAAGCTTTAGTGATAGAACCGGAAAAGAATCTAGTATCTTTTTTTGAAAATCTTTGAAGAAGTATTACTTAGCAACACTTTAAGATCTGTTACTCTTCCTAAAACATTTAAGAGATTTTTTTTCCCTCACATATTGTGTGTATGTTGCATGTCTTGCTTTTTTCCCCTTAGCTGTGATGATAATTTAACCAGAATATTAATTTTCAAAAAGAAACATAAATGGGGGAGCCTGGGTGGCTCAGTCGGTTAAGCATCTGACTCATGGTTTCAGCTCAGGTCATGATCTCACAGTTTGTGAGATTGAGCCCCCATGTCGGGCTCTGTGCTAACAGTGCAGAGCCTGCTGAGATTCTCTCTCTCTCTCTCTCTCTCTCTCTCTCTCTCTATTTCTCTCTCTCTCAAAATAA
This sequence comes from Leopardus geoffroyi, assembly GCF_018350155.1. NCBI lineage: Eukaryota > Metazoa > Chordata > Mammalia > Carnivora > Felidae > Leopardus > Leopardus geoffroyi. Next base: position 106,734,652 of record NC_059336.1, read on the forward strand.
ATAAATAAACTAAAAAAAAGAAACATAAAGGTTTAACTTGATGAGATAAATATTTTAATTTGTATATATTCCTTCCTAATTTTTTCCATATGCTTACATATATACTTAGTGTCACTTATAGCAGGTGTATACGTGAACTTTTTTTTTTTTTTATTGCTCAGGATTTTATTAACCCATTTTTCATGCCACCACGACCTTTATAAATATCTACTGTAGTCACTTTTGTGTTTACTTTTTTCACCATTGTAGGTAATTGAACCATAAATCTCTTGAGATTTTTTAATCCATTGAATTATTGAATGAGGAGATGGGAAGAAGAAAGGAACTAGCTTGGGGAGAGGGAATAAACAGCTGTTGGGTCATGTCGATTTTGATTTAGATATACAATGGGGTAAATATTTGGGTCTGAGCTTAAGGGAGAAGTTAGGGCTGGGCCGCGAAAAGGAATGGCTTCTTCAGACACGTAGAAAAGGCATTGAGGGTGCTGTGCCAAGAATGAAATGGAGTGCCTGAGGCACTGTGGAAGAGTGGTTAAGAATCCAGGCTCTTAACTACCACTCTCAACTCCTGGCCTCACCGCTTACTCATTTTGAGACATTTCCTCATCTATAAAGTTGATGGAAGTTGGAAGCTGTAATGACCCTGTAGGATTGTCGTGACAAGTAAATGAAATAATTCTCTAAAGCATGTTCTGTGAAGTCTGGTTTGTCATAACCCTTTAGTATATCTCTCTCATTACTATTGCTGCTACTCCATGTACATGGGCAGCTTAACGTGGCTGAGGAATAAAACCCAAATGTACTGACTCACCTTACTTTAATTTCACAATCACTAGGCTCAACTGGGCCCAGAGTTTTGCCCATTATATATACCTAGTCCACTTGCTCTGCCACTCTCCTAGATTACTATTTTATAATTTATAAAATGCATTTCATTTACTTTTTTCCACTACGAGAGAAGTGGACCCAGGGTGGTGACCCTCCTCGTTTATTCATGGTTCCTACTTCTCTAGATGACTGTTTCTCAGTAGGCTTTTCAGATCCCGAAACTCCAGCCTTTTCTATCCCATCTTTGCTCACGGTTGTCTGTATTCGTGGTCTCCAGTTCCTTTCCTCTTGACCCCACTGATGCCAGACTTTAGACTTCACCACACCAGTAAAATTGCTCTGGTGGAGCTGACCTATGACATCCACTTTGTTCAGCTCAAGGATCAATTATTAGACTTTGTTTTATGCGAACTTTCAGCAGGCTTTGACATAATTGTTCATATCTTCCTTTCTAGATACCAGTCTCTTCAATTCTCCTATCTAACTGGTACTTCCTTCTCAGCCTCTTTCCATGTTTTTTTTTTCTTTTTTCATCATCTTACTTTTAAATATCGATGTGCACTTGGCTCAGCCCTCATACTTTTTATATTCTCCAGATATATTTGTTACCTTGGTGATTTTATCAAGGTCCGTGGCATTAAATAATACATATACTCTGCAGATTTCCAAATTTATATCTCTATTTACATCTCTATTATGTAATTATAATAAAAATCCATCAAATCACCACATACAGAGTTTTATGCAATAGCTGACATTTGGCCAAATTTGCAGAGTCTGCCCATTCTCTGGTGACATAAGCACCTCTGTACATGATCAATCATGAAAGTTAATTCTGTGCTGTAAGAAAGATTTGGCCTACAATTTGGGCAAAAGAGTTTTCATTAGAATGTTTTGTTTTGTTTTCTTTTTACCAAGCAAGGTTCCTAGTATGTAATTAGAAATATTTATTCCGGGAGTAAACCTGGCAAAATGGCGATGTACTTCATTTGTATAAAGTCTTTTTTTATAGGTTGTTCTGATATTTATCCTCTTCCTTCCCCACCACAAAATATCATGCACCTTAACACACACACACAGCCACGTGCGTACCCTTCCATTTATCCTGTGCCACCCATGCCAGGTGAACCAATTTCCTCCTTTATCCCACGATATCAAAACCATCCCTCTCTGCGTCTGTGTCTTTGCCATTTAATTAGTGTTGATGCCTGTCATCCCTTCCCCAGGACATTTTTTCTTTTTTAAGATTTGGGTTGTGATCTCCTTCTCTTGTCATTTTTTATTCTTTAAGATTTGGGTTGTGATACGCCTGACTTATGATGTCCTAGCCTTGGACCATCAAAGAAGTTCTCTTTTTTCTCAGAAGAGATCGTTTCACCTAAATGCCCAAATCTCAGAATGTATTTCAAGTGCACAGACAAACTACCCCATGTGGTAATGATCAAGACCACATTTTGTCTTCTGAATTCTCCACAGTAAATTTTTGAATGATTGATTTACTAACTGAAGATGGAACTAGTTTTTTTTTTTTTTCAATTTTATGCAATTTTAGTGTACTCAAACTACTGACATTTCATAACTAGCTTTTGAAAAAGGTATTTTCCTATCTTATTTTTGAGGCTGTCAGTTTCTTTTCACAAATAATTACTTCTTTTTCACACTTGGTATCACAATTCTAGGGTTAGGAGAGGAAAATTTGATTTTTAAGGGATGTCTGTACTTTGGGTTTTATGTTTTAGTCTAAAAATTTATAAATAGAATCAATATTGTTTAAATGGGATGGTTAATGTAAAGCTAATTCAGTACTCACATAGAATGTCATGCTGTGGCCGAAAAGTACATGGATAGACTGTAATAGACTACGGTCCTAAAAGTGTCACCTCTGCCTAATGGCAGCATTTTGAAATGATCTACAAGTGTGGCTTCTACAAGGATTTTCCGGAGGCATACTCTCAGATTTGCATATAATTTATGTTTTTAGTGACATTGAAATCCAGCCTTAGGCATTGTCCTCATTAAATTTTTATCACTGCTCTTCTCAAGGTCATTTTTTGGTTTGTCTTCTTTTTCAAATCTATTCAAAATAATTGGTCTAAATACACTAAGCAGTGATTCTTAAGTTTACTAGCTTACTATCTTCACCAGTTGAGGCACCTTCAACAGCAGTGGCTCATTATTACTTTGATTGAGATAGAAAGAGAGGAAGAGGAAGGTTTTATTATTTATATTCCCTTCCCAGACCCTACATAGTACCTGGATTACCTTGATAACTATTTGTTGAGTGTACGAATGAATTAGACTCTCATTTGGAGGATGACTGATTTTGCAAATGAAGCCATAGGGAATATCAGAAGGAATTTGAATTTTAGACTCTGATATCCTAGGTTTAAATACCAATCCTACCACTTAACTGCTGTTGTATTAACCAAATTATGTTAGTTTGAGGCTCAAGCAAACTTTTCTGAGGGGGTTGGAATGTAGTTCTATATTGCCATCTATTTCTTCTTTCTTTAGATTCATTCTTCTACTAATGGGTGCCCTGTTCTTCCCTAGGATAATGTATTATCTTCTGGAAAATGGGTATGCTATGGTTTCATGCTCTTAGAGAACATGAAGCTTCCATTTCACACTTACTAAACACCATTCCCTTGGAAAATTATCGTTACTATCCCTACTCCATTCCTACCACTAGAAAAGCAATTGAAGTAAAAATTGTGCGCGCGCACACACACACACACACACACACACACACACACAAGGAGTTTTGTAATGTTACTCAAACAATATTGGTTCTAGGAAGAGAGACAAACTGTGGCTGGTACATTATACCCATCAAATCAATTTCTGGCTAAAATTAATGGCTTTGTGCATAGGAGTCTGCTCTTATAAAGAAAAAAGTCTATTCTAATGACATCCTTTTAATTGTTTAGTTTGGAAAAATGCAAGATTTGGGATCTATTAAAACAAATAAATTTGCAGAGGGTTTGAGACAATGATAAAAACCAGGAAGACACTGCTGAAAGCGGGGCTGGAGCGTTGGAATGGGTGGGGGTCTGTGAGGAAAGATTAGGAGAAGCCAAAATTGCCATTCTCTTCCCACATGGGACTTTTCTTCCTGATCTTCTTTGCTTATTCATTATATTTATTTTACAAGACTGTTTATCTCGAAGATGGAAACTTCAAGGCTGTTTGAGGTCCTGAAAGGCAAGACTATGGTGTCTGGTGGAGAGGTCACTTTGAGTCACAGCATTGGAGGAGGGTGGGAGGCGTCTGTAGAGATAATAATGGCAAGAGTCAGCTACTTGCAACATTTCTTGGGCTCCACTCAGTGTGCCTGCCTACCATTCCCGGGGTGGCTTACGCTCAGTGACTGAACTAAGAGGAAACCTGACATACTCTTCCTGAAGTCAGCTAACCCCTCTGGTCTGTAAATGAAAAATCCAGCTATGCCAGAAGTCCCACTGTGGGGATTAGTGACATGGAGTTAGCAAAGCTTTTTTCTGAACCCTTTGAAATTAACATGCAGATATGAGGTATTTGAAACTGACACAAGTGCTATATTTTGCTGTAAGAATTTAAAGTTCTTCCTGAAGCCAGTGATGCGACACATTTCTTGTAGCAATCTGCTGATGACTCAAATTCAGAGGTGTGAATTTCTTTCTGATTCCTAATACATAATGTGCAGATGGGGGAGTATGAAGAGATACTTAGGGAGTTTTCTCTTCCCCTCCGTAAAAGTTACATTTGTTTACTATTGATGCTTATATCATGCATTTAGTATGATACTGCTTTATTGGAGGAAGGTAAAAAAAATCTTTGTGTGGTACTTTGTCATTTGAGATTTAATGTAACTGAGCACAGCTCAATTGACCATATTGATCTAAAACTGTAGCTCGAGTCAAATAAAAATGCTTGTCGTAGGGTAGATCTATTTTTAATTTTTTGAGGAACCTCCACACTGTTTTCCAGAGTGGCTGCACCAGTTTGCATTCCCATCAACAGTGCAAGAGGGTTCCCGTTTCTCCACATCCTCTCCAGCATCTATAGTCTCCTGATTTGTTCATTTTAGCCACTCTGACTGGCAAGAGGTGGTATCTCAGTGTGGTTTTGATTTGTATTTCCCTGATGAGGAGTGACGTTGAGCATCTTTTCATGTCTGTTGGCCATCTGGATGTCTAGGGGAGGGTGGGTGATAGGCATTGAGGAGGACACCTGCTGGGATGAGCACTGGGTGTTGTATGGAAACCAATTTGACAATAAATTTCATATTAAAAAAATAAAGATGTGTAATATTATAAAAAATGCTTGTCACAGGCATTTATCCTGAGGCTTATGTTTTGGAAGAGGAAAGACTTCCAAGATTTCACATGCTCTTCCTTCTTCTCAGATCATTAAATGGGTTAGGCTTCAAAATTCATTTTCTTTCCTTTAGTTCTCCCTTCTCTTTGATGCAGCCTCATTTTTTATATTTTGTCTCAGAGGACTAACTGCTAGGCCAGTAACGAACTGGGCTGGAAGTTCCTAACTTGGTGCAAAGCTGCAAGGGTTGATAACGTGATTGAACCCTGTGATTGTTGCAGCTATAGTTAAAAATGTATAAAATATGTTGTGTAAATGGTATTTGATAACCTTCACCAAATATGAGTAATAATAGCATTGGTTTTTTTGGATGGCATCATTTAGTGAATTACCATTTAGTAAATGGTAAACCTCCGTAGGAGTGTGACATTTTGGTGAGGCAGTGTGGAATCAGCTGCACATTTATCACGTCAGACATCACCATGTACCTTTTATCTTCTTTACTTTGCTCTTTTTATCTTTAATTTTTTTAATGTTTATTTATTTTGGAGAGAGAGAGAGGGAGAGAGAGAGATGGGGAGGAGAGAGAGAGAGAGGGAGACACAGAATCCGAAGCAGGCTCCAGGCTCTGAGCTGTCAGCACAGAACCCGACACAAGGCTCCAACTCACAGACTGTGAGATCATGACCTGAGCCAAAATCGGATGCTTAACCAACTGAGCCACCCAGGGACCCCTGCTCTTTTTCATTTAAGGTGACTCCTTTAAGTAGCCTTGCCAAAAAAATAAAAATGCTTTACCGTTATTTAATTCAGTGTTCTATCTGACAGCTCCTAGTAGACAGAAACCCCAATGTAGTTGAGTCTCAGTCTTGAAATTCCTCATGGTCAAGAACCAAAGATTTTGCCACATATATTTCCTTATTTTCAATAAATAAAATATTTTACATCAAATTTAACTTGAATAATAAAATATAAAAAATATTCTTTGTCGTTTTTCTGGAGGGCTAATTTCTCTGCTAGATTAAATGGAAATTTCTGGCATCACAGGAATGAACCAGTATAATGGGTATCATTCCATATGCTGTTGAATGCCATAGAATAAAGATGACATTTTAGGGAAATTTCTACTACAGATTTTGGTGGTAATTCTGGTGGTAGAGGTTAGGAGGTAGAATCCATTGACATTCCTAAGTTGCATTTTAGCACAGGATAGAAAGTTGTGAAATGCTTCATACCTCAATATAAGATAGAAGGTTTTTGAATGCCATAGCTATTGCGCAACATAAACGAACATCCAAGCTTTAGTTTCTACATTAAAACTACGTATCAGGACATCTGTATGGCTCAGTCGGTTGAATGTCTGACTCGATTTCAGCTCAGGTCATGATTGCAGGGTCGTGCGATTAAACCCCAAGTCAGGCTCTGTGCTGAGCAGGAAGCCTGCTTGAGATTCTCTCTCACTCCCTCTGCCCTGTCCCAGCGCTCTCTCTCTCTCTCTCTCAAAAAACCAGAAGCCAAACCAAACTGAAACAACAACAAAGAAACCCATTACATATCAGGATTTTAAGCAATTGTCACAATAAATTTTGTATGAAACAAAGTGTAGAAAATATGTGTAGCTTGTAAAAAGAAAGGAAGGAAGGAAGGAAGGAAGGAAGGAAGGAAGGAAGGAAGGAAGGAAGGAAGGGAAAATATGTGTAGCTAGTAATTGGCATTGCTTAATCTGGGATTGCAGATTCCATTTGGATAGAAAATTATGCCCCAGGTGGCAACAATGGGAGCATTGTGAGTCAATATGAGAAAGTAAATACATTAGTTCAAAAAATTTGAGGGAAAATAATTGATAGTTTCTATTTGTAAATAAAATATTTTATTTTAAGAGAACTATAAACCATTTAAAATTTTAGCAAGGCTTTTTGAAGGCAAACGACCATGCTATATATTAGTGGGATTCCAGAATCCATCAGTCAAGAAGGGGAAAAAACCCTTAGGATACCAGCGTTCATGTTTTAGTATGGAAGCTTATTGATGTTAGAAATGTAGGCAAGTTTTGATACTAAGTACTAAAACTTCTCCACAAGACTGATATCTAAGGTAATTTTAAAATTCATAAATATACTGGTTTTTGGCAGCTTGAATGAGTTTTTTCTTTCATTTGCCTCAAGAATTCTCATAAACTAATCAAAGTATGTAGAGCAATTATTCAAGAATATAACACAATATATAAGGCTTTGTTTTAACAAAGATCTTTTTTTTAACCTTCTTTTTTTTTAAGAGAGAGAGAGAGAACGGTGTGCAAGTGGGGGAGATGGGCAGAAGGAAATGAGAGAGAGGGAGAGAGAGACAGACAGAGAGAGAATGAATCCTAAGCAGGCCCATGCTCAATGCAGAGCCAGACACGGGGCTCGATCCCATGAACCTGAGATCATGACCTGTGCCAAAATCAAGAGTTGAACACTCAACTGACTGAGGCACAGAGGCACCCCTAATAAGGATCTTTATAAATTTGAATGTTTTAGTCTTAAATACTGTAAGATAAGCATCAAGCATGCACATGCTATAATGCTGTTAGTGGTATGTAACGTAAGAGAAAAAAAAAAAAAACAAGGGCAAAAAAACCCAAGGGCATCTTTCTACTTGTATAGAAATGTATTTGTTGCTGTCTCATTGTTAAACGGTTCTGATGTGTGCTGGTAACAGCATCAAGCTCTTGCCATTTTCTGCCAAGGAAATGATATCACTAATTGTGTTATCTTGGTAGGCTTTCAGAGATATAGTCATTTCTTTCATTTAAATATGAAATACATGCATATTAGAAAATGCATTCCTTTTAAAGCTGTTATTGCAGAGGTAACTTAGAAATCTAAGTATATCTTGCCATAAAGAGTTGAGGGTTTTTTTGTTTTTTTTTTTTTTTAACACATCTCTATTGACTTTTACTTGTCGCTGGAAATGGTGCCTCGTGGTGCTTCTCTATGAGGTTTTCCTGCATGTAAAATGAAGAGGACAGCTGTCACCTACTCGTTCCAAATTGCAGCGATTCATAAGAATCACACGTGTGAAGACCTTGTACAGTGCCGAGAAATGCTAGCTCAGTCAAAGCAATTATGGGGATGAAGGTTAGTGTTCATGTCTGTCTCCATCATAACCACCTGCTCTGTTTGCATATGTATGAAATTCCCCATCACTTTGTATTGTCTCCTACCCTTGCTAGAGACACCACATGTATTTCCTGAAAAATCTCAAAGTGGAAGTAATAGTTGTGAGCCAGATTGTTTTTCAACAGAAACAGATAAGCACGTGACATAAAACCTCTTCATTAAATAAAGACTGTTCAGAGGGAATCGTAATGACAGCTTTCCTTGCTAACAACTGTGATGTCATTGAAGAATGAGACCTCTAAATTTCCTGAGTACATGTTGGTTGTTATTGTTGTTTTAAGGAGACGAGACTACTGTTGGCATAATTTGATTTTAGCAGCAATTTGGAGCCAAAGGAAATTGCTATATCCTGGGAAGTATTTTGCAAATATATTATCTGTAATGGTCTTCCTTGATGTAAAAACACAAGGATCCTTAAGTTATGTGTAATATGCATACAGTGGAGTACATCTCACAAGGAATTGTGTTTCCTGTATTTTTTTTAATCAAAACCACCCCAAATAATGTTTCCCACATGTCAGACATTAATAAGTATATGGTAAATAAAATGAATACAGAATACATAAAAAGATATACACATAAGTATTCGGGGCTTTACAACATGTGGAAAAATTTGCTTAAATAGATTATAAACAATGTGAAGGCAGGAATTTTATCTATTTTATTCACCAGTCTTCTCTGAGCTCCTATCATAATATTTGGCTATAGCTGGTCCTCATGAAATATATTTTAATTAAGTAAGTAAGTGGTAAAACATGAATTCATTTGGTTACCACAATAACACTACAAAGCATATTTGATGAGTATTAATACTGACTATTCACAGATGAAGAAACTGATGCCCAAAATGACTAAATTATTCACGCCAGGTCACATTGTCAGTAAATGTTACAACAGGAGCTGAAACCCAAATGTTCTCACACCATGGCTAACACATGATTTTGTACACTGCCATAGTATCATCTTGTTCATTTAAAAGTATGATTGAATACATAAGAACTGATTTGTATCTGAGTCATTTTTGGCCAGAGTTTCTATATAAAAGGTGTATCAATGGGATTTTTTAACTTCAGTTTCAGGTAGCACTTTCAGGCATAACAACTACCAGAAAAAGAACAGTCTCTTCTCCTTGTTTTCTTTTCTGGAGTGAGGAAACCCTACCCAGAATTCCCTAGTAAACTTCCCCTCAAGTGTCATTGACCAGGCTATCATCATATGCTGGTTTCTTTCTTCTTCTTCTTTTTTTTTTTTTTTTTAGCTTTTTTTTTTTTTGTTTTTAAGAGAGAGAGGTGGGAGTGGGGCAGAGGGCGAGGGAGAGAGAGAGAATCTTTTTTTAAAATTTTTAAATGTTTGTTTATTTTTGAGAAAGACAAGGTGGGGGAGGGGCAGAGAGAGAGAAGACACAGAATCTAAAGCAGGCTCCAGGCTCTGAGCTGTCAGCACAGAGCCTGACACAGGGCTCCACCTCATGAACTGGGAGATCATGACCTGAGCCGAAGTCAGATGCTTAACCAACTGAGCCACCCATGAGCCCTGTGAGAAAGAGAATCTTAAGCAGGCTTCACACCCAGCGTGGAGCCTGACCCAGTGTGGGGCTCACTGTCACAACCATGAAATCATGACCTGAGCTGAAATCAAGAGTTGGAGGGTCAACTAACTGAGTCACCTATGCGCTCCATCATATGCTGTTTCTAAACTAATCTCAGACCCTGGGAATGAGGTTGCTACCGTATAGAGTGAAATAATGTTGGAGAACTGATTATAATGACTAAGACTTAGGGGCAATGTACTATTGTAACACAACGTGCTGATATTATCTCATGTAAGTTTACTTGGAAAAAGGCAGATAGGTATGTCTTTCTCTTAAAAGAAAATCTGTTGTGATTTGTGGATCCACACTGAAGCAAATCACACAAACTTATGTATGAAAGTAAAAGAGTCTGACTTCATTTTTTGATGTTTAACTTTTGATAGCTTTTAAACATCACCCCTCTCTTTCCCCTTTCTGCCCCATCCCCTGAGTCTGGGCAAGCTCATAAGAAAACCCGTGCGCTTCCTCCTTTGGTGCCAGTGAGAAGTTCAGAGTGACCTTACAAGCCACTTTCAAGCCACTGTCAACCAGCAGAAACCCACATCTCAGCCCCACCCTTTTACAGTCTTAACAACCCAAAGCCAGGCACCTTTCCCTGCTGTCTCAAGCCATTGGCAGACCATCGCGGGAGATATGTCCTGGTCTCTCCAGAAAGCCTGATTATGTGTGTTTTCATACTCTCTTGGTATGTGTGTGTGACATCATTGATAACATCTGGTCCAGATTCTGAATGGGGAATCTATCCTGTCTTTACAGGGTGATCACAACAGGAAGGATGATAGCTATCAGAGATTTATGCCATGTAAACATTGAAGGCTTAATTTCCCTTTGCTCTCAAGTAGATCAACCTTATTAATAAACTATTAACCTACTATTTATTATGTGTGGTTTGAGCTGTACTGTGAAATTTAAATTAACCTGCTTCTCCACCCCAAAGCATTCTAACCCTACTGTGATTATTGAAATTGCTGCTGTAGTAATTTCTGAGTGTTAAACTTTAGCCTTTGCTTCTAATGGTTTTGCAAATCACTCCAGGAGAGCCTATATTTTAAGACCCTAATGCCTCTTTCTAAGTGAGCTTTTCAAATGTTTTCTACCTGATAGAATAGACCTAAGCCACATATATGATGTCTGTTTGGTAGACTGGATATGGTATGAGAAACACAGAAAGAGAAAGAAGTGGAACAGGAAAGATAAATGAGACAGCAACTCTGCTATAATTATGAGAAACCCAAATATTTTATGACGCTTTGAATAAGCAAGGGTCATAAGTTGCCATTAAACTAGGTATACTATTTAAGGTTCTTGAACATTAAGTTCTAAAGTGTCACTTTAATTATTTCATTAATATGGTAAAAAACCTCCAATTTTATTTTATTTTATTTTATTTTATTTTATTTTATTTTATTTTATTTTATTTTATTTTATTTTGTTTTCATCATATTAAGTGCACTCTTTTATCCCCATCCCCTCACTCACCTCCCCTCTGGTAACCATCAGTTTGTTCTCTATAGTTACGAGTCTGTTTGTTGGTTTGTGTCTCTCTTTCTCTTTCTTTCCCTTTCTCGTTTCTTAAATTCCACATATGAGTGAAATCATATGATATTGATATATCATATGATATTGATATATCATATGATAATAAGTCAGTCTTTCTTTGATTGACTTATTTCACTTACCATTGTATTCTCAAGCTCCATCAATGTTGTTGCCATTGGCAAGATTTCATTATTTTTCATGAGTAATATTCCATTGTGTGTGTGTGTGTGTGTGTGTGTGTGTGTGTGTGTGTCGCATCTTCCTTCTCCATTCATCTGTTAATGGACACTTGAGCCACTTCCATAATTTAGCCATTGTAAATAATGCTGCAGTAAACTTAGGGGTGCATGTATCTCTTTGAATTAACGTTTTTGTATTTTGGGGGTAAATACCCAGTAGTGTGATTCCTGGACCCTAGGGTAGTTCTATTTTTAATTTTTTGAGGAGCCTTCATACTGTTTCCAGAGCAGCTGCACCAGTTTGCATTCCTACCAAGGGTGCAAGAGGGCTCCCCTTTTTCTACATCCACGCCAGCACTTGTTTCTGAATTGTTCTGTTTCCTGCAGCTATAAGTCTAATCTCTTCCAACAGTCATTCAAGTTCCCTTTTATCTAACCACTTTCTAATGCATATATGCCTAGTTCCCAATATTTGTCAACTCCTTTACTCTAACGAAGTCTACTTCTTTACTCTTTAAATTCTCTAGTAATTGACTTACTTTATTTTTCCTGCTGGGAAGCCTCATCCTTTTACTTCAAACCACATAAATCTCATGCATCTGTCCAGACTCAGTCAAGCCATCAGTTTAAACTGATTTACTCCCTGTTTTGCCTAAAACACTGTTCTCAGGGTTGGAGATGTAAAATAGTGATACAGGTATAACGTAGAGTCTGTCCTCAATGAAATTAGAGTTTAATGAGCAGAGAGCCAACTTAACCAACAAATATACCAGCAATGATTCCCTGAATTATAAAATGCTCTGGGAACACATTGGAAGGACACCTCAGCAAATCCTTAAATACTGGAGCCATCACTGATAATTTTAGTCTCTTAACGTCTACATAATTCTTTCCTTGCACCACACAATTTAACACTTAATTATTCTCTTGTGCTTTTCAATGTTTCAAAAGTTGAAGGTGGAGAAACTTTCACACACTGCATTTCTCCTGGGAAGAAAACTGTATTTCTTCCGTAGAAGTACTTTGATAAGTAACTCAGGGTGGAGTCTGAAATTTGATGGCAGGCGTATGTAGCTGAATTACTACGAAATAATGAGAAAATAAGAATTCATATTGTTGCGGAAAAATAGGGAGGTGGGCAGAAAGAGAAAAGACAGAGACAGCAGAGGACTCAGAAACAGTGGGGATTTGTACAATGTGTGATGTGAACACTATCAGTCTTGAATCTTCAGCAGTATAGCTAAACTACCAGTTTGTGGTGTAGTTGCAGGTAGGTGCTGTGTGTAGGTGTGTGTGTGGGGGGGAGGGTAATGTGGGGGAGGAAATAAGCTTTGTCTCTGACACGGGTCAAAATAGAGATAACGTTGAAAGAGCCCTGTATGAAACAGGTGTTAGTGCTAATACTCCAACTAATTATAATATTTCTAAAGTCAGACTTTCTGAAGTCTGCATATAATATGGAGCAAAAAAAGTATCTATTTTTTTAACAAGTTCTGTAATTTTTGACAAATCAGAATTAATATTTGGGCTGCAGTGGACGCGGTGGAAGGTAAAAGAGACCGAAGGGGATGGCATTTCTGGAAGTGAATGCACATCCATTAAATAACCAGCCAGTTGAATGTTGCTTCTCACTGAGGATTTCCATAGACTCAGCAGCACAGCTTTTCTGCCTTTCTGATATTCTGAGTGACGTTCAGCTCCAGACCTGCTGAATGTGATTAAATAACATGAGTAACAGCATGCCTCAGGAGAACAGTGTGCGGTCGTCTGTGCCGCATGGTTGGAGGGATTGGCTCGGTGCCGCCTGTCAAGATGCATAACCTTATGGTCCATAAAGGTCACAGCCATTTCCTGTGTGGATACAGCAAAGCTACTGAATGAATTCTTGACCAGAAAATGTCCTTGGTCAGTCAGTATACACTAGGGGGAAAACAAACCCTGTGCTATAATGGGATTTGCTTCCAACAGCTTTGGGCTTGGAGGAGAAATGGTTGATCAACTCTGATAAAATTGTAATGCAAAAGAAGCTGCCTTGCTACTCACCATATTTACACTCACCGATAATAGCTTTGTAATTATATTCCAGAAGCTCTCCAAACTGCAGTTTTTGTTTTTTTGCTATTGGGGCTTTCCATGACATTTCTTATTGAAACCCCATGGGAAGCCAACCCCCTTATGTTGCCCAATCTCTTTGTTTACTGAACATATTTAATTCAAGCTTCAACTGCGGTGGCATTCCACTAGTCTGGTTTCAGACTCTCAGAACTGTATTTTCATGGTTGTCTAATGACTTTGGAAGTGGAATCTCTGGAAGCTGTGCCTGGTGTGTGCATTTATGAATACATCAGAGGTGGTTTTGATGAGAGGTTAGTCTCTGGATCCTTGTTCAAAGCAGATAGCATGGCCCCTACCACTCAAGTTATTGGATTTAAGTCTGGGCAGGGCCCTAAAATCTCCATTTTTAAAAAAAATTTTAATGTTTATTCATTTTTGAGAAACAGAGCAAGACTGAGGAGGGGAGGGGCAGAGAGAGAGGGAGACACAGAATCTGAAGCAGGCTCCAGGCTCTGAGCTGTCAACACAGAGCCCGACGCGGGGCTCGAACTCACAAACCGCAAGATCATGACCTGAGCCAAAGTTGGATGCTTGACCAACTGAGCCACCCAGGTGCCCCTAAAATCTCATTTTAACAGAGATTCCTGGAAATTCTATAAACCATCCTTGAAAGTAATCAAGTGAGAGATGTAAAACAGAGCAAATTATTCCTATCTGTTTTACATAATAATAATCAAATAGCTTAACATTTCCATTGATGGTTTTAGTTGTTTTGACAATAACTGGCAGAACCTCAGAGTCTCAGTTTTAGACATTTAGATACAGTGAAAACCAAACAGAAAATAAGAGGAAAATGAAACTAATTGTAAAACTTGCTGTTTTATAAGTTCATCAGGGGAACTGGTAGAATACTTACAAACAATAAGAAGTATAAATTGAGAGGAATTATGAAATTAACCAGGGTATTATTTGCTATACTTTAGTAAGAAAAGAAGTAATAAACTACATTGCTCTACATAAAGTGGGGATTAAGTACCTTTTTTATTTCAGGAAATATAGGCTCTTTCTCAGAAGACAGATTTTTTTAGGTCCCACCTCACTGAAGATTGGGAATAGCCAAGAAAGTATTTCTGAAGCCACAAAATGTATAGGAATCACCCTCTATAGGCTCTCGTGTTTTGGTGAATGAATATTGAAGAGCTTGTATTCTAAGGAAGGTTCAGGAATACCAATGGCAGGCCAGAAAATTCTGTCAAATATAGAAAATGTGAGAAATATTAATTGGTCATTTAAGAGAAAGTGATACAAATTTAAAGAAATTCTTTATAGATTCTGGAATTATATAATTAAGAAAGTTTTAATAGTTCCTGTGGGAGAAAGAGGTCTATTTTCAGAAAATAGAAATAGACATATTCATTTATTTAAATCTTTTCTCTAGTAGGAAGACTTGAGCATGGATTTGGGGGGGCAGGTGATTTTTATGTCTGTGCTGTGAGTTGGATAGTGACCAGCCATCTTAGTTTGCCTGGGACTGAGAGGTTTCCTGGGACAGGGAACAATCAGTGCTAAAACATGTCTCATGCAAAGTGGGCAGAGTTGCTGACCCTAATTGCTTGCCTTCATACCCTCCGTCCCCATCTTGGGTAGAGAGTGATTGGCCTAGCCTCAGCTGCCCTCACCACAGGGATTGGATCAGGCAGTCTATATAACCTTTGTAAGTTTGACATGTGTGAAGCCAAGGACTTTTGCTTGATAGTCTGAAAAGGAGAAGCCCTCCCTTTCAATGAACTGAACTGTTAACAGCCATTTTTACAATGAAGAAAGCAAACCCAGGGATGATACTGATACATGGTGGAGGATGGAGTTCTAAAAAGAGCAGAGAGGGACAGGGGACCCTCTCTAGCAAACCATGTGTGAAGCCTACCTTAGGGCTCTTTATCCAGTCCAATAAATTCTATCACCTTTTTTCCTACAATTTCATATTGTACATGTTAAGTTTAAAGAGGATGAATAAATTAATACCTAAGCATTTGACATCTAGCTTAAGAAATGGTATATTATTTATACCTTACAAACCCACTGTGTTCTCCTCCTAGTTATTTTCCTCTCCCATTCTCCAGGGGTGGCTATCATCCTGATTATTGTGTTATCATTTCCCTAACAGCTTTCTTTATGGTTATACTACATATGTATGCATTTATAAATACTTATTTTTTTAGTTTTACCTATTTTGCCCTTAATACAGTAGAATCATCTGCTACTACTCTTATATAATCTGCTTTTGGGGATCTATCAGTGTTTAAGCATACAACTGTAGGTTATTTGCCTAGTAAATATTTTTCGTTTTTCCTTTTTTTTACTTCCATCTTTTCCTTCTATCTAAGGTGAATAGCAGTGTTGAGTTTTTCTTTCTTAGTTCTTTTTGTTTAGTAGATTTTATTTGTTAGAGATTTTTGGCCTACAGAAAAATTGGTAGAATAGTATAGAAGGTTCCCATATACATCTTGCACCCATACACATATAACCTTCCCCACTGTTGACATCCTGCTTCACAGTGGTAGCTTTGTTATGATTAATGAACCTACACTGACATATCATTATCACCCAAAGTCAGTTATTTATATTATGGTTCACTCTGTATTGTGCATTCTGTGAGTTTAGAAAACATATAAAAAACATGTATCCACTATTATAGTATCATACAGAATGGTTTCACTGCCCTAAAGAATCCTCTGTGCTCTGCCAATTTATCTCACCCTCCCCCCTAACGACTGGCAACCAGTAATCTTGCTTCCATAGTTTTGCCTTTTCCAACGTGTCATATAGTTGGAAACATACAGTATGTAGCATTTTCATACTGGGTTCCTTTAACTTAGTAATGTGCATTTACATTTCTCTTTTCATGGCTTAAGAGCTCATTTCTTTTTAGTGATGAAAAATATTGCATTTCCCAGATGTTCCACAGTTTATCCATTCAGCTACTAAAGGGCATCTTTGTTGCTTCCAAGTTTTGGCAATCAGGTATAAAGCTGCTATAAACATCTGTATGAAGGTTTTAATAGGGACATATGTATTCAGCTCCTTTGACTAAATACCAAGGAGTATGACTGATAGGTCATATGGTGAGAACATGTTTTGTTTTGTAAGAAATCACCAAAGTGTTTTTCAAAGTGGCGGTACCATCTTGCGTTCCCACAGTAATGAATGAGAGTTCCTGTTGCTCCACAACCTTGTCAACATTTGGTGATGTCAGTGTTCTGGATTTGGGCCATTCTAATAGGAATGTAGTGGTATCTAATTGTTGTTTTAATTTTTATTTTCCTGATGATGTATGATGGAAAGTGTCTTTTTGTATGCTTATTTTCCACCTGCATATCTTCTCTGGTGAGGTGTCTGGATTTTTTTTGTCCTTTTTTTTTTTTCCTGGTGGTTTTCTTATTGTTGAGTTTTAAGAGTTCTTTATATATTTTGGGTAGTAGTCCTTTATCAGACTGGTTTTTTACAAATATTTCATCCAAGTCTATGCCTTGCCTTCTCATTCTCTTGACACTGTCTTTCACAGAGTGGAAGTTTTTAATTTTAATAAAGTCTACTTTAGCATTTAATTCTTTCATGGATCATGCTTTGGTGCTGTAGCTTAAAAACTCATCCCCATATCTAAGGTCATCTAGATTTTCTTCTGTATTCTCTTCTAGAAGTTTTCTAGTTTTGCATTTTACATTAGGTCCATGATCTATTTGGAGTTATTTTTTTGGGAAGAATATGAGCTCTGTCTCTAAATTCTTTTTTTCCCTTACATGTGAATGTCTAGTTGTCCTGGCACCATTTGTTGAAAGACAATTTTTTTCTCTCCATTGTATTGCCTTTACTCTTTTTTCAAAGATCAGTTGACTGTATTTATGGCATCTCTTTTTGAGCTCTCCATTATGCTCCAATGATCTATTTGCCTATCCTTTACCAGTACCACACTGTCTTGCTTACTAAGCTTTATACTAAGCCTTGAAGTCAGGTAGTGTCAGTCTTGCAACTTTGTTCCTCTCCTTCAGTACTAAGTTATTCTGAGTCTTTTGACTTGCCTTATAAACTATAGAATTCATTTGTCTATATCCAAAACTTTGTTTTTTACTATTCTAGTTTCTCTTTTAACTGGAAAATTGAATCTATTTATTACATTTTGATTAATGATACATTTATATTTTAATACTATAATATTTTGTGCACATTGTCATTTACATCTAGATTGTAAAAACCCTAAGCAATAGAAAAGGAAGTGATTTATGGCATATTGTAGATATTGACATTTAAAATAAAACCAGTTGGCACGTATCATTTATTTAAATATTTCCAGGGGAGACCTAATACAATAGCAATTTATAACTAACTATGAAGCACTTAAAATAGACAAGTTCTCTTCTTTACTATTATAAATGTTACATTGCTCCCTTTTTTCATCAGTTTCCATTTGCACTCTACTTCTTCAATAGAATTTTATACTAATGTAATATATTTTTTATGCTTGAAGTTCTTTTAGTAATCACCCTGTCATTCTACTTTACAGTAAAACTGTACTAATTGAGGATTTTAATTAATTTTCTATGACCATATGGATTTATGTGTTCATTTTTCTTCTCCCCGAATTCTTATTACAATTCTTAATGAAATAAAAATATAGAAACTTGACTATATTAAACATTGATGGACGAATGTTAAACATAAAAAGAAAAAAAAACTGTATTGGAATATATCTCTTTTGATGATGAATTATTTGTGGTAAACTGCAGGCTGTCTTTTAGGACTGTTCACCTGGTCAGACTTACTTCAGTGCCTCTTGAGTGTGTAGAGGATACTGTAATTCAAATTGAGTGAGAGGCAATCCTAGAGCTTTTACAGCACACACAAGGCAGGCAGTGATAAAAGGAGAGGTGAGGAAGAAGGGCCAGCATCGTGCCTCAACCAAATGTACGTGCGTGTTCAGGCAGAGAAGTTTAAGACAGAGAGCATATAGACATTAAAACTCTGAGGGAATGGAGTACTGATTCGTGCTATCACGTGAGTAGACTTTGAAAACATACACAATGAGATAAGCAAGTCATGAAATGCTACACATAGATGTCTTGTATGAAGTGTGTAGAATAGGCAAATCCAGAGACAGCATTTGTGGTTGCCAGGGCCTGGGAGGAGGCGTAATGGGTAGGGACTGGTAATGGGTGCAGTGATTTTTTTTTTGAAGTAATGAAAATTGTTCTGGAAGTACTTCACCAGAGTGGTGTAGTAACATACCCTACAAACCACCTCTTCATATTGGGACTTGTACAGTGACGTGAAATTCTCTGTATTCATTTGGATATAAGCACATTTTTCCACATCCTTCTCTGACAGAAGAAAATGGTGGAAGAAAGTATGACTAGACTTTATGTTAGGTGAGAAGAAATTAAGCCCTACATGTTTGAGCCACGGTACATCACTTTTTCTGTTACTTGTAGCTGAAACATTCCTAATCAAATCAGAAGATCACTGTGAGATCATATTAACCTAGCTGCCAGTTGCGTGTGAAACTGCATTTCAATAAGCAACATTTCAATGGCAACCAAAAGATGACTGAAAGCAATTGGAATCTTCATTACAGTCTCTAGAATCTCCCATTTTAACATAGAGCAGACCTTCTCAAAGCCTTCTCACCTACCCATTTTTGCAGTCTCACACATAATGTGCAAATGTTTCTAAGGATTTCACCATTTTCTCACAAAATTCCCTGAAGGTTACTCTCACACAGTCCATATGAACTTGCAGTTTCCCGCTACACAGCTCTGTGTGATTCCTTTTGTTCTCCCTCAGCCATAAATATAAGCTATTTCTACTGGGAATGCTTCACTACTCCAGTGCTGTTCCTATCATCGCTCCAGTTCTCCCTGCAAACAAACAAATAATTGGAAACAAGTGGCTACAGACATATTTTTTAATATTTAAGATAATGAGAAGAGGAAAGGTTAAGTGTGCAAAGACGGAGTTAGAGGGCAGGAAATTTGGGGAAGTTATGACACACGTTACTTTTTGTTGTCCCTTCCACAATAGTTTTCTCTTTCATGTGATACTACTGTCACCTCCTTGGCTGAGTAGGTACGTATATAGAGTAGGCAGCTTCTTACATAGCAGGATTTAAGGACCCAGTGTATGTTCTGTGTGCTTAAACCATCATTATTTTACTCCACCATCCTATTTGTAATTCCCACCATTGATCATTATTTGACTAAAAACTATAGTATCTCATGGTAAAATGAGCACAAGTTAGAGAATTAGAACCTTTCTTTGTCTCTGCAGACTTATCTACAAAATGGACATGATAATTTTTTTTCTGCTTGCCATGTGGGCTGCCAATCGAGCTGTTAATTTTTAATTCACTGGGCAACTACTTATTGAGTATTCTCTGTGTCCCAGACACTAGGACCAAAGCTATGAGGAAGTCACATGGAGCTTAAAAAACTAGCTTTTGGAATGTGGCAAAATTATAGAGGGGTACTACTGGAGGAGTGTCACTATGTTTGGGGACATTAGGGATCTGGGAGGTGGGATGGTGGAAATGGAAAATAACCTGAAGTTCTGGGATGTCAGTGTGTGTGTGTGTGTGTGTGTGTGTGTGTGTGTGTGTGTGAATGGTCATAAAAGATGAGTGCCTGGAGGAACTCTGAGTGTAAACTTCTCCTGTTAAATAATTCAGTCCATGGCTAATCTTGACCTTCTGTAAATCAGTGACCTGGTAAGAAATATAATATCAACTACAATTCCATTCTGTATTACTTGTTACCAGAAAGACTTGTAAAACTACTCATGGGTGTGCAATTGCTGCACACCGTCTGAGAACCTTTAAGGGTCACAGCTATCATTAGATAGAACATTTCTGGGGGAAGGGGAACACGTCCATCATAAGAGCCTGCCTTTGTGCCTTTGTTTCTGTTAATCTCGAATTCCGTTTTCCTCTCTCCATCTGTCAAGACTTTGATGAAGCTTTTTTTTATTCCTTCAGGAAAAAGTGGGCTCTTCCTCTTGAAGCTCATAGAGAATTATGTCTGCACTTTACTTCAACACTTACCACAGACACTCTTGTATTCTTATTTCTTGTGTTACCCTTAGGTCCTTGATGGGGACTGCTCTTTGTATAACTTACCATAAATATTTTGCAGTCCATACAGAGTACACTGAGCAGGGAATTGGAGTTTTCATAATGGTCTCATAATGGGTTGTTTGCCAATTTTCTGAATAGGTGGTGCTCTGCAGGTTTGTGTTTTAAAAATGCTTTCACTTTAAAACCAAACTGTTTTTGTCTGGAGAAAAGGGGAAACAATAGTAGCTAAATATAAGAAAGATAGACAGATTTTTTTCCCCCGAAGAAAACTATCAATTTATATGTCATCTTTGGAAGTTCAAATGCCTCTGCTATTGACTATTCTATTTGTCCTACTGCTGAACCCTTAAATTATAGATGGCCTGAACTGTCATCTTTTATATGAAAAAGAAGCTAATTTTCCATAAAGAACAGGGAGTCTAAAATCCTGAGATGGGTAAATGACTGTAAAGGACCAGTTTGCCCTTTGTAGTAAGCTGGCAGAGAGACCTAAGAGATAACCATAGAAGAATTTTCAAAGTCACAGAAATGATGTTGGCAGGAAGGGCTGCAGGAGGAAGGATATTCTCAGTGAGGTTATCTTTGATGAGTGATGTTCTGCAGGCTGAGCCTATTTGATATAGCATGTATTTCTGACAATTATTGCAGTCAATACCATTTTTATTTAGCAAATACGTGGCTTCTAATGTTTTTGTACTTATCACTTATCTTTCATAGCACCTTTTCACCTAGAAGTATCACATGCTGTTAAGTAGGCAGAAAATACACTATTACATTCAGAAACACAAAATACTGGGGTGCCTGGGTGGCTCAGTCGGTTAAGCGTCCAGCTTCAGCGCATGTCATGATCTCACGGTTCGTGGGTTCAAGCCCCACGTCAGGCTCTGTGCTGACAGCTCGGAGCCTGGAGCCTGCTTCGGATTCTGTGTCTTTCTCTCTCTCTACCCCTCCCATCCTCAGGCTCGCTCTGTTTCTCAAAAATTAATAAATGTTAAAAAAAAACTTAAAAAAAGAAACACAAAATACAGTCCAGTGAATACTCATTATCACATATATGTGCAAAGCACAGCATTTGGACACACTGTTATGTCTCAAACAGGAGAAACAACAACAACGTGAAGAGGAGGAGACTCTGTGGGGGTGGAGAGAAACATTACAAAAATAAAATTATAGAAACAAAGGAGAAGTAAGGGTGAAAGCTGAGCTACAGAGATAAGAGGGGTGCGGAAGATTTCTGTTGTTGTTGTTGTTAAATGTCCTTATAAAGCCCTTCTCCCTGAATCTCAATGATGAAATAAAACATGTGCACTCAAGTAGAAGAGAAAGTTACACAGAAGGGGAAACTGAGCTGGATTCAGACTTCTGTACAGTAAACTACAATTTTAGAAATATTATCTCTAATGGTGGCCCAAGAAGGTCACGTTCTCTTAGCCATCTTTCATCTCTAAAGGAAATAGACAGTCTTAAGTAAAGCAGAATTGTGGGAAGTCAGTGTAACTCATTCTTAAAACCAATAAAACTATGACATAACAAAATGGGGCATAAAAAAGAAGGAGCTGAATCTATATAAAATGATCAGGAATAGAGGAACTATTCTGGAGAAAAGAGCATGTCTGAGTGCTTAACTCCTGTAAATGTAGAACCAGTTTTTTAATGACACCAACAGTTTTGTGTTAATTTCAGATGACTCTGAAAAGAATATGACTTAGAAAAGAATAGGTCTTCAAACTTTGTCTGAAATTCAGTCAGAATTTTAGCTTTATTTAATGTTTTTCCTTCATCAAAATTTGAGAAATAATTAAATATCTCCTTTCTTATTTTTTTAGACAGAGAGAGCATGAGTAGGGGAGAGAGCCAGAGAGCGGGGGGGAGAGAGAGAGAATGTCAGGCAGGCACCATGCTCAATGCGGAACCTGACGTGGGGCTCAAACTCACAAACTGTGAGATCATGACCCGAGCAGAAATCAAGAGTCAGGGACTCAACTGACTGAGCCACTCATGTGCTGCTAAATGTCTCTTTTAAGAATAATGTTGTAATCTGATCCTGTTTTTCTGGTATTTTTCTTTCTTTTTTCTCTAATTTTAATCTTTTTCCTTAGCATATTGGCATATCTAAGACCATCTACACCAGATGCCAGTAGAACTTCCTCCAGGGTGATGTGGGTTTGCTTCATTTTAGGCTTTCTTTTGATGTCTTGGCCTGTGTGATTGATTTTTTTTTTTTAATATTAGGCACATACCATTTTTATAGCAAGTCATTTTTTTAAAAAAAGAAGAACTTATTCATACACTATTATGATGAAAGTGTGTGAATAAAATCTAAGGAAATAATTTGTTTATAAATGATATTCAGTACAGTTGGCAAACCAGGTAGTTTTATGATTGAAATGTGTATCTTTCTTGAATTTTTTATAATCATCTCTTTTGGCAAATCTTCCACCCTGTTGGTATCACACATCTATGTAGCCAATGGTTGTCTTGCAAACGTCCTATAAGTATCTTGGACTCCATCTTGCTATGTAACAGCCTAAATGTGTAAAGGAGGATTTAAGCACAAATAAAATCACAGAGAAATTCTGCCCATGCCACTTTACTATTTTTAAAACTATCAACTTGGGGCACCTGGGTGGCTCAGTCAGTTAAGTGGCCAACTCTTGATTTTGGTTCAGGTCATGATCTCATGCATTCATGATTTCGAGCCCCACATTGGGCTCAGCACTCACAGCCTGGAGCCTGCTTTGGATCCTCTGTCTCACTCTCTCTGCCCCTTCCTTGGTCATGCTTGCTCTCTCTCTCTCTCTCTCTCTCAAAAAAAAAAAACTTAAAAATAATAAAATATCAACTTGACTTTCATATGTAAAAATAATGGTTAAGGAATACATTTCTCTCTATTTTCAACACAGAAAAAAATGCATGCTGTCTCTCAAGTCTTAGAAATGGCCTTTTAAAAACTTGCAATGTTACACACTGAAACTTTTAGCTTCCATAAGGCAACACTACCAATAAATTTGTTTCCTTGCTGGCCTTTGCTGGTTCATTTAGCATTTATAGTTCTCTAGGGTTGAAATAAGGACATGGGCAGGTGCAGTTTCCTAAGACAAAGGGAGAGTAAGAACTGGAGGGACACTGCATACCAGCAGCACCTAATTCCTCAAACATCAGATTACTCAGAGGTGCTATATGGATAACAGCATCTTACACTCATATGACACCAGGAACTGTTAAGATCTTTACAGATAAGGCCATGTCTAATCATCACAACCATTCATTTTGGTTGGTTTCCATAGGTGAAAAAACCCTGAGGTTAAGAAATCTGCCTAGTGTCACAAAGCTACTAAGTATCAGAGCTCTGACTTGAACCCAGGAAATTTGGCTCCAGAGTTTATTTATACTGTTCATCTGGTCTCCCAGAAGGTAATCTGCCTAGGTAACTAATAGCCATATTTTTAGTTTCACTTCCATTCACATGGATGGAATGACCCTGTGAGTAGGATTACCATGAAGAATATACCCCCTAAGCCCACTATTATGAACGTCCTTTAAAACCATTCCAAAAAAAGGGAAAGTGCTTACTGATTGATGGTATTACCACAATACTTACTTAGCGTGTTTACTCTCTGGGGGGCACTCTTTAAAGGTGTGTGTGTGTGTGTGTGTGTGTGTGTGTGTGTGTGTGTGTGTGTCTGGAAGATTTGCAATTAAATCAATATGAGAAGAGGTAGGGAAGCAGATACTCCTGCTGGATGCTCCTTGGGATTATACTGACAATGTCATTAATGCTCTAATGGTCTTGAAGATAGATGTTCTTACGTCTTTATAGGAGGCATGGAGGCAAGCAGATAAAAGGAAGAACATAAATCTAAAGAATAAAAGTATTAGCAACTAACACTATGCCAGTGTGAATCAAGAAATAATAGTCTTTGTAAAGAGCAGAGCATGGGTGTTTGTTTTTATTGCGTAGCATTTAGCATTATTATGAGGCAGTGCTACTTATGTTTCTGTTGCCAGCAGCATTTATAAAATCGACAGTTTTACAGGGAGGATTGTGAGCAGCTATAAAAATATTATTTCTCTATAGATAAAAGTTAATTCCAATTTCCATCAACCCATGAAACATGGTTTAGGGTGTGATGAAAAGAGTCAGAGGCAACGGAGTCTGGAATCCTATCTCAGTTGTTGAATCTTTAAGGTTGTGCAAGTATCAGATTATATTTTCTTTGGTCTCAGGCCCCTTTCTGGCAGGAAGTTAAGAACCTAGAGATAATTTATTCTTTCAGTCCTGTAGGCATTACAATGGCCATAAAGATTCAAGTATAACAATTGTCCTCACTCCCATTGAACAGTACTAAAAAAAAAAAAAAAAAGCAAAAATACAAAACAAAACAAAACAAAAAAACACAAGCATTTACAGTGGCCAGTTGGGAGGTGAGAGGAAACACAAAGTGCTAGAGTTCAGGTTTTGAGAAAACACTGTTCTTGAGGCCAGCATAATATGTATGTATGCATCTGCTTCATTGATATGGTCATCAGTAGGTCTATGCATACGAGTTCATCTTTCCAGATAGAAAAGCTTTCTGAGACAGGTTGACTTACATGTGTGTACTTGAGAGAATGGAAGAAGATAATCTGTCAGGAATCCATAAAAAGGAAAATGAAAGAGTATGGAGAGTAATGACAGGTGTGTTTATGTGTTAGATAAGGAGGCATTACTTTTGTCATCTAAAAAATGGAGTCAGGGGGCACCTGGGTGGCTCAGTCAGTTGAGCATCAGACTCTTAATTTCAGCTCAGGTCATGATCTCAGAGGCGTAGCATCAAGCCCCTCGTTGGGCTTTGTGCTGGACACAGAGCCTGCTTAAGATTCTCTCTCTCTCTCTCTCTCTCTCTCTCTCTCTCTCTCTCTCTCTCTCTCTCTCCCCCTCTCCCTCTGCCCCCCCCACCTCTGTTCTCTCTCTCTTTCTCTGAAAAATTAAAAAATGTTTTGTTAATTACAAATAAAAAATGGAGTCAGATGAAAATTGAAAAGAAATCAGTACTAGAGTTTGTCCAAGAGGATAATGGAATAGAGAGGAGAAAGAGAAGGACATTCAATAAGTTAAATAAGAGTACATTAAACTAGATTTTATTTACTTATTTTATTTATTTATTTAACCAATGGACATTAAGTTGCTACTACGTAGTAGGTATAGATGCTTGAAATACATCAGTGGGATAAAACAGATCAAAATCAGTCTTTATGGAGTTAAGGCTTAGCAAGATGAGAAGAAAATTAACAACAGCAACAACAACAACAACAAGAATATAATAATAATACTATAGAACATTAAGAGGTGATAAATGGTATAGCAAAAATAGAGCAAGACCAATGAATATGAAAGAATTAGGAAATTAAGGACCTCGGTACTGAATCTGGATTATGTGAAGCAGTGGAATTTAATGGTTTAAACAGAATGATGAGGAGGATATCGAGGCAATAACAGTTCAAGGAAAATTGTTGATGCATGTGGTGATTGATCTTATGTGTCAACTTGGCTGGGATAAGGGATGCCCAGGTAGTTCATAAACCATTTTTGGGTGTGTCTGTGAGGGTGTCTCTGCAAGAGATTGGCATTTGAGTTGGCAGACTGAGTGAGGATCACCTTGGTCCTCCAATCTGCTGAGGGCTTGAATAGAACAAAAGTGTGGAAGAAGAGTGAACTCACTTTTCCCACTTGAGCTGAGCTATCCATCTTCTTTTGCCTGCCTCTCGGTGCTTCTGCTTTTCAGGCCTCAGGACCCAGACTAAATTACATCACCAGCTTTCCTGGCTCTTGAATTTGCAGGCAGCAGACAATGGGGCTTCTTGATTTCCATAAGTGTGTGTCAATTTCTATAAATAAGTCTCCTCCTATATCTATAGGTCTGTGTCTCACCATCCATCCATCTATCTATGAGGGAAGAAGCATATAGTAATTGAAATTCCCTGTTAGGTACAGGATTTTGGCTGCATAGACACTGGCATGTCTAATACAAGGTATGCTGTTTTCCTAGGTAGAGATGTAATATAGGGTCTGTTACAATTCACCAACCCTGCATAGGAGTATGTACTTTCGCTCAGTTTTGTGGTAATACATCACAATATAAAAAAATACCTCATTTCTGATTATGAAGACTAGAGAAAGATGCTGGATCAAGGGCAGAAGTAGTTCCTCTAATTCTTTTTCCAGTAAAGATCATCCTTTCAGAGGAGAAAGATACAGGGAAAGCCAGTATTGAAGGTCAGCATTTCCTAACTTGGAATCTTGGTTTACAGTGTGAGATTCATGGGCAAGGGGTATAGTACAGCTTGCAAAAACAAGAAAACTCTTTTGGGCAGGACACTGGAAGTGTTTAACTGAAATTTCAGGAGGAAAGAGAAGAAAACAACTAATAGCTAAGGCTGACATAGAGTAACCGCCATTAGAGGGTTTCCATGTCATTTTTTTGCAGAAATTAACAAGGAGGGGCACCTGGGTGGCTCAGTTGGCTGAGCGGCCGAGCGGCTGAGTTTGGCTCAGGTCATGATCTCGCGGTTTGTGAGTTTGAGCCCCGCGTTGGGCTCTGTGCTGCCAGCTTGGAGCCTGGAGCCTGCTTTGGATTCTGTGTCTTCCTCTCTCTCTGCCTCTCCCCTGCTCATGCTCTGTCTCTCCCTCTCTCTCAAAAATAAATAAACATAAAAAAACATAAAAGAAATTAACAAGGATGTAGACAGGGAAAATGATGGATTTATGTCTACATGCGTTTGCTACAATGTATCATAAACAAATATCTTAAACATTTTAACACTATTGCAAGTATCAAAACTTGGTAGATAGTATGTTGTCTGTACTTGGAACATGGAAATAAAAAACAATCAAATTAAACCAGTGATACACAGAGGGAAAGAACTGTGTGTAAGAAGAAACCAACTTGCAGTGCAAGCACAGCAGAGAGAAGTTAGCTGAAATTAAAAGGAGAAAAAACGGCGACGATGTGGAGCAAGGGGAACCCTTTTTCACTGCTAGTAGGAATGCAAACTGGTGCAACCATTCTGGAAAACAGTATGGAGCTTCCTCAAAAAATTAAAAATACAACTACCCTATAACACAGCAATTATACTACTAGGTATTTATCCAAAAGGTACAAAAATGCTGATTTTAAGGGGCACATGCACCCTAAATTTATAGCAGCGCTATCAACAATAGCCAAATGATGGAAAGAGCCCAAATGCCCATTGACTGGTGAATGGATAAAGAAGATTATACACACACACACACACACACACACACACACACACACACACACAATGGAATATTACTCGATGATTAAAAAGAATGAAATGTTGCCATTTGCAACAACATGGATGGAACTAGAGGGTATTATGCTAAGCAAAATAAGTCAGGCAGAGAAAGACAAATATCATATGATTTTACTCGTATGTGGAATTTAAGAAACACAACAGATAAACATAAGGGAAGGGAAGGAAAAATAAGATAAAAAGAGAGAGGGAGGCAAACCATAAGAGACTCTTAAATACAGAGAACAAACGGAGGGTTGCTGGAAGGGGTGTGGGTGGGGGATGGGCTAAATGGGGGATGGGCATTAAGGAGGGCACTTTTTGGGATGAGCATTGGGTATTATATGTAAGTGATGCATCACTGAGTTCTACCTTGAATTTAAATAAATACATTTAAAATTAAAAAGAAGTGGCAGTGACTGTGGGAAAGTACATATTCACGTGTTCTATAGAGTATAGAAAAAAGTGCTTTTTAGTGGGGTTCTGGGAAGTTGTTTTATGAAATAATCTTAATTTATTCTAAATTAGCTACAGTCTCAAAAGAAGACAGAACTGGCTTTTTGACCTCAGCGTCTGGGGCATATTCTAGTCAAGGCTCTTTGGGTATTAAGGAAAAGAGGCCCACTCAAACTAGTGCAATAAAAGCTGGGTTTTATTTTAAGGATACAAAGACTCAAAGAGCAGGGACTGAAAAATGGTTGAGTGTCACGGGAACTAGAAAACCGGGATACCGGACTCAGTCACTTATCTTTGGGTATATGCTCCATTTTCTTCCCTTTGCAGATTGACTTTGTTCTGTCCCGAAAATAGTGATTCCCTATTATCAGACCAGAATGACCTTTGAGTTTGTCTCCACCCAACTAACTGATCCAGTGTCTTACTGACTTGATTTTGTAATCTCTAGAGACACGCCTGATTGGGGGCTAGTACATCTTTTCTTATCTTGCTCTGGCCACCTAGAATTTATCCCTGTTTATTAAAAATAAGAAATGAGTCCTTAAAATTTTTGTAATTCATAGTCCCTTAACATTACTGATAATTTTTATACATATATGTGCTTTTTGTATTGCAGATATCTGATGATTTCAGATTGGTTCATTTTTCTTCCTGATGAATAAGTTCTTTTTAAGTGAATGTTTGTTGGTAATGAAGTCCTAACGCTTTGTACAATAGAAAACTTCTTCCTTCATTCAAGGACTTTAATTATATCTATCTCTGGGCTGTGTCAAGAACTATGAAGAGTTTGAGATTTTAACCCACTTTGCAATTAGCCTGCTGCAGTTTTATGAATGTTAATGGAAGACACAAGACTCCTGCATGGAGTCGGGTAACTCACTGCACTACAGATACCATGAGATTCGTATCCACATTGGTTTTTTTCTGTCCAACCTCTCATAGCCCATAGGAGCAAAGCATAGTGACCCAAGTGATTGCTCTGCACACAGTGGGTCTGTGTCACAGATGAACAATAAGATTTGGAAATCCCCAGTGTTATATAAAGGTTTTGAGCTGGTAACCTGCCCGAACTTTGCCCTGGAGGGAAATGTTACCTCTGTTACCCTGGTCAGGGAACAAATGGTCATCTTCTCTGGAGATTATACTGTCTCTGTCTTCCAAAGTTGTTTGCTACACAAATATCCTTGAAAAGCTAGCTCAGGACAAAAACTGCCAGTGTCTCTACAAGACTATGGAAACTCAAGCGATCCATGGAAAATCGTCTCCCAAGATTATGGTTTCAGTTGTTGATTATACTGTCTGCTATTCATTTTGTGTTTAGTCCCTTTCACATAATTTCTACTATTTTTACATTTAAGTAGCTTTAAGTTTTATTTATTTTTCAACTTGATGTTTTGAAGTTTTAGTATGTTTAACAGGGGAATTATTTTTATTTTTGTACTGCTAATCTGACAATACATATCTTTCTTATGGCAAGTTCTTAAATAGTCAAGCAATAAAAGCCTGGACTAGATTCTCCTTCATTTCCTCTTGTCTCTCTCTCTCTCCCCCACCATCTCTCCCCCTCTCTCTCTCTGTCATGTGCGCACACACACACATGTACGTGTATATGTGTATGAATACATGCAGAAATTGAATAAATTCAAAGGTTGGAAGCGACCAGTCTTTTATTGCTTGGTTATTGGTCTTACTTGAAGCCAAAGCCTTTCCTAACTATGATGCATTAGCCATTGTAGAAAATCTCTGTGTTAAAAAGAAACACTGCCTGTTGGTTATCAATACTACCTTAACCACCCACACTCTTAGTGAATATTTTGAAATTCTTTTCACTTGTGTTTTCTTCTGCTGTGGTGTTGGTCTTTCTTGAATGCTTGACTCTTACAGGACCTAGAAGGTTATTAGACGGGGTGATGGGTGGAGGCATATACTTTGGCTCAACCTAACTATTTTGTTCCTGATGCCAACAAAATTAAAAATGAATGCTTTGTTTTTACACCAGCCTTGTTCCTGTTTGAGCATTTTTTCCTCCAACCCATTGCAATAATGTAATGCTATGTTTGTATTAGGGAAAGGAGAAGGGAAGCTCTGATAACCTTCATTAGAAGTAATATAATAGATTGACCACTGTCCTAGACTCTTGGAAACACTTGCCCTTAAACAGTGTTTGAGTAATTCTTCAAGGATGAACAAGACATTTCAGGGAAAAAAAAACTGACCTTCGTTTTAACTAATGAAAGCCGTTTGGTAGAGTCTAAGAGTAATTTGCAAAGTAGTAACCTGAAGGCGTCAAAGAAGTAATTTTCCTTACAAATTGCCTGAATTCCTCTCAAAAGTGTATTCAGACAGACTCTTTAAACTGAAGTAAAACTAATAGCTCTTAACCTTTTATGGGGCTATCTTTCGGGATCTCTGTAAAATATGAACATCTCAGACACAATCATATGCATATTTGTAAAAATATTGTGTAAAATGCTGAGGTAGGGGGAGGACTGCACACCTGCAGTGCAATGTATCACAGACTCAGTAGCCACGGGGTTTTCTTCCTTCCATCTTACATAGTAGTCATGTTGACTACACAATGATTATAATACATCCTGAACTTTTTTGACCCCCTACCTTTGCCATGGTCTTTTGATAATTACAAGTGCCAGGGTTATTATTCTGATGAGCCAAGATCATTTGGTACGTGCTCCATTGGTTGTACATGATTTAAGTAAACTAGAATAGAATCCCTACAGCAACAAAGCTATGGTTACAGTTTTGGCATCAAGGCTCGGGAGACGTAAATGAAGAGGCATTAATCTAATACTACGGTTTAATTAGCTTTATAGAAGGATACAAAGCAGGAAGTACAGAAAGTACAACATCTTGATCTCATTAAGAGACCTGACAGGTAACCCAAAATGCAGCTTTTTTTGTCTTCTCATATATATGGAGCATATATGGCTGCCATGGTTGAGGAACAAAGAATGTGTAGGTCTCTTTGACCTATAGAAGGCTGTAACCCCTTTACCCACCAGCTTTATAAACCCTTGTAGTGGAAGGCTTGCAAACCAACCCATATCTCCCCTGACCCATTGCAGTGACACACCATGGAGATATAAACAACATTCTTCATTCGTCTTAAGTAGAGTTTCCAAAGAACATTTTTCCAGCAGCCCTGAATTAGCCTAGGCCTAGTGTTAGCCCTTTATTCACACTGTCCTTTGACCTCTACTAGATTCTCATGTTAGATTGGCACACTGGTATGGGAACAGTACCGTAGTGTTAGGCTAATTTCACAGAAGTTTACAGTGCAATGTGGGTTATAAAATAACAGATATTACAGTAAAATGTACAATGAAATCAATAATATAGGAAGTGTATAAATCAAATGCACTAATTTGACTCTCATAAGGTTGAGTGAGGAGACATCATTAAACCTTCATGGAGAAGATATCATTTAAATGGCAATTCAGAAAAGAGGCTAAATTTGTCGGATTTTTATATTACAGTGAACAGGTGTTTGTGCAGGTGTAACTTCTTTTTTTTTTTAATTTGTTTTCTTAATGTTTTTATTTATTTTTGAGACAGAGAGAGACAGAGCATGAGCAGGGGAGGGGCAGAGAGAGAGGGAGACACAGAATCCGAAGCAGGCTCCAGGCTCTGAGCCATCAGCACAGAGCCCGATGCGGGGCTCGAACTCACAGACTGTGAGATCATGACCTGAGCCGAAGTCGGACCCTCAACCGACTGAGCCACCCAGGCGCCCCTGTAACTTCTTAATAGAAAGGTGGTCTTTCATTTATTAATGTGGAAATCAGCCCCACAGAATTTCTTCAATATATGTCCAATATATGGAGCAAGTATTAAGTTTTAAAGTGTCTTTAGTATGTGCCAGGTATGACATTGAAGTAGGTTTAGTTTTGTGTGAAGATACTGAAAGGAAAACTGACGTTTCTCATGGACCTAGTGTATATATCAGACACTGTGCTGAATGACTACAAATGCTATCTTAATTATCTCCAACTCTGTAACAATTCTGTGAGGTCAGTATTCTGAGCCTTTAAGTTGGAGACCCTAAGACTTGGGGCCATCAAAAAGCTGCCCAAGCACTCACATCTGGTAACAGTAGAACCAAGATGTTAACCAAGGTCTAACGGAATTCAATTAAAAGGACATTTTTTTTAAACCAATATACTGTGGTGCTGAGACCATATTGTAAGAGGTGCCTACACAAAGTACAGAATATTCATGAAGGGATAAACATAATTCTGGAGATTAAGGACAGCATGTAAGAAGGAACACTGAATGAACTAGGGATTATTAGGGGAAAGCTGCCAGGTATGAATAATACCCAGACTCACTCTAGGTTCTGAGCCAACTGAGATGAAGTGCAAGGATTTGGATGAAGGACGGAATACCTCCAGTATCAGTGCTGTTGTCCAAAGCACACAGCTTGCTGTTGACGTTGCATGCGAAAATATGACTTGGACCTAAGGGCGAACCGAGGCTTTCCACACTCTCCTTGTGGAGTTGATCTCCCTGAGCTCATCCAGATTCAGGCCAAGCAGTTCAATAACAGTTATTTCTTATAGTTAGGAAGATTGTGGAGGTCTTTCATGGCCAGCTTGCCATGTAGATAAACTTGAGAATATCTGCTATTTATAGGCATTCTCGTCATCTGAGAAAGAAATTGCTAAGCGGCCAAGACACACGTGATCAGTAAACTTGGCAATATTAGCTCTGACATGACCATCAGAGAGGAATGAATATTAGGAAGGATTTGTCTGTGTTAAGCACTTTCTCTGCATGGAAGGGGGAAGAGGAAGTAGGTAGGGAAGAATAGAGAGAGAACCCAAAATTGTGTTTCCTGTACTCATGTCTCCTGAAAACATAAATATAAAATTATCCTTATGTTACCCTTTGGGTGAAGGAATGCTCCCCTTTCCCCGTTCCTGCAACTCACATACACTAGAAAGAAAAAAAAAAAAAAAAACAGAACCGAGAGGGGAAAATAGCAGCTGCTTTTAATTATTTAAAAGGCCCTAATGTGGTAAAAGGAAAGGCCTCATTCAGAAGACAAATGTTGATAAGTTAAGGCAAGGCAGAGTTCTGCTTATTATAAGAAAGACTGTTCCATGAATTAGAGCTGGCCATTAGTAGAACGAGCTGCTTCAGTGTTGCATTAGCAAAGACTTATGCCAAAATAGCTTATAATTGATGTTCCAATGACCAGCAAACTCAGGAAGATTTCTTCTAATGAAAACCTTGAATCCTTACTTATCTTTAATCCTTGAAGGTCTTGACTCTGCCCACTTCTTAAATACTTGGATTGCTTTTCATCTTTTTAAAAGTCAGTAGAGTCATTTATCAGAAGCATTAAAGTAGATGCTAATGACTATTTTTTCTCTCACTTAAAACAGAGCACATGGCTTTCCAACATTGCAGTGGAGAGACGAAGTTGTTTAAAAAGTTCACCACTTGTTAGCGTTAGAACTTAAATACTAGTGAAATATTCCTTGCAAAATACTTTACCACTTCCACTGGTGAATTGAGAAGATATTGTACCGTGATGACTTCCATGTCTTTTTCAAATCCAAGTCTACATGCAGTGATTTTCCAGTTGTGCAGAAAGAGACTATGACAATCAAATGGCTTTTAGCTTTGAGTAACAGGAAACTCAAATTGACTTAAAAAATAGAAAATTTATTTTCTCACAAAACAGCAAGTCTAGACATATGGTGGTTCCAGAATGTGTTGATTCAGTGGCTTACCAATGTCGTCATAAACTTGGGTTCTTTTCTTCTTCTCTGATTTTTCCACTGTGTGTCCAGCTTTATCCGTGGGCTGGTTCCTCCTCTGGTTCCCAGATGACTGAGGTAAGTCCAGATGCTTTATTGGCCTATAAGAATCCTTTCAGGGACCACTTTGAGAAGAAGGAAATCTGAGAGAGTAAAGGTTTAGGGCTTTTTCTGTTTTGCATATAATTTGATCCACATTAGATACCCATTCTCTGTATTCTATAACCTTGTTTGAAACCAATATTCACAAAGTTTTATCTATTAAAAGAAAATTTTGAGGGCCATTTTATATCATACATGTGAGGAAATAACTTGTGGCTTTATGAGCCAACCAGATTCCATTACTAAAATTAATTTACCTTCAATTTAGTAAAACGTAATTATCTAGTGCTATTATTTGAAACATCTGTACAACTAAAATGAAACCGAGATGAAATCCTGAATTGTCACTTTCTCTTTAAAAAAAAATCCAGGGGCGCCTGGGTGGCGCAGTCGGTTAAGCGTCCGACTTCAGCCAGGTCACGATCTCCCGGTCCATGAGTTCGAGCCCCGCGTCGGGCTCTGGGCTGATGGCTCAGAGCCTGGAGCCTGTTTCCGATTCTGTGTCTCCCTCTCTCGCTGCCCCTCCCCCGTTCATGCTCTGTCTCTCTCTGTCCTAAAAATAAATAAACGTTGGAAAAAAAAAAATTAAAAAAAAAAATTAATCCAGAGATGTTTATTATTCTTTGAAAAATGTCATAATAGTAAAAAATATTTAAGATGTATATGCACTGAGTAATTAAATGCTCACTATAAAGTAAAATTGTGAATAATGCTATTTGACTTTTATTTTAGAACTACAATTATTTACATTTTCTTTCCTGAGTACTTATACTTTTAATTCTCAGTTTCCTGTAAATCTACTTAAACATATTTAATTGCCATATATTATAATCAGACTTTATATTTACCATCAATTTTACCTGAGTGAAATAACATGCACACATATACCATATTTCATATATACATATCCTAATTGAAATTATATTCCTGTAAGTAAAGGGCTGTATTTTTAAGAAGGTACGTGCTAAAATGGCATAACAGGATTTCATTTGTTCAAATCTTTTGTACAAGAATATGATAAAATATCTTAGCATTTTTTTGTTTTTACTTCTTTTAACAGTTTTACCTGTTATCTATTGTTAGTATTGGAGATGTATCTAAACAGTGAGAGTTCAACTGATTTTTACACTGGCTTCAAGAAACCCAGGAAGATAGGGGCGCCTGGGTGGCTCAGTCAGTTAAGCATCTAACTCTTGATTTCAGCTCACGTCATGCTCTCACAGTTGATGAAATCAAGCCCTGTCAAGGCTCTGTGCTCACGGCATGGAGCCTACTTAGGATTCTCTCCCCCTCTTTCTTTGCCCCTCCCCAACCTGTATGTGTGCATGCATGCTCTCTCTCTGTTTCTCTCTCAAAATAAATAAATAAACCTTAAAAAAAAAGAAACCCATAAAATATATAGTACAATATAAAATAAAAACTTAACAATATTGCACTGTATGTTAACTAAAATATAAAACAAAATAAAACAAAAGGTTATTAATATCTGCCTATGTTTTAACATTGTTTTGTATTTTAATAGGTTGTTTTATGCCATCCATCCTCTGTTCTACTATAAGCTCACTGAGGACAGGGGCTGTCTTATAAACAGAGTGCCTAGCACAATGCCTGGCTGATATGAGAATTTCTTTATCATCATCATAATGGCAGCTACAACTTAAACACATTTTTAAATGTGTTTAAAGCGAGCATTTATAAAATAAAACCAGGCTTTGCACCAAGGCTTTTAATTAAATATCTCATCATTATAGCACCATGACTATTATTTTTTTTCAGCTTGATTGAGATATAACTGACATATAACAGTGTGTACATTCAAGGTGGCTTTGGGACCATCAGGCTAACCCAAGGTCCTTCAATTTTATTGCTTCCCCATCCTCAACTTCCATTTTATAATCTAAGATATCTGCTGAATCTCAGGCCATCATGACTGCATTACAGCTACCAGGAAGGAGAAAGGATGATGGAAGGGTGAACCCTTCCATTGTGATGATTTCTGGAAACTCAGTTTCTTTTGGTCAGAGTTTAGTTATGTAGCCAAGCCCAGTATCAGAAGAGGCTGGGAAATGTACTCTTCATCCCAGGAAGCTCATGTGTGCAGGTAAAATTGGGGATTATATTACTATATAATGTAGGAAGTTGGGAACATGGATAATGGCAAGTAAAGTTTATGCCACGGACAGAAGGAAAGATATTATACACTCGCTAGACAGAGGTGTGTAGCTTTTGTTTTGTTGTTGATGTTTGTTTTCCTTGTAACTTGCCTCTTTTTTCTCCTCCTCCTTCTCCTCCTTCTCATCCGCCTTCTTTCTTCTTACTGTTCTTGCTCTTATTTTAAATGGGAACAATATGAGCATTAATTTTTTTAAATGTTTATTTTTGAGAGAGAGTGCTAGTGGGGGGAGGGGCAGAGAGAGAGGAAGACAGAATCTGAGGCAGGCTCCAGGCTCCCAGCTGTCAGCCCAGAGCCTGATGCGGGGCTCAAACTCATGAACTGTCAGATCATGACCTGAGCCAAAGTCAGATGTCCAACCGACTAAGCCACCTAGGCACCTATATGGGCATATTTAAAGGCTTAGGAGAAGTGTCTCCTAAGTGGGCAGACATTAAACATTTAGACGATGTATTGATGTAGACTGGCATCACCTATGTCCTTGAATATCAGTTTATGTTTGAAACAAATCTTGAGTATGAAATCTGTTTTTTTTTTTTCTGTGCTGCTTCACTTGCAAGTACTCTATCCCAAGGTACTCATATACAAGAACTTTATTTTGCTTATTATTCTATGCCCAGTTTGATTCACTCTCATTTTAATAAAGAGAAAGACTCTCACAATTTTATTGCTAGTTTAATGTGCTTCACTGTTGCACATTGTTTTCTTCTAACCACTAGTTAAGAAAGACACCTTAGATGACCTGATGCCTGTCAAGGCTGTCAGACAACGAATACAGAGTTCTGTCTTGTTCTAGCTCTGAAAAATGTATCTCAGAAAGGATTGTGTAATATTGTGAGTAATTAATAATTGCTATAGGAGAGAAGATCCCTTGGTTAGAACTCACCCTTTCATTTTTCATAAAATGGTGCAAACTTTGGGTTTTTGATTTCAGTGTGGAAAGCATACCCACAAACTAAAGGTAGTGCCTACCTAAAATGGCACCTAATAGCTGCTTTAGAGCTGGTACAAATGAGCAGAATCTCAGCATTACTAAATATCATAATCCAGAATTTCTGCATCAAGTTCAGATCGGTAACCCTGAAACCAAAACAGCCTAAAATACTACCTTCTGGAGGTAAAAGATGCTCCTGGCTAAGTGCAAAGAAGCAGATGGTTCACCTTCTTCATCTTTCCACCTAAAGTGCTCTAGGGATAGCAACTGATATCTCCATTCAGGCATAAGACCCTTTGCCAAGATGTTAGTAAAGTGGGATAGGTTTGGGAACAGATGTTCTTGTGCTTTAGGGACTCGGGCACTAATAGTTGCTTACCAGGCAAAATGTTTTCCTTGGTGTAAAACAATAGAAAGTTAGGAGTAGTTGGTGCTGGGCCATTTATTCATCATGAACAAATGTCCTATGTTAATGCAATAGGCTCATCTGAAGTCCTGGAATGCTCTGACCATTCAAGCTGCTTAATACACGCCAATATTACATCCTGGGTGGAGGGGTATGGGTTTTCCTAAATACAACTCCCAGTGTAAGAGCTAAATAAGGAAGGTAATATGTAAGGTTACTGCCAATAAAAGGAAAATGTCGTGCTCACAGTGGCAGTGGGAATGAATAAGAAGCACAATAGAGAATTATCCAGTCTTCAACAACTCTCTAGTCTTAGAGTTTGGGAGAATTGCTATTATTGCTTCTTATCCACAAAAATCAAGTCAGAGTATGTTGAAATGGGAGGAAGTGACCCCTGGACCTCCTAACCCTGTACCTGTTACTCCTAGTGATTGACTTTCTGATTGTACAACCTCATAATCCTAAACTTTGCCTAGTGGCCTTCTAGTATGCCATTAGAATAAGAATCTATAAGAAAGTCAGTTCCACTGGGTGAAAGCTCACTCTTAAGGCTTGAAGAGGTCTTTGGTAGCAATGGAATGAACATCGGCAAATTTAAATCCTGGGCAATGTAAGATAAAAGATATACACTGATTCCTACAACCTCAAGGGTTATGTTGGAACTTTTATTGTTTAGTAACTTTACAATGGGCAAGAGAGCAGAGATATCAGAATAGATGGAGATGTAATTAATAACACCGTTTTTTTGGAGTTTAAAGTTTTTATTTACATTCCAGTTAGTTAACATGAAGTATAATATTAGTTTCAGATATAGAATTTAGTGATTTATCACTTACATACGACACCCAGTGCTTATCACAACCAGTGCCCTCCATAATACCCATCACCCATTTAACCCACCCCCTGCCCACCTCCCCTCCAGCACCCCTCAGTTTGTTCTCCATAGCTAAGAGTCTGTTTTATACTTTCTTTGCCTCTCTCTCTTTTTCCCCTGTGTTCATTTGTTTTGTTTCTTCAGTTCCACAAGTCGGTGAAATCATATGGTATTTGTCTTTCTCTGACTTATTTCGCTTAGCAAAATACTCTCTAGCTTCATCCACATGGTTGCAAATGGCAAGATTTCATTCTTTTTTATGGCCGAGTAATATTCCATTATATATATACACATATATTGGAATATATATTATATTACATATACAATTATTATGCACATTGTATATGTAATTATTATAATTGTACACATAGTATATATATGTATGTGTACAATTATATATATATATATGTAATGTATAAATTATATATATATTACATCTTCTTTATCCATTCATTAGTCAGTGGACATTTGGGCTCTTTCCATAATTTGACTATTGTTGATAATGCTGCTATAAGCATCAGGGTGCATGTATCCCTTCATGTCAGTATTTTTGTATCCTTTGGGTAAATACCTAGTAGTGCAATTGCTGGATCACAGGGCAGTTCTATTTTTAGCTTTTTGAAGAACCTCCATACTCTTTTCCGGAGTGTCTGCACTCTGAGTTTGTATTCTCACCAACAGCGTAAGAGGGTTCCCTTTCCTCCACATCCTCACCAACTTCTGTGGTTTCCTGTGTTGTTAATTTTAGCCACTCTGACAGGTGTCAAGTGGTATGTCACTGTAGTTTTAATTTGTATTTCCCTGATGGGTGCACATCTGTGTCTGTTAGCCATCTGGACGTCTTCTTTGGAAAATGTCTATTCGTGTCTCACACCCATTTCTTAACTAGATTATTTGTTATGTGTTTGTTTTTTTGTTTTTTTGTTTTTTTGTTTTTTTGTTTTTTTTTGTCGTCGTCATCGTCGTTGTTGTTGTTGTTGTTTTGGTATTGAGTTTGAGAAATTCTTTATAGATTTTGGATACTAACCCTTTATCATCTGATACATCATTTGCAAATATCTTCTCCCATTCTGAAGGTTACCTTTCAGTTTTGTTGATTATTTCCTTCACTCTGCAGAAGCTTTTTTATCTTGATGAGGTCCCAGTAGTTCATTTCTCCTTTTGCTTCCCTTGCCTCTGGAGACATATCTAGTAAGAAGGTGATATGGTCGATGTCAAAGAGGTTACTGCCTGTTTTCTCCTCTAGGATTTTGATGGTTTCTTGTCTCATATTTAGGTTTTTCATCCATTTTGAGTTTGTTTTTTTGTGTGGTGTAAGAAAGTGGTCCAATTTCGTTCTTCTGTATATTGCTGTCCAGTTCTCCTAGCACCGTTTGTTGAAGAGATTTTTTCCATTGGATATTCTTTCCTGCTTTGTTGAAGATTAGTGACCATATAGTTTTGGGTCCATTTCTGGGTTTTCTACTCTGAGTCTGTTTGTGCTAGTACCATACTGTCTTAAACACTACAGTTTTGTAATATAACATGAAGACTGGAATTGTTATGCCTCCAGCTTTGCTTCACTTTTTAAAAATCGCTTTGGATGTTCGGGATCTTTTGTGGTTCCATGCACATTTTAAGATTGTTGTTCTAACTCTGTGAAAAATGTTGGTGATATTTTGATTGGGATTGCATTAAATGTGTATATTGCTTTGGGTAGTATAGACATTTTAACAATATTTGTTCTTCCAATCCATGAGCATGGAATTTTTCCATAACCAGAACCCTCTCCCCTCTGCAGCACCCGTAATCCATTTCACAATCAAGCCACATCTCCACACCTTCTACCTTCCACAATGTGGCCTCTTTTCTCCCTCTAGTTGTGCAGTTTGTTCTGTCAGTCCTCAGATCAATTTCTTGGTATTCAGAATGATTTGATATTTATTAGTTGTGTTCGAGGGACAAGGTAAACCTCCGGTCCTCCTACTGCTTCACCATCTTAGCTCCTACCTATCCTAATATCACCTTTCATATATGCCTTTTTGAAAATTTACTTTCACCAGGTTAAAAGAGTAATAATTATTGAGGTAATGAGAGATTGTTTGGAAATTAGTAATGGTCACCCATATCACTGACCAGAACTGGATTCAATAGACTACTGTCTGGCCTTCTGCACTGAACATCAGATTGACTTGATGATGCATTAAGTTTATAATACAATTTACATATGTGGCAATAGAGGGGACTTTTGAGTGTTGATGGGCTTGCTCTAAGGAAACTTATAAAAAGCAGAAACCACAGATCTGCAGCCTTCTAATCACATGGCTTCTTTGATCATCAACCTTCAGGCACACCTCTAGGAAGAACAGTTGGAGTCATGTGATCAGCCACATACACTGCAACTGTTCGTTTTTATTCTTGATTGCCAGAGTAACCCTTACCCTGCTGCTTTGCTTGTTTGCCAGTAAACCTAAGAAATAGTAATACTAGCTGAATCTGAGCTTAATAGTATTTGAAAGTAACGTATGTCAATGTAGAAGCAATGACTTATGTATGAATGTATACATATATTGTGTATGAATGTATACCAAAGCAGCAAAGTTATCAAACACTACAGATGCTCCACAGAGCAAGAATAATGATATTTTTTTTATCTCTTGTCATTTTTGTATGGTAACATTCTTTATAATATATGAAGGGTTCTAACGAAATCAGATGAATTTTTCAATGGTGTCAGTTAACCCAAAGTAGATGAACATCCAAAGGTGGTTGCCCTAAAATAAATTTCATCTCATTTCAGACTGAAGATAAATACGATTGAAGAAATATCAGCAATTAGTGGTTCTAGAACAGATGATATTTGAGATGTGCTGCTTGAGCTTCCTTCTTCTCCCAGACAGAAAACTAGCTTAACAATTTTAATGATACCTGGCCTCACCAATATTCCATCATAATGACCTTCTTAATTTTTTCACCAGGTGATGAGCATCTTTGTAGGATTTTTTGACAGGCCTTTGATAGGAAATCCAAGTTTTTAAATCAGAATTTTTTTCTTCTTGAATAATAGCTCCACACTAACCCAAAGTGTTTTGGGAAGGGGCAAAGCAAAAGTGCTCTTTAGTTTTGATAGCTTCTTGTTTATGTTGGCAAGAAATTGGCACAAGAAAAAAAATATTGGAGTCTTTATATTCTATCACATTTGGTAGTGAATGGAAAACCAATTGACATAAAAGTTTTTAATCCATATTTTCCTGCACATTTTTCTTATTCTAAATTCAGTGTAGAATTAGAGGATGTGTATAATATAATGATGGCAAAATTTATCATTTTTTACTACCTCATAGACTTTTTATTTAATTTTTATTTAAAAAATGCTTTATGGAGGTATAATTGACATACACATTGCACATCTACAAAGAGTTAACTTAATATGGTTGATGTATATATTCAACCTGAAACCATCACCAAAATCAAGAAAATGAACTTGTCCATCACTCCCAAATTTTCTTTATTCCCCTATAATTCCTGCCCCTTCTCTACCAGACAACCTTCTTAGTGACTATTAATTTTACTACTCTAAAATGAAAAAAACAAATCAAAACATACAGTGTATACTCTGACTTCTTTCACTCAGGTAAATATTTTGAAATTCATCCATTTTTGTATATGTCTCAATAGTTCATTCTTTCTAATGCTAAGAAGTATTCCATTGCATGGGTGTGCCATGTGTTGTAGTGCTGTACCTTTACCCGTGAGAAATTGGTGGTTGTGCCTGTATCTGTTGCTTTTTATGCAACATGTCTGCTTTGTTTGTTTCATTGTTTTTAAGGTTTTATCATACGTTTTAAGCAATTTGATTATGATGTGCCTTGGAGTAGTTCTCTTCATGTTTCTTATCTTGGTGTTTATTGAGTTTCTTGGATCTGTGAGTTTATAGTTTCCATCAAATTGAAAAATTGTCATCATTGTTTTTTTTAATGTTTATTTATTTTAAGAGAGAGAGAGAGAGAGCATGCATATGTGGAGGAGGGGCAGAGAGAGAGGGAGAGAGAATCCCAATTAGGTTCCACATTGTCAGCATAGAGCCAGACTTGGGGCTCAATCCCACAAACTGTGAGATTATGACCTGAGCCAAAATCAAGAGTCAGACGCTTAACTAACTGAACCACGCAGGTGCCCCTGTCATCATTGTTTCTTAAAAGAAATTTTTACTGCCCTTTCCCTTTTCTTCTTCAGGGACTCCATTACATTTATATAAAGCAACTTAAGTTTTAACATTTTAATGCATACCTCTCTGTAGTACATTATCCAGTCTGAAATCTCATGAGTACTATATGTTTGTTCAATTAGTCTTATATCATCTTACATGCATTTAAAGTAAATGTTGATTTAATATATTTGCAAAATCAGTTTTCAAAAGTACAGTTTTAAAACAGATGTTTATTTGATTTTTATTAAATCCAATACATCAATCTCATTAAATTCTTTTTTAGCATATGATTGAAAATCCATTTATTTAATGCCTCAGAATTTTACATCATAAATATAAACTCTGTGATTGTAAGCATTTTTTTGTCTGTTTTTCCACTATGTTAAAACATATTAAAATGACAGAGGCGCCTGGGTGACTGAATTGGTTAGGAGGTTGACTCTTAATTTTAGCTCAAGTCGTGATCTCGCAATTCATGGGATGGAGTCTGGTGTTGGGCTCTGTGCTGGTGGTGTGGATCCTGCTGGGGATTTTCTCTCTCTCTCTGTCTCCGCCCCTCCCCTGCTCATGTGCGCTCTCTCTCTCTCTCTCTCTCTCTCTCAAAATAAATAAATAAACTTCAAAAACTGTATTAAAATGGCCATGTAATATTTTTGTGTTCACAATTTTAAGTATGTTGTTTTATGCTTGGAAATGTTGCCAACTAATGATATAGAAGTGGCCAACTTCAAAAGGTATATAAATTACATTATTTTGAGCTTTTACACTGAAATTGGAGAAGGTATGTGGCCATCATGACATAGTTGTATGAAAATGTTCCATCAACACCTGTTGGTAAGATAAAAAAGGAATGGTATGGAAACATTTTGGACATACAGATCATATAGAGATATGCCAGGGTATATTATGAGGGCTTTTAAATATATTTTTCTTCCCTTGGCCCTCTCTAATCTGAGTATATAGACTTTATATAAGAATCGGTAGTAGAACTCAATTTCCAAACCCCTTCTAACTAACTGTTTCAGAGCTAAAATACCAGTTTTCATCCTTCTTGAAAGTAGGAGTTGCCGTAAACACAACAAAACCTAAAGGCTGGTCTGCCAGAGCCCCCCTTTCTCCTCACTCTTTCTTTCTGTCTGGAA
The DNA here is from genome assembly GCF_018350155.1 of Leopardus geoffroyi. Taxonomy (NCBI): domain Eukaryota; kingdom Metazoa; phylum Chordata; class Mammalia; order Carnivora; family Felidae; genus Leopardus; species Leopardus geoffroyi. The sequence continues at coordinate 106,778,775 of NC_059336.1, forward strand.
GGAGCTGTCAGGGCTTAAAAGTGAGCAGCCATTACTAAGCATGGCAAAAAGAAGGATAGAAGGAGTTTCTTTCTGAAGATGTTTTCAAGCTTCTGTAGCAGCCTTCCTGGTGCTTCTTGGTGCATGAGTTAAGTAGACTCATGTGAAACCTGGTACAGATTTTCTTTTACTTGGGGCCAAATGCATTCCTAGCTGATACAGGAACAGCATCGGTAATATCTGCCTTTGCATTCGTTTTAGTTTGGATTCGATTTTATAAAAGCTTCTATATCTGCTTGACAATAACAACATGTGCTTGGTGACTTGACTCTGGTCTGCTTACTGTATGGGGCCTTGAATGCACATTTCATGTTGTCACTCTTCAGCAACCAGAGAAAGCTGTGTGCTACTCTATAGTATAGGTTGGCTTCTAATGAAGCAGGATATGCTATGCAAAAGTCATTTATATCTTTACTATACACGATAAAAGCTTCACTGTACCCTAAGGAACATTAGTATATGTTGAAGTATGTTCTAGTTTTTCATATGCATTATGTGTGCTGCACATATGATAATTTGTAGATGACTATTTTATAGGTGACTAATTAATAGGTGGCTACTCAGTGATGAAACCAGGAGTGATTTCCAGCTCTGGAGAGTCAGGGTCCTCATATTACTATAATATAAGTTCTTACATGGCAAGATTTAAGCCTCTCTCATCTTCACAGTTTCAGCTGCTTCTGGCTTGTGATTGGCAACCAAGTGACTGATAAGCAGTCTGCCATCAGTGCGGCTCTGTCACCTAAATCTCATTGCTTCATTCTGCCTTTTGTGGAGCCCTGAGTTTATTTCTCAGAGCCTGGGCTGGCTCTCCACACCTGTAGGGCTCCAGAGACCTGAGCCTTTCTTAAATATAATGACTCTTAAAAATTTGATTCATGTGCTAAACTTCTTTGTGACAGTTTATAGAAAAAAAGCATTTCATAATCAAAACTTTTTTTAATTTAAAAGTTGAAAGCATTTAGCATACAAGATAATGTGTCTAGAATGACACTGAAGACCATCCATTAACTTGCTTCCCTTTCCAGCATCAATTTCTCATGCTGCGTTGTACGTGCACATTCTAAAATCAGACTTGTAGTTTTCTGAATTTCATGGCTCAGAGACCTAAATAGCCTCAGTTTTAGATTAAGGCAGTAGCCTATCCCTCAGTCTCTACTGTAGTCCATTCCCTGTAATGCTCAAAGTCATGTGTTAACAGTTTCATTTGACATACATAGACTTGCTTTCTCCCTACATATTTTACATGCTATCTCCCCATGAAACTTAGAATTCATTATTTGCTTCTTTTGCAAACTTTTGCTGAGCCTAAATTATTCTAAGTACTGGGGATACAAGTGGATGTCTAACAAGTTCACCCTCCAATGAGGAAAAGACACAGAGAATCTATTAAATCATAAATAAAGTCAATGGACAGAGAGGTAGAGTGGTGTGGGCAATATCTGATACTGATATTGCAAAGTTCTTCTAAGTCTTGGTGTAATCCTTTTGTCTTCCTATGCTGGACAAACTCATGGAAACCACAAATGTTGTCAGTCATACTAATTCTCTACATTTTTTTTCAACACTTGGTTTTTTATTTTCCATTTTCTTTTTACGGGAAATGTCTGAGGATGTACAGTTATCACAGTGTCATGGTATTTTAGTTCAAAACCACATTCTGGCATGATTAATTTTCCCTACCACCCCAGCTACTCAAAGATACATTTCAAAACATGATTTTTGAGATAGGACTAACCTCTGAAATAGGTGTCAGAATCCTTTTCTAAGGGCTTAAGGGTCAAGAGTGAATCATAAGGTACCATTGAGAATATTCTGGTGATAGATGTGCTTATGGCCTTGGTTATGGTGATGGTTTCATGGGTGTATACTTCTCTGAAGATTCCTCAAGTAGTATACATTAATTATTTACAACTTTTTGTATGCCAGTCATGCCTCAATAAAGTGTCTTTTTTTTAATGAATAAAATTTAACAAGCTCATAGAATCATCATGCCCTAGGAGCTAGTGACGTTTTATACTTTGTACCTAGAAGCTAGTGACGTTTTATACTTTATACTTTGTACAATATACTTCTGTATTTTGTACCAAAATATTGCATACATTTTCAATATTGTTCTTAATAATTACATTATTATATATAGAACTTGTAAGGAAAATATAAAAATAAAAGCTTTTTAAAAAATAATGTTCCTGTATATCTTCTAATTGCCCACAGTTGTAACAACACCAACAACCAAAGTCTGGGGAGTGTTTTGTGATTTACACGCTATTTATACGGTCTCTCATTTGATTCGTCACAACACTTTTTCCAGTGGAGCAAATATGTTCCGAGGAAAAAGTGACTTGCCCGAGGGCACACTGCTAATAAGTTCTCAACCAGTGACTAGATCTAAGGTTTTTTGCTTGATAATTTTAGGATCTCACATCATAACCCCTGAGGAAATCAGAGTGCATTTTCATAGTGAATGTCATAGTGATGGGTGTTCTTTAGACAGATCTACAGCTCTTTCTCAGAACAATACAAATGGGTGATAAAACTTTTTTTCATAAAATATGGAATTCATTTGAAACTACTAAAGTTACATAAAACTGAATGAAGAGGCAAACTAGTCATTACTGTTGACAGATTTGTTATTATTGCCAGAGGAATAATGCTGGCATCGTATTTGGAATACTTTCAAGTGTATTAATTTTGTGGTCATGTTATATTATTACTGAAGATATATGGGTATTGAGTCCGATTTCACTGATTTTCACATTTCCAAACAGATAAGGACGTAATTGCATGAATTCTTTACGGTTTTCTTTTGCAGATGATACACCAATTCAGTCAGGAACATCCATGCGTTTCTAATATCTAGTCATATCATGACAAAACTACTTCATAGCAACCACAGTTTCATTTGAATTCAAGATAGCATTCTCACTCCAAAATAGCACAGAAAGGAGTAAAAAGAGATGGGCCTGGTTTTCAAGAAACATTATATATACTTCATTGTCTTACAGTGTGTGTGTGTGTGTGTGTGTGTGTGTGTGTGTGTGTGTAAAATTATGTAATGCAATGTGTATTTTCACTATAAATATATAAATAAGATATATGTACTCTTTTTTTTATTTTATTTTTTTTTTAATTTTTTTTTTCAACGTTTATTTATTTTTGGGACAGAGAGAGACAGAGCATGAACGGGGGAGGGGCAGAGAGAGAGGGAGACACAGAATCGGAAACAGGCTCCAGGCTCTGAGCCATCAGCCCAGAGCCTGACGCGGGGCTCGAACTCACGGACCGCGAGATCGTGACCTGGCTGAAGTCGGACGCTTAACCGACTGCGCCACCCAGGCGCCCCAAGATATACTTACTCTTCATGAAGAAGACTGACACACAGAAGTATCCACTTATATAATAAGTCAAATGCAAGTGTATGTGTTGATTCTAAATAAAATGGAAGGGAAATTGAGGGTGACTCAAGGCAAGCCATAGGCTCTGATCATTCAGTGTAGCATATCAGAAAACATCCTTTCCTTTTGAAAAGAAGTTATCTGCTCCCATTCTGTGGCTGCTGATTTCTAGGTGGGTTACAAGAAACCATTTTAAGTCTTTGAGTGTCTGCAACTGGAAAATCAGAAATGCATATTAGATCAGAAATGTTCAGCCTATCTGCTTCTCTCTCTCTCTCTCTCTCTCTCTCTCTCTCTCTCAATGATCAGCATGCCTAGCTACCCACCTTGTGATGTGGGACCTTTTAAAGATGAAATCTTATATGCACCTCAAATTCTGTCACTGGCTCAGTTTTCCTTTCTCCTTCCAGAGATCCATTGGTGTCCCTTATTCTCGTCTAGACTCTCTATTCTTCCTAAGTCCCTTCTTCATACATGTATATTTTTTAAATACATGTGCATTTTTAAAATGAAATATAATTTAAAAAAAGAACTGAACCAGTTAATCTCTCAGTTGTCCTTTTACTCCAACACTGGGTGATAGAATAAAATGAGGGGACCCTCAAAATGAATATAAATTTTATTCATATCTTCCTCCCTTCCTCCCTTTTTCTTCAGTCAGTCTGAAGTTTATCACAGTGGTTGGTTTGAGGTAAATTCTAACTTTTTTGTATGTATAAATGGGTAACCAATGCAATTCTTTTTTTTTCATGTTTATTTACTGATTTTTGAGAGAGAGAGGGAGAGCACGAGCAGGAGAGAGGCAGACAGAGAGGGAGAGAGAGAATCCCAAGCAGGCTCCTGCAAAGTCAGTGCAGTGCAGAGCTCAAACCCACGAATGTGAGATCATGACCTGAGCTGAAATCAAGAGTTAGACACTTAACCAATTCAGCCATCCAGGCACCCCTAATGCAAGTCTTTAAAAAATTTATTATTCCCATAAATCTGTTTTCTTGCATCAATGCCGTCCTGTTAAAAACCCTCATTCAAATGTCCTTAATTACTTAAATAAAGCATACATTGATTTGTGCTTTTTTTTTTTTCTAAAACAACTATTCCTGGGGCACCCGAGTGGCTCAATCAGTTAAGCGTCGGACTTCGGCTCCGACCATGATCTCACAGCTTGTGAGTTTGAGCCCTACATCAGTCTCTGTGCTGACAGTGCAGAGGCTGCTTGGGATTCTCTCTCCCTCTCTCTCTGCCCCTCCCCTGCTCACACACTCTCTCTCTCAAAATAAATAAACAAACATTAAAAAAATAAAATATTCCTTCATATAACATGCAATCACATAAAATTCAAATCAATTCATAATCTTCCATGTAATTAAAAAAATTTTTTTTACATTTATTTATTTTTGAAAGACAGAGTGAGACAAAGTGAGAGTGGGGGAGGGGCAGAGAGAGAGGGAGACACAGAATCCAAAGCAGGCTCCAGGCTCTGAGCTGTCAGCACAGAGCCCAAAGCGGGGCTTGGACCCACAAACCATGATGAAATTATGACCTGAGCTGAAGTCAGACACTTAACTGAGTGAGCCACCCAGGCACCCCATTCCGTGTAAATTTTAATATAAGTTTGTAATTTTATTTTATGTATCTGTCGCACTTTTGACTGCAATTTTGTTATGTTCATAAATTTAATTGAGAAGAACTAATATTTTTACTAATAGGATTATAGCACATTTTACATTAATTCTATCTTCTGTGATGTTCTTCACTAAAATTTCATGATTTCATTCCTATGGTCCTTATGTATTTCTTGTTGAATGTTTTCCTAATTATATTTTAATATATAGGTTTTTAAAATTATGTGTGTAGTGGGATGCTTCTTTCATTATATATTTATATTTTATGTTCATTTTATTACTTTTTTGACATGTAGTTAACGTAAAATGTTATTAGTTTCAGGTGGGCACATATAACGACCCAACAATTCTGTACATTACTCAACATTCATCATGATAAATGTACTCTTAATACTCATTATCTGTTTCATCCATTTTCTCACCCACCTTTCCTTTGGCAATGACCAATTTGTTCTCTGTATTTAAGAGTCTAGCTCTTTTGTTTGTCTCTTTTTTACTTTGTTTTATTTTTTAATTCCACATATGGGTGAAATCATATGGCATTTTTCTTTCTCTGTCTGACTTATTTCACCTACCATTCTACCCTCTGGGTCTATCCATGTTGTTGCAAATGGCAAGATCTCATTCTTTGTTATGGGCAAGTAATATTCCATTGTGTATATATACCACATAATCTTTATTCCTTCATCTATTGACGGACACTTGTGTTGCTTGTATATCTTGGCTTTGTAAATAATACTGCTGTAAACATAGGGGTGCATGTATCTTTTTGAATTAGTGTTTTTGTTTTCTTTGGGTATATGCCCAGTAGTGGAATAACTGGATCATATGGAAATTCTATTTTTAACTTTTTGAGGAACCTCCATACTGCTGTTCACAGTGACTTCACCACTTTACATCCCAACCAATAGTGTACGGGTTTTCTTTTTCTCCACTTCCTCGCCAATGCTTGTTATTTCTTTTTTTATTCTAGCCATTTGGACACGTGTAAGGTGATATCTCATTGTGGTTTTGATTTGCATTTCCCTGATAATGAGTGATGTTGAGCATCTTTTCATGTATCTGTTGGCCATTTGTATGTCTTCTTTAGAAAAATGTCTATTTAGGTCCTCTGCTCATTTTTAGCTAGATTGTTTGTGTTTTTGGTGTTGAGTTGTATAAGTTATTTCTATATTTGGGATATTAACCCCTTATTGAACATATAATTTTTCTCATTCAGTAGGTTGCCTTGTCATGTTGTTGATGGCTTCCTTCTTTGTGCAAAAACTTTATTATTTTAATCACTGACAAATGCTTTTTTAAAATGTTAAACCTAAAACTATAAACTTTTACTGGTTTCAGATACATTTCTAATTATGTTCATGGCATCCAATCCCATCCCTCACTAAGAGTGGTAGATTTATCTCCTTTCAAATACGTATACCTGCTGGAGTATAAAATGGCACTTTTGTCAAAAGAGTAGATAGTTTCATTTAAAGTTAAAACTACACCTACTATTTGACCTTGTAATGTCATTTCAAAGTATTAATGCGAGAGAAATAAAAACATATGTCCAACCAAAAAAATTGTGCCTGAATTTTTATAGCAGCTTTTTTCACATTAGCTAACAAGTAGATGCAACCCAAATGTCTGTCAACAGAAAACTTTATGGATGAATATAGTTAATTCTACAGTGGAACTAAGCACAACAACACAAAGGAAGGAACTACAATATAGATTGATTTCACAAACCAGCTGAATGAGAGAAGCATTTTGTTCTAAGGGTAGCTTTGTATGCTGAACATTTAGATTATTTATTTTTAATTTTACTTGATTTTATTAAATACAGAAGGGTATAATTTTACGACTAACTTCTGTGGCTGCATCTGTAATCCCAGAGATTTTGACATTTATTCAGGTCTACATATTTTATTAATTCCACTTATTCCTCCTTTAAGCCATGATTTCTAAGAAGATGAAAAGTGGAAGGCATATAGCAGTCAGAGGACCATATGGGTTCTGAAAGCCTGCTGGGCAGGTGTTGCTAGGTCCCACTACTCCAGGATAGGCACTGAGTAGCCCCAGCTTTGCGCTGAGAATAGCACCCAAGTCCATTGCTCACACCTGCACTTGATTCCATTTTGGATGTATTTTTCTTTCCCATTATCCTCTTTGGCCATATCTGCAGAATTAAAATTGGAAAGTGCACCTTTCTTGATAAGCAAGGAGATTTTTCCAATGGCTTGTTCGCCTTTCGGGAAAGAAAAATTGAGGAACTGATGTATTTTTGCACCTCAAATATGTCAATCTTTAAGGCCTGTTTTGCATCGCTTTTAGTAGCGTATTTCTTTTTCAAAGATGAATCAATTCTTTTCTCAAAAGCATCTTCACAATTATTTTTGAGATATAACGTTCTGTATATATAACGTTTCAGGTAATTTGGGTATATCAAACGTCTATGTAACAAGGCATTTAGTCTTGCCAGAGCCATTTAGGTCTAGGAGAAAGGTCCGTTAGATACTGTATAAATATTTTCAAAACTGTTAGCAAATGGGTTTGTCATACTCTTGATTTGGTCGTTACCTGGAACATATTTCTTAATGTTTGCATGCTGTGTTTGGTCTTCTTCCTGCATTTAAATGGCTCACCTTTGATTTGGTGAAAAACTCTGGCTGACCCTGAAATTTATCTTTATTTTCCTTCTAAATTATTTTGTAAACCATGCAGTTTACAAAACTGAAACAAATACAACTAGCAGAAGTCAGCTCACACTTCACATTTTTAACATTCTCTTTCAATATCTTGTTATCCAATTTCACCAATTTCTTGGGGGAAATGTCCTACTTTAGATTATTTTAGGCAATACTTTCACCAAATATTTCACACTATACGAGTCACTGTTTTCCAGCCTTCTATGTTTTCTCATATGTGGCTCAACTGTTCAAACATATTTCAAGCCTCTACTCATGTCACATGTGCTAACATCTTGTTGACCAAAACAAGTCACGTGGCCAGTCCCTAAGTCAACATGTTGGAAAGTATAGTCTTCCCATGTAGATGGTAGTCATGGTAAGTGAATATTTTCTGAACACTAATCTTTATTTACTACTTAACTAGTATTATGATACATTTAAAAAATAGCCTGTCTACAGAAAAAGGTAATTGGAATATTTGAAAATCTTCCCTTGGATTTTCAAACAGGCATTTATATGCATCTATAGAAATCTTGCTATTTCATTTGTGCCACATAAATATTTTTAATTACATTGTGGACACATACTCTTTTTTGAAAGTATATTCACATACACAAGAAATGAAGTCTCTTACTGTTTCTATCACCCTTTCTTACAAAATTTGTAACCACTTCCTATGACACATAATGGACACAGGGTATAAAGAAAAAGTTTGTGAGCCGCCTGGGTGGCTCAATCAGTTAAGCATCTGACTCTTGATTTTGGCTGAGGTTTTGATTTCATGGGTCATGAGACCTAGTCCAGCATTGGGCTCCATGCACTCTGTCTCTAAAAAAAATAATAAAGTAATAATAATAATAAAGAAAAAGTTATCTGCAGACGTTTATTAATTTTCAGCCTCCTTGATATTTTCTGGCATCTTGCACAGAAAAAGAAGTATGTTCTATTAACAGAGATAGGATTGCACACATGAACATAACCCTAATGGCTTTGATGCAGGCTGGCTGAGTCCAAGAACCCAGGAAAGGGTCCTGCAGGACCAGCCAAGAGAGTTTTTGGCTTCACACAGGATAGAAATCAAATACGAACCAGAAAAAGTGGAAACACAGTTACTGAATAGTGTAAGTGACAGGTAGAGAATAGCAGAGTGTCTGGGAGACTTGGAAAGGAAAGGAAAAGAAAATGAGTCTTGTTGTTCCTTGGGGCTAAGGGTTTATATTGGAAAGGGTCTAGGGTGCGTGTTCCTTCAGGAATCTATAGTACGGTCCAATCAAAGGCAAGTGTCAGGTGAGCAATGGGTGTTATTCCATAAATTACCAAAAGTAGGAGTATTGATGCTAGAGTCAGCCAAGGTTTGTTTGAAGCTAATGTCTTGGAACATGTTTGGTTTCTGGCTCTTCTTAGGTGTTATCAGATGTTTGGGGCCTAGGACAAAACTCAGAGAATGATTAACTTTCTTGCCTCTCCCTTGGAGTGGGAACGTAGCTTCTTTGGCTTATTCAGAGGCAAAATGCAGAGCGTGAGTAAATGGGGCCTGGTGGAAAAACAGCAGAGACAGTGTCTTTCTAAAACGGAGTTCCTTCAGCTTCCCGAGTTCAGTTTAACCACTTTATAAAGAATTTCTGAGAAATACACTTTATAGAAAAAATTTACCTTACTAAAAAAAATCAATTTGGTGAGTTGAATGAAACTGTCTAAAGATGGCAGACATTTTTGTTTTCTGTTTGGCTCTCTGCTGTATGAATGCTGATTGTAGGTGTTGACGGATTTGTGGGCTGGTCAGGGAAAAAGATATGACCGTGACAGGCACCAGCACACCAAGTTTATCTGGCTATGCCTTTATAGAGTCGCATGTGCGGGAAGTCTCTTTCAGCACAAGGAGGTCTAAAGGCGTAGGGGTCTGCTACTCAGAAGGGGAGGGAGATAGAACTCCCAGGGGAGGAGAGAACCTGAGGGGAGCATGTGGATAATGCTGCTTGGCTTTCTGGTGGGAGTTTTTGGGTCCAAGAACTCTGAAAGACAGCAGCAGCTTGGGATTTGTAACTGCAAAGCAAGCCCCATAAGATCAATAGGTAACAGCTTCGGGTAAGGTTTCGTGGGGGTATTCAAAGCATGAAGGCTCTAAATGACTGAACATGTGCTTGTGTGGGTTATTTTTAAAATAATTCGATGTGCAAAACTTCGAGTCTGGTGCTGGCAGGCTTTGGAGCTAAAGGGTCTCAGTCTGCAGTGAAGAAATAAACAAGCTAGAAGCCAATACACAGAGGCCGTTTTGTGCTCATTTATATAACGACGATGCAGTGGAAAGAAATAGCAAGTTAGGATAATGGAACTCTGGCTGCAACTTGAGCTCTAATAGAAAGATTTTGGAGATTTGGGTTAGGTATGTCACTGAGTATCTCTGAACCTGATTTTCCTCTTCTCTGAAAAAAAAAAAAATTAGATTAGATGAGGAGTCCACAAACTATGGCTTGCTGGCCAAATCTGGCCCACCACCTGGTTTTGTAAATATTTTAATGGGGCACAGCCACATTCATTTGTGTATGTATTGCCTGTGTACGTGTGGCTGATTTCCTCCTGCAAAGGCAGAATTGAGTAGTTGTGAAAGAGACCATATGGCCCACAAGCCTAAAATATTTATTATTTGGCCTTTTATAGAAATGTGTGCAGACCCCTGGACTAGGCTGTTCCATAGGCTTCCTTCAGCTGAGACCATTTTAATTAAAAAAAAAATTAACAGCCCAGCTCTTATGCTCTTGGTCAGAATTCCTCTTCTTATTGTTACTTATCTTTTGAACAGTCAGTGTTTCCCTTGTGTGGCATCTTTGTATGTTTCATACCAAACATTACAAATATCACTTCTCCTACAGCTAAAATGATGTTGCCAGTCTTCCTGAATAAATCAGTAACTGTTAGCAAAAACAGATGGCAAAAAAGAGTGCAGGAAAATGAAAAATACAATACTTAATTGGAATAACATGAGTATTTTATGTTGAAAAAAATGTAATTACCTGACTGGATTTTAGCCAGTGGCATACATCCCCTCTGTCTTCCTGGGAGTGGCCCCCCTCATTCCATCTGAGCAGGGGTTCAAGTGTACATTTTCAGATATCATATGGCAAAGGAAGAAAATTGGTCAGAAGCAAGCCATTCATTTTTGTCACTTAGATTTCTTTGGCAAGCATCATCCTTAATTGTTAATTCAATACTTCAGCTGGCAATCACTAGTTATTACAAGAAGCTTCAAATTGTCAGAAGTCAAACTGAAACCTCTCAGAAGTCATTATGTCTTCCTTCCCTAATAAAAGTCAAGATTGTTTTGCTATATGATGAATAAAATTTTATATTGATCTTGATTGTTATTGCCAAGTCGAAGATAGTAAAACAGATAGTAAAACACGTTATATAACTCTGCATCACATATATTTTTAAAATAATTTTAAAATGTGATAAGAACACTCATTTTTAAAAAAGGGTATATGTTCTCAGAATGCTTTTTATCGTATATATCCAAATTAATTCCTTCATGGAAACCCTTTTGAATGTGATTGAAATCACAATTTATTTAAATTCAATTCTACTATGCAAACTGTGGTGAAGGCCCAGCAGATGTAGCAAAAAGATAATGGCCATGGAGTCTCATTGACTTTCAAATAGAAAACGCAAATGGGAATTGAAAATTTTTAAATATACTTTCTGTTTACATGAAAAGTGCAGGATGCTATTTTACTGGGTTTTTAAATTTCAATGCATACTATGTTTGCTGTCTGTGCAAATTCATAATGGACCACATCTCGATCTAGCTGATATATGCTGAATCTTTACAGTGTTCCAGGCATCACTGTTGATGCTTTTACAACTGTTTCCTTATTTAGTACCTATGACAACCCTGTAAACTAGGTTCTTTTTGCCGTTGTGTTTGGTTGGTTTTGTTTTTTGTTTGTTTCCATTGAATAGCTGAGGATCCCGAGGCTCAGAAAAGTACACTGAAAACAGAACAAAAAAGCAGGAGAGCCGGGTTTCAAATCAAAGTCTCCTGGCTTCAGACACCCAAACAGAATAAGGACAAAAATATTTTCTATCTCACCAAGCGAGGCCCATGCTGATTATGCTCTGGCTTACTGGCATCCACATTAATTATAAGATGAGTGAAATCCTGGTTTAAAAACTGAAAATTAAAACAAATCCTTGATAGTGCTTTTTGAGAAGTTTTCGTGGTAAACATCAGGCACCAACAAAAACAATGGTGGAATGGAGACAGGGAAAGAAAAAATAAAAGCTTATACGCAAATACTAATTAGTAGCAAAGTCAAATTGCAATGGTGGTGGCTGTTGTTTAAATCAAAAATATTCAAATGGGCGTTTCCTTTTTTCCCTTGCTGTGGTCAGCACTATAGCCTTACGGTTTTTTTCTCATAGTCAGACTTCTGCAATATTTCAGAAGTATCCCAGCAGAGGGTGTTCCAGCTGGCATCTGGTTTAGGCTCAGGTCATGATCTCATGGTTCGTGGCTTCAAGCCCCACGATGAGCTCTGTGCTGACAGCTCAGAGCTGGGAGTCTGCTTCCGATTCTGTCTCCCTCTCTCACTGCCCCTGCCCCACTCGTGTTGTGTCTGTCTGTCTCTCTCTCTCAAAACCACAGGGGCACTTGTACCCCAGTGTTTATAGCAGCACCTTCAACAATAGCCAAATTACGGAAAGAACTTAAATGGGCATCAAATGATGAATGGATAAAGAGGTTGTGGTTTATATATGTGGTGGAATACTACTTGGCATTGAAAAAGAATGAAATATGGCCTTTTGTAGCAACGTGGATGGAACTGGAGAGTGTTATGCTAAGTGAAGTAAGTCCTACAGAGAAAGACAGATACCATATGTTTTCACTCTTATGTGGATCCTGAGAAACTTAACAGAAGACCATAGGGGAGGGGAAGGGAGGGGGGAGAGAAAGAGAGGGAGGGAGGCAAACCCATAAGAGACTCTTAAAAACTGAGAATAAACTGAGGGTTGATGGGGGTGGGAAGGAGGGGAAAGTGGGTGATGGGCATTGAGGAGGGCACCTGTTGGGATGAGCACTGGGTGTTGTATGGAAACCAATTTGACAATAAATTTCATATTAAAAAAAATTAAAAATAAATAAATGTTAAAAAAGAGTATTCCAGCAGAGTGCCTACTTGGGCCCCGTCTGATGAATGGCGATGCTGTGTAAGTGCCATGGAGAGAGAAGCATGCCATGCCAATTTGCCCAGTGATCAACAGGAGATGATCGGCCTATGTGATGGCCACCAGGTCAGACGGATCATGCTTCCTTAAGCACAGTGGATCTGCTGCCCTCATGGTGCAGCTTTTGTTGATGCTGTGGTGTCTTCCCAGCCCGTCTCCAGAACAGCGTGATTTTGGCAAGGTTTTTATTTCCTGCAGCTGAATGGTGCACATCCAACGCCTTGTCAGCTTGCAGCAGTGGTTAAAAGGACCCTTAGCTCAGCTTCCTTTATGTAAAGCTGTTGGCAGGTAGTAAAGAGCTGTGTGGCACACCTGGATGTGTGCTGAAATACCTTGTGTTTTGAGGCATATCTCAAATTCCAAAATGTATGCACTGTAAAGCAAATGCCTGTCGGGTGAATAACTTCTTCCCATAGAATTCCATTACGGAAGTAAAATCAAGTTGTCCAGGATCTAACCAAGAAGGGGTTGTAAACCAGATCAATAGCGTGTTAATATTTCTGTGGCAAAATAAAATACATTTTTAAAAAGTTTCTGTACCTATGCCCTGCTGGCACTCCACGTCCCTTCCGAAAGAATTATTAGATGGTATTATTTTATTTCTTAGATGGTATTATTTTCTTCCTGGACCAGAAATCCTTTTTCATCCATTAACTACTCACTATATGATTGCTGTGTAATAAGTTTGTGATAAGAGCTTGACATTTTCCTAAGTCTGTTTTGATACTCCAGTGATTATTGTATTCTTGTTGGTATTGAACATCTTTGGAACATTTTCTGTATTAGGGAAATTTAGTACATTAGGGGTCTAGCCTGCCCAAGCTAGAAGCCTGAGTTTCTTTTGCTACTTGCCTTCAGTTAAATTCAGACAAATGACCAAGCCTCTGTCAATCAGACAGATGCACATGAGAATCTGATAAAGGAGAGGGTGATGTGAGCAAGGGGATGCCGGGCAGAGTTCGCTAGGGAAGGTACACAAGTGTGATGAAGAGATATCTGGCTGTCAGAGTATCCCATGACCAGAGCTGGCAGCAAAGTGTGCCAGGGTTCGAGTTTGAGAGGCAGCCCCAGCAAGGCTTCCACTAGAGTAGCCCACTGCGTAATCTTGGTGTGGGGATTGTAACCGTATTCCTCTAGTTCTAAGTCTTTGGCCTTTGCAGAGACTCAGTGAGTTACCTCTCTCTGTCAATATATTTTTTTCTAGGTAGGGACGTAACGTAGCTAGACTAGGTGCTCTTGCAAAATAACCAAACTTTCAAACATTACCTTTTTGTCGTTTAGTCTTTGTTTTGAGATCTCGTGTGATGCAGAGAGAAGAGTGGATGTGTTTCCTTAAATGCCAGAATTGTATTTAATCTGTTCTCTGTTCTCTTTCTCTTTACTTTGTGTAACTATTCGCCAAGAATTGGTGTTCTCTCTCTTTCTACCTCAAAACTGTAAACAAATGACTGCATGATTTTTGTATCTTTCCCATCTATCCCAGTATCTTTCTTACAGTGAGTACTCGTTAAATATTGAATATATACCTAAACACCCCTACCAAAACCTTGTGGTATGAAGCAAATTCTATGTATCAGGGTCTTGAAGGCAAAGTATTGTCAAGTTTATCATGAGTAGAAAATGTAACCTTAGAACATAATGGCTTAAAGGTAACTTGAGGGAGGGAGTAGGAAGGTCCATGAAAAGAAGGAAGGGGAATGGTAGGACAGGAAAAATGGGAAAATTTTGTTTATGATCCACAAATTTTTCTTTTGTTCTGAACGAAAGGAAATAGATACTTTTTCATAAACAAAAAATAAACATTATCATTTCAATCCTTTGAAAACAAATATGTAGTTGTAAAATTTAATAACAATTGTCTGGAATGTTGTTGTCTTATTTTTACAGTAAAGGGTGGAAAATGCCATACATACAAAGGGTAATATAATAAGTCAAGCTGCCAGCATGATAAAACATGAGCAGAGTAATGTCATGTTTAGACTGGACTCCTTTTTACTGGGATAATGGAAGGCTAATAAAGTTAGTCTTGAGGCAATAGGAATAAACAACTCCAACTCACGCAACATCAGAGGTGAGGAAGGAGGATCTGATTTAACAAAACGAGGATGAGATGTGCCATTTTCAGAATGTCTCAGGCTTGTTTGGGACAGCGCGCTCATTTGGTTACCCCTTTCTTTGTTGAATTTTTGCAATGAAGCCAATTTTACTTCCTATTAAGTGTCGCCAATTCAATTTTCAAAGCCTGCATGTCTCCACACACTTCTGCCTATCCTAAGAAAAAATTAATAAGAATTCTTCAAATATGAAAGAAGAATTGGGTCAGAAAGCTACTCTGTTAAAACCGCATCATTCTCCCACAGCAGGTGAAAATCAGCAAGGTATTGTAAAGTTCAGATGTCAATATAATGAAGGTGTACAATCAAAAAATTTTAGAAGTCAAGGGGACTTTAAAACTCACCTTCACCACTTTTCTACTCCCTTAAGAATCTGTTCAACAGTATCTCTAGCAGATGAGTCTAATTTTTGCTTAAATAACCTATAGTGGTGGGACTCTGTTTCCTCCTAAAGTGTCCATGTATTTACTTGACAAAGTAATTTGTGATTATTTTGTATGCTACAAGCACAATTCTAGGAAGAGATACACTAGATATCATATATGAGATGTTGCAAGAGCATATCTTTAGGATGTTTTTCCCATTTTACAATGAGCTAAAATCAGTCTCACTTTAATTCCCATTATTAGGCATACACTTATTTAATATCAGTCAATAATGAAAATGTCAATTTATTTTGAGTTTCATGATCGAAACAACTGAATTTATATTTGTGGGTAGAGAGATAGGTACATGTTCCATTTAATTATACTTTTTTTAAAACAGATAATGTTCTCTATTAAAATATCAAGGCTTACTAACTTAATACACACCACATTTAAAAGAGGATATATATTCAGATTAAGACTAAAGAAATAAACATCTAAATACTCTTTATCTTCTCACTCATCACTGTTTTTAACAATCTGCTCTAATTGCCAATCTTATTCAAGAGGAGCATATTCCATCCTGTATTCTAACCAAAATCTAACATTTTCTTAACGTTCAGTTAAACATCCATAATTGAATCTAAAGCCAACTTGGCTTTGATCCTTTTGGAAATTCTACCACTGTCAAAAATTTATAAAAAAGGTTATAGTCAATTCCGACTGTATAATAGAATCATTTGGGGGAGATTTAAAAAATATGAGGTTCACTCACTACTACCCATTCTGATTTAATTTGATTTTGGTGAGACCCAGGCTTTGGTAGATTTCTCATCTTTCCTGGGTAAAGATTCTAACACATAGTCAGGTTTCAGAACTACTGTTTAAAGGAAAGCTTGAAATCTTTTAATGAGTCTCTCCTATGTCTGTGTATTAACAGTCAGATACAAGCCCTGCTTTCTTTTCTGATTCCATTTTCTCAAAACTCTTTCCTCATATGTGTCAGTAGCTTGAAAATTATAAGAAGACAAATGACCAAATAAGTGGGCCAAACATTAGAACAGATATTTCACAAAGAAAGTGTATAAATGACCTTATCATAAACACCTAAAAGATGTTCAACATCATCAGTCATACAGGCCAGGCAATTAAAGCCACTGTAATGGTTAAACCCAATATTTAAATTTTAAAAAAGAGCTAATAGTACCAAGTACCAGAAAAAATGTGGAGCAATTGGAACTCTCATACATTGTTGGTAAGATTGCAAAATGGCACAACTAATTTGGGAAATTTAAAGCAGTATCTTATAAAGCTAAGTAACACATCATATGACTCAGCAATCCCATTTTTGCATACGGCCACACACAAAATGAAACGGAAATAAGTACACACACTTATACATAAATTTTCATAACAATGTTATTCATAATAATCAAAATCTGGAAACAGCCCAAGTTGTCCATCAAGTGGTGAATGAATAAAGAAATTATATTATAACCACGCTATGACGTACCAGCCAGCGATGACAAAGAACAGCATGGATGTAACTAAAAATCATTTTGCTATGTGAAATAATTAAAAACAAAAGACTATCCACTGTATGATTCTATTTATATGAAATTCTAGAAAAGGCAAACTGATAGTGACAGCGGAGCAATGGTTGCCTGGATACGAGGAGAAGGGATCTGGATTTAATTGCGAGGGAACTTTCGAGGGTGGTGAACAGTTCTAGATTTTGATTGTGACAAAAGCCACACAACTTTATACACTAGTGAATTCATCAAAATGTACTTCTAACTTAGGTGAATTTTGTTGTATGTAAATTATACCACCATAACTATTAGAAAATAAATCCTAGAATTAGGCATTCTTACATACTGTAGACGGAACTGTAAATTGGTACATCCTTTTTTGGAGGGCACATTAGAGACATCTATGATAGTAAAATAAACATTTTTTTGAGTATGTAATTCTACATTTAGATATTTATCCTATAGAAATATTTACGTGTCCATAAATATATAAGCAGATTATTTTAACATCAAGCAGTATTCACCTGGGACCTGCTTCAGGCAGCTATTGCATATCCATACAATGGAAAACCGTGAACCTCTTGTAAAATGTAACATATCTAAATGAAAAATTTCTATCATATATAAAATCAAAAGTATAAAGGCACAGAACAATGAAGATAGTATGCAAATTTATCTTTTAATATGCATGAAATTTCTGGAAGGACACTAGGCTGAATGTAAATGGCCAGATTTTACACACATAAACACATGTATGGTAAAACTTTAAAAAATAACTTTACATTTCTCTAAAAGGTAATTGTTTAAAGCAAAAAAAAGTACCGATATTATATGGCAGCATTTGTAGATATTTAGAAGAGTGTAACAGGAATGTAGATATTTGGAAGAATATAACAAGAAGAATGCAATTGTGTTTGTGTTTGAACTTGGGCTAGGAAATGTTAACTGGAATTATAGTCTTGTACATTTTCTATATTGTTTAAATGTAGGCTGTGATAAAGATACATATTGTAATCTGTAGGACAATAAAAAATAATAGAAAGAGGCATATCTCAAAACTCAGCACAGGCAGTATAAATCAAATACTAGAAAAAAAATATTACTTATCCAAAAAATAAGGCAGATAAAACACTGAGGAACAAAGATTGCATCAGTATTTGGTATATCAGTTTATCAATACAAATATCAAAGTACAGCCATACTTACAATAAATAGAAAGGGAGTAAATAACTCCAGTTAAAAGGTCTTGATTATAATACCGAATAAAAGAGCAAGGCCTGCCTATGTGCCGTTACAAGGAGTGTTAAATACAAGGACACAGAGTGCTCAAGGTACACCTTAAGAATGCTAAGCGTAAGAAAGCGGGTGTGGGTTAATTAATATCAGACAAAGCATGTTGTACTTCAGGAATGAAATATTACCAAAGATAAATCCATACGCACCTAATAACAGAATTTCAAAATACAAAACAAAACTGACACACTTAAAGGAAAAATAGAAAAATTCATAAGCAACTTTGGAAATTTTAACAGTACCCTGTCAAATAGAAACCATTGGTAATAGTAGTATCATTATTTTCAAGTGCATACGAAACATTCACCAAGATAGAGAAAATGCTGAGTCGTTAAACAAAACTCAATGTCAGAGGATCAAAATAATACAAAATATATTAAATCTGATCATAGAAATATTTAATTTAGGAATTGGTAGGAAAAAGTCATATCCCTCAAGTAACGGGAATGACCTGTTCAGAGAAGAAATCTAGGGGGAAAATTAGTCTTTATTGGATTATGCTAAAATGGTTACAGTGAAATTTCAGATTTAAATCCCTCAATTAGTAAAAACAAAACAAAACAAAAAAAAAACAGTAGAATGTTGATGATCTAATACCATAAAATAGGAGAAGAAGAGTGATTTTAAAAATTAGCTAGTGGGGCTCCTGGCTCATTCGGTTAAGCATCCAACTCTTCATTTGGGCACAGGTCACGATCTCAGCATGGTGAGATCGAGCCCCACATCATGCTGAATATGGTTCCTGCTTGGGATTCTCACTCTCAGCCCCCTTCCCCCTCACACACACTTTCCCTCTCTCTCTCTCTCTCAAAATAAAATAAAATAATTAGCTAGAAAAAGGAAAAAGTAAATATAAGATGAGAAATCAATGGCATAGAAAATGAAAAACAACAGAGAAAACTTAAAAAACAATTTTTTTAATGTTCATTTATTTTTGAGAGATGGAGAGAGACAGAGCATGAGCAGGGGAGGGGTAGAGACAGAGAGGAAGACACAGAATCCAAAGCAGGCTCCAGGCTCTGAGCTGTCAGCACAGAGACCAACGCAGGCTCCAACCCATGAACTGAGAGATCGTGACCTGAGCTGAAGTTGGCAGCTCAGCCGACTGAACCACCCAGGTGCCCCACAGAGAAAAGTTTTTAAATGAAAAGCTCATTCCCAAAAAGATCAGTAAACTCTTAGAAAAACTGATCAAAGTTAAAAGGAGAGAAGAGAGAGAAACTAGTAAGAAAATGCAAAACGCCAATATCTTGAATGGAAAAATGTTATATCATGACAGAGACTTCATATGTTAAAATGGTAATAAAGAGTACAGCAATGCCAAAAAAATTACAAAACTTAGATACAGTAGACATATTATTTGAAAACACAGTTTTAGGACCAAGGCTTTTAATGCTTGTGATTGATTGCAAATGGCAAGATATCATTCTTTTTGTTTGCTGAGTAATATTCCATTGTATTCATGTATATACATATATATTATCAAAAACAGCCAAACTATGGAAGGAGCCCACCAACTGATGAATGGATTATCCATTGGTCAGTGGACATTTGAGTTTTTTCCATAGTTTGGCTGTCGTTGATAATGCTGCCTGAAACCAATATTGCACTGTATGCTAACTAACTAGAATTTAAATAAAAATTTGAAAAGAAAGGGGCACCTGGGTGGGTCAGTTGGTTAAGCATCCAACTTTGGCTCAAGTCATGATCTCACGGTTCATGAGTTCGAGCCCCACATTGAGCTCTGTGCTGACAGCTAAGAGACTGAAACCTGTTTCAGATTCTGTCTCCATCTCTCTGCCCCTAAGATTGTGCATTTCTAACAGTCTCCCAGGTGATGCTGATGACATAAATATGTATTTCTTAAGAAGAAAAACCCACTATGCTATTAAAACCCTTTAATATGCTGAATGGATTTGTAATAATACAGGACAAGTATATTTTGATCAGGTGTATTTTGATCTGGAATCCAGGGTAGGAAGTCCTGATAAATGAACTGTTAACTTAAATGAGACACTTCTTAAGGATCTCTGAATGGCTAGCTAGTTGGAGTGGGCACCTTGGTACAGGGAGAAGAATATATACAGTACCTGGAGAGGTGCAAAGAAATCTTCACAAACTTAAAGGCCCTTCATGAATTGAACCCTATTGATCCCTACTAATTAGGTAAAGATACTTGGGCTAGGATAACATCAATAATGTAATTTTGGGTTGTTAATGGGGATAATGGGTACAATGGAAACCTATTTCTCTTTTTATTTTTACTGCTGGGGTGCCTGGGTGGCTCAGTCAGTTAAGCGACCAACTTCAGCTCAGGTTATGATCTCCTGGCTTGTGGGTTGGAGCCTTGCGTCAGGCTCTGTGCTGACAGCTCAGAGCCCGGAGCCTCCTTTGGATTCTGTGTCTCCCTCTCTCTGCCCCTCGCCTGCTGGTGCTCTGTCTCTTGGTTTCTCAAAAATAAAATAAACATTAAAAATCATGAGTTTTACTGCCTTTGTAATGGAGAAACATTTTTAAAGAAGATATTAAAATGGTTAGTCAACTTGGTTAGTCAACTACGACATCAGGAATTGCCCTGGCTGTTCGTGCTTCAAAGGACACTCTTTCTCCATGTGTTTGTATGGCTCACCCCTATATCTTTCCAATCTTTGTTCAAATGTGACCTTCACAGACAGGCCTACACTGGCCTGTATATTGAAAATTGGAAATCAAACCTTGACACTTCTGATCATCTTTCCCTGCTGTATTTACGGCTAATAAACTTCTAACATTATACACTTTATCTTTCTCCCCTCACTAGACAATACAAGAAGAAAGGGATTTATTTCTTTAGCCCAAGTTCCTTGAAAAGTAGCTTATACAACCATGAAATTTCATTGATTGGATGAATGAATATATGCTTTTTAACTATGTTAAACACCCAGGGATACATATACCTCCTCCTTTATGGAGCTGATAGGCGATTACACTAGTCAGAGCATTTAGAGTTTGAAGCGATTTTTAAAGTGCATGTTGTCAAATTTCAGCCGTTTATAGGTCAGGAAACAGAGGCCTAGCGATGTTATGTGGCTCTTCCTTGATCTTCAAAGGACCAGAGCTCAATTATCTGATTCATACTATAATAGTATTTCAATACACACTGTGTTTAACAGTTTTCATTTATCATAGATTGTGCTTAAGACACATTAGGTACTAAAAAAGTAAATAAAAGACCTAGAAAGTTAATGTACGATATTATAAATGGTATTATTAATGCGGAAGGAGTGGAATGAACAGATAATCCAGAAGTAGTTCTAAATTGTAAGAAATCTTTGTGCCCTAAAATTGTTATGACATTCTTCAATGAGTTGCAAGACAGGTAAAATAAGAATGATGATGGAGCTAGGTATAATATGACTGAAGGTGTGCGGGTAGCATAAGTAGAGTTTGAGGAGAAAAATGAAGGTGAGTGATAGCTCTGCTAAGTTAATTTAAATCTCTAGGCCTCAGTGAACTGAAATTCTGCTAGAGATTTAGACATTGAAGATGTGATCACAGATCACCTCTGTGGAAGAAGGTAACCTGAATTAAAAATACTCCTTTCTAAAAGAAGATTTTGGTGTATATGAGTGAAGAATTCTATTAAGCTGCTAATAAAATAATATAATAATACAACCTAGGCTGCTTTGCAAGCGTTAGACCAAAAGGATAATAGTTTTGTTTTATTCCTCAGGTCAGATCACATCGGGAGTACTGTGCCTAGTTTGTGGCCCCTAAAGAACTATGAACAAGGGGGATTCTTATGGAGTATGATTAGGACAATAGGGCCTTGAGCACTTTCCTTGCTTATCTATTTATTGTTGTTCCTAAAGGAGTTGTTATGGAAATTGTTCCAAATTTCTGTTTGGAAAATACATGGAACAGTAGCCTACCTTGTCTTACAAATAGATATCTCTAAATCCAGCTGGTTAGAGGAATATATAAGATTTGAACTAATGCTAGCTTACTGGATGGATAGAAGCTCTTAATGACTCTTAAGAGCAATAGGAAGTACTTTTGGTGTAAGCAAAATAACAATACAAACAAAACTTCATAGGGCTATCACACTAAGAAAATTGAACTCCCTCAAATGTTTAATGGATGCATAATTGTGGTTTCTAACTGTGAAAATATTGTGGGATATATTGATAAGCATAGATGTTTATGCAAGCCAGGAATTTGCTATTTCTAGAAGTTCTACTATTACTAAGAGTGCCATAAAACACTTTATAGTCACCAAGTAAGAGTGGGAGGATAATATAAAGCACTATAGCAGTTGTAGCATATCATGCAGGGGTAACTTGACCGACTCACATGAAAAATTACACTGCTCTTCATTACACTCTGTTAGACTTCCAGACAGTTCATTTAGCCTTTGATTTGTTGAGTGTATGAACTTCAATTTGGGCTTTCAAACCAGTTCCAACTGATTTGACAGAAGCATAGGAGACTTCTGCTTTCAATTTAAAGACTGTGATCAAAGAAATGGTGAATGAGATTTTTCTATTTGCAGCACTGGTTTTCTCCAGTGCCTTTAGCTGTGATCTGATGCACTTATTGTTCTTGGAGGAAGAGTAAGGTAGGACTAATTTAGCAGAAATGCCTGCAGCTAGAATAGAATGGAGGGTTTTTCATGTGTCATCTCAGGAATTTTAATCAATTAAGAGGAAGTGAAGCAATGAAAATTAGTGTTCCATTAGTATGCTGATTTTGCTTCCGCCAATTCCAGAAATTCTACCAATTGGAAAAATTATTATTGTTTTAATCTTTGTCAATTTTGTTACTCAAATATGCTAGCAAAGGTCATAAAGAGAAAAGCCATAAACATTTCCACAAATACAGCACTGACGATCAAGATTACTTTATTTGAGTCACGTTAATGTATTGTGCCGAGGACCATAAAGTGTTTTTCATTTAGTTATTAGTCAGCAGTGTTATTAATGGACATATTTCAGATCTATAGAAGATAAAAATTGCCTCAGGTGATACTTCAGAAAGTACAAATTAGAAATGTATTCACTGAAGAGAAACACTCCATTTAAAAATATATAGACATATTTTCAACATTCCTTCTCCCTGTAAATACCAAAGATATTGGTAATATTACTGTTAATGCAAGGAACAGATTGAGCTGTTTATTGGCTTAGCACTCTAAGGTCACTGAGACTTTTGGAATTAAATGTCAGGCCTCTACACTCTAGGATAAACACGAATTCAGTGTAAGGCTTCAAGCAGTTCAATCAATGTGCTTATTCAAAATCTTTACATTATTCAATCAGTGGACCAGGTATTTCTTGCTAACTACAACAGAGTTAATGGAATATTGTTTAAAGTTTATTGATAACTTCATGTATCTTCTCTCTGCACTGCAGGGGTCATGAAGACCAATTACATCAAAAGAAAAAAAAACCCAAATAATGAAAAGTTTCATAATTTTAAAAAGGAAATCTACCCTTAACTGATCATCAAACAGGTTTATGAACAAAAGTACAAATTAATCAAAAGCATTGGCTCTTTTGCATATGTCTCTGTCTAAATTTTATACTTTGCTATATAAGGCTTTTTAACTAACATAAATATGGATATGAGCATTAGTCAATATCCTCTGAACAAAGTCTTATGGGAAATGGTGTTCTAATTCAGGAAACAAATTATCATCTAAGAATACGCATTCAGATCAATGCAAAAAAATGTATAAATAAAAGCCGAATTTTGATGTTTCTTCAACAAACATGACAAGAGTTTCATGGAAAGGATGCAATGGAAGAAGAGGAATTATTTTGATGCTTCTTTTAAGTATCCTGGCAGGACACGATCTAAACTAAGTAAAGCAAGAGTGTGGGGGAAGATATGGAAAGGATAATTTGGGGTCATATGAAGAAAAGGAATCCTTTAGTCATAGATGACTACTATGTTTCTGGATTGGAGATACTGCTATTTCCAAGGAAAAAAGAGTAAAAGAGAAATAGAAAATGGATTTGAAGTGTCTAAAGTCTCTGATGCCTTTTAGATTCACTATCTGGTAAATTAATAAAGGCCTTTTTTTCCCACTAAGAATCTACATATATATTATTTATACTCACAAATGAGTTTACAAGTTTTCTATATATAAGGTCAAAATAAAAAATTAAATGCCCTTACAAATACCAGCAACAGACAATTTACAAAAACAAATTTAACAAATGTACTATATTATAGCAACATCAATAAAATCAAATATGAAGGAATAAACTGAACCAAGTTATGCACGAAATTTAACTGAATACTACATCACTATTGAGATTAATTAAAGAAGACCTAAATAAATGGAAGACATACTAGGTTCATGGATTGGACAAACAAATATTATAGAACAACAATCCCACAAGTTGCTAGTAGATTCATTGCAATATTATTCAGAATCATGAAACACTTCCCCCTATGGAAATTAAAAAGCTCTCTCTAAAATTTATATGGAAATTGAAGGAACCAAGAATAACCAAGAAATCTAATGGAAATCAATCTGGAATCAATATAGAAAAAAAAGATGAACTTTTAATTCTATTTTGTACATCACACAGAAAAAAATATCAGTTGCAGATGGATGGTAGAAAAAAGATTAAAAAAACAAAACTTCTGTAGAGTAGCAACTATAATTCTTCTTATATTTATGGTAGGTAAGATTTTGTAGATAGTACTCAAAAGCAATAACATTAAAGGAAAAGACTAATGAATTGCAATCAGTAAAATTAAGAACTTCCCTTCATCAAAAGACACCATTAAGATAGTAAAAACACAAACCACAGAGTGGAGTGGGAAGATATATTTCCCGTACATATCTTTAAAAAGTACTTACATTAAATATAAATAAAGAACTTTCACAATGAATTCAGCCAACTCATTTTTTTTAACGGGCAAACTTTATGCACGTTACTAAAAAGGGATATGTAAAGGTGTAGCTTGCTAGATTTATTGTCTTTTTTACTTTACACTTAGATCTAAATATATTTAACATAAGGAGAGACTAAAATTTTCAATCATATGTCTTTTTTGTAAAACATGACTGATGTAAGAAGGGTCCTCTTTGTTATAATTCCTAACCCAAAGCTCCACCATCTTTATTGCAGCAATGTCAATGTTAGTTCCTAAATAACTGGTTTTCTTCTCACTTGGTAATAATAACACTAATGACAACCAATGTAAATAATAATAGAAAATAGTAGCTACATTTTATTAAATACTTATTATATGTAAAACACGCTAATAAGAATTCCAAATCACTATCTCATTAATTAGCATACAAGATAGATGCTGTTATCATGACCCCTCTCTTACAAGAGAGAAAGTGGGGACTAAAGATGTTAAATAATTTTTGCCAAACCAAAGAAATAATGGAAGATAGAGTTCAGATTCAAATTGTCTGCGCACCTATGGAGATTGTGCTCTTGAGCTCTATGCAATATAATGGTGAGTTATAGTAAATTTCCCTCAAATTTCAGCAGATTTACCACTACTATTCCTAATCAGTGAGTCCAAATGGGAAGGTTTATTTGGTAGTTTTTGGTCTTAGATAGCCACTGAAAGACTGATCCATGAAGTTATGGGAAAATAATGGGTGAAGTTAGGTTTGGAGACAACTGGAACTAAGAAGTGAGTGTCAGCCAGATTCTCTGTGTCTGTCCTTTAATATTTGCTTCCCTATTTGGGCTTTATCATATGTGTTTCTTTTTTTAATTACTTTTTTTTAATTTTATTTTGAGAGAAAGAATGGAGGAGGGACAAAGAGAGAAGAAGAGAGAATCCCAAGTAAGCTCCAGTGCTGTTAGTGCAGAGCCTGATGTGGGGCTCAAACCCACAAACCATGAGATCATGACCTGAGCTGAAATCAAGAGTCAACCGCTTAATCAACTGAGGCACCCAGGCGCCCCTGTCTTATATGTTTCTTAAGTGGAGATCATGTTCCTAGTATTTTGAATTTACATTTTCAGATGAAAGAGGAAGGGAGTTTTCTTATAAGCTCCAGGTAGAAAATCTGTGGAGAAGGAATCTTAGGTCCTTGCCAACCCCTTCTCAGGGCAGAGTTTGCTTCCAGAAAATTCCCGGAAATACCAGGCAGACTGGAAGCAGTACCACTGAGGTTATCAAACTCCACAATTGGTGATATTATAAACAAGCAAAACAGGTAGTATGCCCATTCTAGAGCTCGCTGAGCTCAGTATAATGTGCCTAGGACAAAATATGTTCAGGTATGTGGAGATTAAGTAGATGCATGATTTGTTGGTAAGGTTGATAAGGATTAATAATTTGGCTGTTTATTTTTGCAATCCTGATTTGTTTTGGCTCCTTATATCTCACAAGACACAGAAGACTACTGAGATTTTTTGTGTGTGAATTGGCCAAGAGGAAAGGTAAAATTTGAACTATTTTTTGCTAAGTGTAGTTGGCTTATGATGTGTGGTTGTTTGTTATAGATGATCACTGCTTTTCTGCTGGACTAGGGTGATTTTGGTGTTTCCTCAACTGTTCGAAATGGTAACTATTCTACCACTTTTGCTTGTGTTTAAAGAAAAAAAAACCCAGCTTGTATTCTACTAAAGAGGAATATATGTCAAAGATCAAATTTATATTTTAAAAAATCCAGACGAATGTCACAATGTCTAAATTTGGGAAACAGGTTAGGGCTAATTTTGAATTTTTTGCCTCTAGTTACTGCAAAATGAGTGCCATATAAAATCAAAACCTCTGTTTCAGAGATGGGAAAATGACTTTTAAAAGATAGACATTGACTTTAATGTAGTTTAATGATAGAATTTATGGATAAGCAGTAAGGGCAAGTTTGTCCTAGCTCTGGTTTACAATTGATTTTGTATTTTCTTAGAAAGTTATTTTGTTTTTTTATTTGTAAGATGGGTTATACAAAATTTTTTCTATCAACTTCTCAGATTGACAGGTGAAAATAAATGAAATATCAGGTGTACAATTTTGCATAAGAAAATCATTACCAAATGCTGCATGTTTTATTCCTACTCCTTTTAACGTATTATTACTAACTAATACTGCCAAATAAAACACTCATTGCATTTTGTATGTACTGTGCAATAGTTTTCTAACTTATATCTATGACCCTTCATTTTAAGTCTAGCCAATTCATAGCACATCATACTGAGAAATACTCTTCCCAAAGAGAGGTTCTGAGTGTTGATCATAAAGGAAGTTTAGACATGCTGTAGCTTTGTCTCTGCCTTTTCCCCAGGGGTTACTACAAAACTTTATCGTATTTGTGTACCCTTCTGTCTTCCTTTAAATCCCTTGTTTGAAAAAAAAAAAGACCTCCTTTTCTTCAGAAAGAAAATGGATGTAATCTGCCTGGGACTCTAGAACGTGCCTGTCCCTCTCCTCCCCTAAAAGTACATACATTACACTCTTATTTCAGAGGAAACCATGTAGCTTCTCCTCCCCAAATTGCTAACTCCACCTCTGTAATCAGTCATCCCTCTCAGTTTCCCCAAACCCTTGATTCAGACGTTTTCTTTAATCTTGTGTCTTCTTACTTCTCTGTGATTCCATTCTTTTTGTCTATAGGTTGTTCAAACTGCCTTCATCCTTTAAAAGCTCATTGTAACCTTATCCTGCACCCAAGCCACCACCATCTGTTGTTATTCTTTTCCTTCACTGACACATTACTTAAGCTAAGCCTCTAATTATTTTTCACTTCTTTAGCTTCTGTTTTTCGATTGATTTCAATTTAAATTTGTCATTAATTTTGGAATCAACCTTGGTAAGATCCCCAGTGAACTAAAAATCATTCATCCAATGGCTCATTTCATTGCTCACTAAATAGACCCCTTTTGAGCATGTAACACTGCTGATCTCATTCTTTAGACTCTCTCCTCCTTTGATGCACAGGAAATGAATCTTTTCTGATTTGCCTTCCATTTTGGCCTAGTCACTGGGTCCACTCCTTTATTGTTCTTTTAAATGTGATGTTTTTCATGGAGCTCTCAATTACCCATTCTCCTCTTCATCTACATAGGCTTCCTTGCTGTGTTAAACATATACTCACATGGCTTCACTTTCTCCCAAGCATTCATGTCTAATAAGTATCTCTGGCCTGAGGATGCTTCTCTAGTCTTTCCATACCACTGTCTCCCTGATTTCATGCTATATTTCAGGGTCTTATTCAAACTCCTCCAGTAGGTGTCCCTCACTTCCTCCTCTCCCTCCTGAGATACTTTACATGGTACTTTTTTTGTCCTGTTTGTGGTGCATGACTTTCTACCTTGCTTTATTTGTGAAGATTTGCCATGTATGCTACCTGGAGGCAATGTTCTCGTTGTTTTATCTGCGTGTCTCCCATAGTGCTTTTCACAATCTTTTGTATAGTAGTTCCTCAATGACCACTTGCGAAATGCATGAAAATGAATATTACAGTTGAAAAAGATCTTATACATCATTAGTTTCCATGGGCAGTCTGGGGAGTCTTATATTTTAGCCTTGCCCTATACTCAAAATAGTCTAATTTTAGATTCTACACAGTTAATGGAGGGGCTTTGATAATACACACACCCACAGGGAGCTGGCTACCCTGGACTACACAGGAGACAAACCTCAGATGCAAATTTAGTTCCTAAAGTATTGTTAAAGTTGTATGTAAATGCAACAGCCTCCATAAAGTTTCTCTGATCAAGCAATGTGAGGTGACACGGTTCTTTCCTCCCTCTAAACCCAAATTGCTTCTTTTCAACTGCAGAAATAGATAGATAATACATAGCATAAATATTGGCTAATCCCTTTAGACATACACATTTTACAACATATTTGGCCACACTGATTTATGGTTTTCTGATGTGTGTGCATCAGGGAAAAAGGGGCATAACAGTGGCTGACATGTTGCTGGAAAACGTTCTTTAATTTCAACAGCAGAGTAAAGACAATGCAATATGAAGGAAAGAAAAGACTGGAGATCCTTTTAGACTTCCTCAAGTAATACTGTGCTAATATCAATCCCTGCAGACAGATATTTAAGGACTATATAGAAAAAATGAGATCTGGTTTCTTAATTTGCAGGCTATATGAAAAGTTAAAGATATTTGATGTTATAAAAGTGTATTTCAGAATAACAAGAGTTTAGCTAATATAGTTGAGCACCAGTTATTACTGATACTGATGTTAGATTTATTTCTATTTTAAAGCTTTATTTTATTTAGGTATAATTTACAATTAAAAATTATATATATTTATGGTATGTAATTTGGTGATTGATATATGTATACATTTGGAATGATTGTCACAATCAAGCTCATAACATATCTGTCACCTTACATAGCTAACCTTTCTGTGTGTGTGAGCGGTAAGAATACTTAAGATCTACTTTCTTAGCAAACTTCAAGTATATAGTAAATTTTTAGCTATAATCATAATGCTATACATTAGATCCCCAGAACTTAATAATCTTATAATTGAAAGTTCATACCCTTTGACCAACATCTCATTTCCTTCCTTTCCTAGCCCTTGACAACCACCATTCTACTCTGTGCTTTTGGGATTTCTACTTTTTTAGATTCCACATATAAGTGAGATCATACAGTATTTGTCTTTCTCTGTCTGGTTTTTCACTTGGAATAATGTCTTCCAAGTTCATTCACATTGTTGCAAAAGACAGGTTTTCCTGCTTTTTTAAGGCCGAATAATACTCCATTCTGTATCCTGACCACATTTTCTTTATCCATTCATCCATTGACAGACATTTAAGTTGTTTCCATATTTTGGCTCTCATAAATGTTGCAATGAACTTGACAGGGCAGATGTCTCTTCAGGATAGTGATTTCAGTTCCTTTTGGATACATACCCAGAAGTAGGATTTCTAGTTGTAGTTTTAAATTTTTGAGGAACCTCCATACTGTTTTCCATAATGACTATATCAGTGTACATTCCCACCAACAGTGTACAAGGGTTCCTTTTTCTCCCCACCCTTACCAACACTTGTTATCTCTTTTTTGTGTAGTTAGTTTTAGCTCTGCCAGTTCAGGAGCAAGACTCAGAGGAATGAAATGTCAAAAACAGAAAATGACTGAGATCTGGGAAAGATGGTTAGGGCACATGTTAAAATCTAAATCAGATGAGTTCAAATGAAGAGGCTGGAAAAAATGAAGTAATTTCCTAACTCTGTAGAATGAATCATGTGAATTGAGATTATGCCAAGTCCTTACTCAAAGAGCAGAAGGTATTTCCCCAGAAATTCTGACTGGGCTAAGATTGGTGATTCAGTCATTCAACAGACATTTGTTAAGAATCTTAGGTGTGCTAAGCACTGTTTTATGTGCTCTGGTTATATTAGTGAATCTTTATATATTAGTGAATAATTATATATAATAATATAGTGATCTTTATATACATTATATATATAACAATATAGTGATCTTTATATACATTATATATATGCTATATATATATATCGTATATATAATTAGTGATATATAACACCAATACATATAACATATATATAATTAGTGATCTTTATATATGATAAAGACCTGGCATCTTCTGTGGCTTATATTCTAGTGGGAGAAAACACATAATAAGCAACAAGCATGGTAATAAGTAAATTTTATATGTTAGAGGATGGAAAGCTTTATGGGAAAAGATAGCAGAACAAGTTAAGGGGAATGGGAGTTTCATGCCATATTAAATACAGTGGTCAGAATAGATTCACTGGGGGAGGTGAGGTTTGAGCAAATACTTGAAGGAAGTGAGTTAATGAGCCAAACTGTTGTTAGTTGCCAGTCAAAGTGTATTTCCAAACTGTTGTAAGCTTGGCCATTAAACATGGTCAAAAGAATTTTGCCTTTGGAAATGAACAAACTTGATTCCAGCTTTTTATTCTTCTCTATACAGATGCAGTTCTATGTCTAAAACCATTTAAATTCTATGACTCAATTTTCTCATCTGTAAAATGAATTTTGCAAACCAATACAGTATTAGTATAGGAAAAAATTAAAAGGCTCACATTTAACAAACCTTTGATTTTAGAATAGATTTAGACTTGTAGAAAACTTGCAAAGATAGAAATTCCCATATACCCTATATCCACTTTCCCCTCTTATTAACATCTGACATTAATATGGTAGATATATTGGTCACAATTAATTAACCAATATTAATGTGTTGTTATTATTAAACAAAGTCCATGATTATTCAGATTTCCTGAGTTATTACCCAGTGCCCTTTGCTGTTGAAGGAGCCAAACCCATCTGGGACACTACATTTCATTTAGCCTCATGAACTCTGAGGCTCCTCCTGGCTGTGACAGTTTTTCAGATTTTCCTTGTTTTCCTGACCTTGATAATTGAGGAGTATGGTCAGGTACTTTGTAGAATATCCCTCAGTTGGGAATTGCCTGAGTTTTAGACTGAGGTTATGGATTTGGGGGAAGAAGACCGCAGAAGTAAAGCGCTGTTCTTATCAGGTCATATCAAAGGAACATACTATTAATATGACTTATTAACTGCCGATGTAAAACTTGAGCAGCTGACTGAAAAGTTTGTCCAGTTTCTCCAAAAACTTCACACTTACAAGCTGGTTTCTTAGCGACTAGCAAACTACAACCTGAGCCCATGTCACTTGATGATGTTTGTTGAGTCTACCTCCTTGGTCAGGAAATCTATATCCATTACATGTGTATTACACAATCTATTTGGGGCTCCATTGTTGTCTTAGGAATCAATTCCACAAAGCAACAGATCTCTATTGTGAAAGAAAGTAATTTCTGATTTATTTTCCCTAAAATGGATTTTGTGGGAAGAACAAGAGTTTGACCAGGTACTTCCTTGTTATTATCTATAAGCCTTTGGTCATATTTTGCTTCAATTCTGTTTTAACACAAGAGGGAAAAAAAACATGTCTCTTTTAACTTGTGACATGTCAAATGTATAGGTTGCTTCAGAATGTAATTGTCCTACTGTCCAGCAAATTCTGTTTGGGAATTGGAAATACATTTCCTAGTGACAAGAGCATATTTCAACCGAAGCAATAGCAAGTTGGTTATAAGGCCCTAGGTTGTATTTCAGAAAATGAAAAGCAAACTAATCAACAGAAGGATAGGCAGGCCTCTCAGGCTATCCCAAACCTTCATCTCTTTCTAATTTTGCTTTCATGATTCCCACAGAGTAAATTATATTGCTCAGAGTGAAACTGGACCCCGCATGTTCACTCTTGTATCCTTTTGTATATGTCTCGAAAGATGCCAGACCCAGAGCAAGCCCACATTTTAGAGCTGTACTGTCAACACTAGTGACAAAGACATTTACGTTATGTAGTGTTTTTGTTGTTGTTTGTTTGTTTTTTAAAGAAATTCATTTCAATCAAAAGCAGCCCTGGGAGGGCACAGAGTGGCAGCTTGGGTTGGTTCATTTTAGAGTGTTTGGTTCATGATTTTGATCTGTAAACGTGCAGCAAGCAGCTAATATAGCTGCAGGTCTTAGTGTGGGAGGTCAGCTTTCCCTTTAGGGAGAGATCTGATCTTTGCCCAGAGAAGCACATTTGTCTTTGGATTGTCCTCTACTACTGTGGTGCCCGGGGTCCCTTCTGCCCCTACATGCTTCCATTGATCCAGAGCTTTGATTCTGTGAGATGCAAATCCAAAAAGTTGTGGAAATGACACAAATTTGAAAACTAAAACACACAGTATTTTATTCAAGAGATACATTTGTAGTCATGGAATATTAGAGAATTTTTATTTATTTTTTTTCCTCAGATGATTCTGTCCACATTTATCAAACTATTACACATAGTATGACTCTGGGTAGCTATAAACTATTTTATTGCCAAAGACAATCTGATATTTAGCTGCATTTGTTAAATCTACTTTACGATTTCAATATTTCTTTTAGCTACCCCTTCACTTTTTCCATAACTAAGTCAGAACCATCATCATTGTAAGCTCTGATTATAGCATAATGGCTAAAAAGAGGGAAAAAGGAATAATTCATGATGGGAGGAAAATATTTTTCCTTTAATATTCCTCTTTTTAAAAATTTTATTTATTGTTTATTTTTGACAGAGCGGGAGAGACAGAAATGAGTGGGGTAGGGGCAGAGACAGAGATGGAGACAGATTATCTGAAGCAGGCTCCAGGCTCTGAGCTATCAGCATACAGCCTGATGTGGGGCTTGAACCCATGAGTCGCGAGATCATGACCTGAGCTGAAGTCAGATGCTCAACTGACTGAGCCACCCAGGTGCCCCTAATATTCCTTTTTAAAAATAGTACATGGTGTCCCTTTAAATAATTGGCATTTAGTGTCCATGAGCAAAATTCCTGTCCTACAGGACATAGGCATACATGCCTAATTTTTCCAAATCCATGTTTTTTATAACCACATTATGTAACCATCATCAAATTCCATATCTTTCTTCCTGGGATACTTCATTTAACTCATCTTTCTTATTTATTTAACCTCTCTAAAATATCCTTTCTTAAGTAAGGGGTAAAATTCCCTGTATGAATTAAGGAAGAGTCCCCAGGAATAAGTAGTTGAATCAATTTGTTGGCAGACAGCCATGCTATATGGGAAATAAAACACTAAAAACATATTAGCAGAGGTGTGTGTTCTAATCACATAGGACTTACAGCATAGTTAATCTAACATATGTCTGACAATATCTGTATTATTATGCTGCATGATAATTAAGAAACAGTTAATCTAGTGTCCATATTTAACATTTCTTATGCTGAACAAAGCATGTTTTTCACACCTCTTTGCATGCTTTCCAATATGTATAAGTGACATGCACTAAAATATGAGTTTCCCAGAGGCAACTAATATCCTCTTTATAGTGTGTCCTCAGGTCTTAGCACAATACCTGCTTTGTGGAAGTTTCATAATAAATGTTGAATGAGTAAATCTATCTATCTATCCATGTCTTTAAGTTGAGAGTTGTCCACGAAAATGTATTATATAAGCCTCATTTCAGATTGGCTTACTGACTAACTGAAATGATCCTAGAAACCCACACAGTTCTGGATTTATTTTTAAGTTCCTGCGTTGTGCCTGGCATTGGTGTATAGCAGGTCTACAGAGATAAGAAGGTACTGGGTATGCTCTCCAGGAGCTAACAGTGTATGGGGAAGGCAGATAAGACAAGAAACAGTGTGGAATGGCTGCATCATAAATTCCCTATGGGAGAATAAAGAGACTGGAAAATTATTCTTAGAAATTTTATCATCTTAGAAGTAATGGATGACTTTTAAGCAGACCATGACAGGAAACACTTAATAGGTACGTGGTCTAACACTCCGAAAGCCATAATTATCTGTACTTATAACTTTAGCCCAATGCCAAGAATTCCAGTAACTGCCTTTCTAGCTTCTTTCTATCTCAGTGGTTCTCAACCTTATCTGCTTATGGAAACCATCTGAAAAAGCATATAAAAGTTGGTATAGTTAAATAAATACTGTATTTGAAGCCTTTTCTGTCTTTTACACAATTGTGCTCTGTTCTCTTGTTTTCAAAGAAGCATCTGAACACATGCGCTTGCATATTCTTATCCAAAGGCATCCCCATATAAGTAGGCTTTTAAAGCTGATTAATTTTTTTCACCTACAGTAGTTTCTACAAACTTGTAGCCAATTGGCTCTGAATGTCAGTAGTATGACTATGGGAAAGGTGAACATAGTAGATTAAAACTCTTATAAAAGCTTTAAGCCAAACTATGGACTTGTACCATGATTTAACAGCATTCTTGGATCTTTCTTGCACAGTGATTCATTCCTTTATTTGTACCGTATCTCTGTGAAATGTCGCTGTAAATTGATATTAAAATCAATAAAATGCTTTTAACCAGAAAAAAATTGGTATAGACTGGGGGCTCAGGCATCATTTTTTTAAAGACACACCCCCAGGCAATTGTAATGTTCAATTATGGTCGAAATCATGATTCTGTTTGTTTCCTTCCATCAGTTGTACAACTTGGAAGAATTAGGCTTCAGAAATTCAGACAGGAAGCTACAAATGGATGGCTAACATTGGAAGCTGTGGTATTATTGTGATGCTATAAGAAGTCATGTTAGTTTGTAGCTCACCTATGTGCTTGTTTCACACATTATTGATATTTTGTTCTCCCCATTAACTTAGAAGCTCTTGGTAAAGACCCTCCAGCATTGCCAATCAGGCCAGGTCTAAATTCTACATTGATCTTTGATATAATTTTAGAATTGGCGTAGGGAGGAAAAAGAGGAGATAGAAAATAGAAACAGTCTAGAGATACTGGAACTGAAAGTAAAGGTGGGGAGTGGGATGAAGAGAGAGAGAAAGGAACATAACCTGAAGTTACAGATCCCTTTTCATCTTCATTTTACTATCATATTAACATGGATCTCAGAAGAGTAGACCAAAAATGTTTCTCCCCATATCTGGAGAAATAATGTAATATAGAAATGATAGAGCTTTCCATGAAAACCCAACTTTGTTCTTTACATTTAAGAGTCTGCTTGCTTTGTTTGTTTGTTTTCTAAGTACTACACATAAATAAAATCATAAAGTATTTGTCTTTGTTTTATCCTTCTGGAATTCCTATAATGTGAATGTTATCATGCTTGATGATGTCATAGAGTTCCCTTAACCTATTCTCATTCTTTTATTCTTCTTTTTTTTTTTTTTTTTTTTGCTGTTCCACTTGGTTGCTTTCCATTACCCTGTCTTCCAGATCACTGATCTGTTCTTCTACATCCTCTAATCTGCTGTTGATTCCCTCTAGTGTACTTTTCATTTTAGTGATTGTATTCTTCAGCTCTGACTGGTTCTTTTTTATACTTTTTGTCTCTTTATTGAAGTTCTCACTGAGTTAATCCACTCTTTAGTCCAGTGAACATCTTTATGACCATTACTTTTAATTGTGTATCAGGCATGTTACTTACCTCCATTTCATTTAGCTATTTTCCTGTGGTTTTGTCTTGTGCTTTCATTTGAGACATACTTATCTCCTCATTTTGTCTCACTCTGTGTTTGTTTCTATGTATTATTAGGTAGGTCAGCTGTGTCTTCTGTCTTGAAAGTAGTGGCCTGTGTGCCTATAGTGTGCATCCATTCCCACCACCACCAAAACTGGTGCTCCAAGAATGTCCCCTGTGTGGGTTCTGTGTACCCTCCTGTGGTGGCTGAGCTGCAATTGCTGTAGGCATACTGGTAGGTGGGGCTGGCCTTCAGCCCAACCAGCTACAATGATCTGCCTTGCCTACTGTGAACGCGCTGGGCAGAGTTTGCTCCCCACACCGTTGAGAGGCCTGGCTGCAGCTGTCATGGGCTTACTGGTGGGTGGTGCTGGCACTCAGTCTAGCTGTCTGCAGTTATCTTCTGCCACAGATGCAGGCATACCAAAGGACAGGGCTTGCAACCTGCACAGCCAGCTAATAGGCCTGGCTACAGCAACTGCATGCGTGCTGATATGCAGGGCTATCTGTCCCGCTCCCCAGGGCAGGAGTCACTTTGGAGTGGCACTGGCTGGGGCTACCTGCCAGGTGTGGGGGGTGCAGGAGCCACTGTGGAGGGATGTCTGCTGAGGTGGGCATGTGTGTGGGATGGGTCAGA
The DNA here is from genome assembly GCF_018350155.1 of Leopardus geoffroyi. Taxonomy (NCBI): domain Eukaryota; kingdom Metazoa; phylum Chordata; class Mammalia; order Carnivora; family Felidae; genus Leopardus; species Leopardus geoffroyi. Next base: position 106,815,613 of record NC_059336.1, read on the forward strand.
TGGTGCTAGCAAGGTAGATGGAAGCTGTTAAAATTGGCTCCAACAAACACCCAGCTACCTAGGCTGGGGGAGAGTAAGAAAAATGGCACCTGCCAGCACTTTTGTTCTTGGGGAAATCTCCTGCACATCCCTGCCCCTTTAGTACACATTTTAAGGTTAGTGAATAAATCTCCTTCATGTATATCCCAAATGGTTTTCAAGCTATTGCTCCCATACTGTGTCTAGGGCTGAGTCATTTAGTGTGCTGGCTCTTTAAGGGCAAGGACTCAGTTTCCTGTCCCCCTCTAGCTCTCCCAGATTTAAGTCCTGCTGATCTTCAAAGCTGGATGCTGTGGGAACTCCTACTTTGCCATATTCTACTTTGCTTCTTTCTACTGCCTCCTCACAGTTGTTTTATTCCCTAAATTGAGGCCTTTACTGAGTAGTAAGTACAAGAAGAGTTTTGTGGGTCTCAACTAGGCAAGACCAAGAAATAAAGCAATTTTTTACCTTCGTGCCGGAAAAGGGATGAAAGTTGGAGTTCCTCTGAAAAGCTTTGTAATAAATTCTTTAAATATATTGGGGACAGGCGCTTGATCTCTTGTATAATTTAGAATTATATTTAGCTCTAGAAACATAAAGCTCTACTCTAGTTGCTTAAACTGAGAGATTAACAAGATTAAGTAACAAGATGTTTGGAGTTGAACTCCAAAATGATTGCAAATGCCCAAGGACTTAGTTTCTTATTTCCTGTGTAGCCACTTTTTTTTTTTTTTTTAGTATATGCTGTCATGATCACAAGAAGATTGCTGCTTCTACAGGCATTGTGTCTACTCCACTAAAAATGAGTAGACAGAGATCAAAGAGAAAAATCCAAAATTCCTTGCAGCTGAGTTCATCCCTTTTATAAAGCTTTCCCAGAAACCCCTCACCCCCAGAAATTTTCTTTAACATTTCATTGTCCACATCTTGAGCATATGGCTGCTACTGCCTGCAAGGAAGACCAACAGGGACTAAATTGGTCAGCCTAGTCTATCACCCAATTTCTCTCTCCTAGTCACCTCGCCCCAACTTCCTTGTTCCTAAACTCTAATATCTGGAATGAAATTAAGAAGGCAAGTTCAGGGGTGTCTGACTTTGACTTGGGTCATGATCTCACTGTTTGTGAGTTCGAGCCCTGCATCGGGCTCTCTGCTGTCAGGGCAGAGCCTGCTTTGGATCCTCTTGTCTCCCAATCTCTATGCCCCTCCCCCACTCACATTCTCTCCCTTTCTTTCTTTCTCTCTCTCACTCACTCAAAATAAATAAATAAACATTTTTTTTTTTAAAAAAAGAAGGCAAGTTCAAGTCACAAAGCTTAAATTCAGTGTTAAGATTGTTGATATTCACATCAGAAACCACAGGCTTAGGGGTTAGATTAAGTGAAGGATCACTTCATACGTGGGATAGAAGAAATGACATTTTCCTCTTAAAAGTGCAAGAATATTTAAGAACTTCAGACTTTTAAACAATTGAGTAGATGTTTTGACTTCCGCTTACTCAGTTCTTGCTAAGAATTGTATCACTAAGTTCTCTCTCAGAATAAAATAGAAAAAAGTAACTTGAGAAAAGCAAACACCTGTGATTTTTCTCTTCAAACTATCTCAGGATCTAGATAGCAATTTGAGTTGCCAGATTCCATATGGGAAGACATTTTGGTGGCAGTGTTGCTTTTTTTATGTTATTAACTACCAATTCTACATACCAGTGAGAGAGCATTAATTTTTGACTAATGAAATAGTTACTTCATCCAAGCAAATCGGTAAGAGATATTATTTCTGTAGGTGTTCAGTGAATACATTCATTAATGCTGATTAGAAGTACTTAAGATAACGAATGTGTCCATGTTACGCCTAAATAATATATACTAGTTTTAAAATCCTCTGTTTTCTTAATAAATATTTGAATCTCCATTAGGAGCTGCAGTTTCCAACCTAATCACCTGTTACTGAGTTTTTCTTGGTATATGGCCTCATGCATATAAAAACATACAAACAAATACAATTCTCTATTTTCCTTATTAAACCAGTCTTGATTACTCGCCAATAGTGATAACAATTGAAACACAACACACACACACACACACACACACATACACACACCCATCATTATTCCAGAGAGTAGTTAAGGTTACTTCCCTAGTTCTCTGATTAAGGAGAGTAGAAGTTTCATTTCACTTTGATGTTAACTACCGTTGGAGAAGCTAGAATATAAAAAGAAAAGCAAATTCATACAAATTAAATTGATTAATTCATAAAGAATAGTTCCAGGAATTCTTTTGAGGAAACAGATGCAAATTTTGCTTATTGGTTCTAATTTAAATATGGCAGCAGTTTGATGAGTGTTCAGATTTTAGTGAAGTATGGTGGAACATATTTATCAAGATGGTTTCATTTAATTTGTCACCTTGTATTTTGTGTTATGACCTTCACATTTAAAGCAGTCATGACATTGTTGACAGAGATCTGTGCTGTTGTAATTTTACTGTCAGTAAAAATTATACATGAGTTGCTTATATACTCTGAGGGAAGATATCCCTTGCTTGAGGGTCAAAATTTTGAATATGACCACATTACTGTTAGTTTACAGACACATTCACTTTTAGTTTTAAAGAAAAAAAAAATATATATATATATATAATCTTTTGGTTAAGAGCACAGATCTGCATTTTGTCCATACCTAATTGTCTACTGCTCTTACAGAATTAACTTCTAGAATAAGTCACCAAAGTAAATTGTCCTAGAATAAGTCACCAAAATAAAATAGTTAGAGCTGTGTTGTTTTTTTTTTTAAATACTTTTGGGACTGAATTTTTGTTGGTAATAGTCTGTCACCAGTTGTTACTTAGAATGTTTATTAGAATTTTTCCTTGAAACTATTCTCCTATAACACAAGTAGTTAGCAATATATAATCTAACTTAGACAAAAAGTAAAAGCCCCTTTTCTAAGATCAACCAATCTTCAGTAAAGGTACCAATACCATCCAATGGGAAGGAATCATCTTTTGTGTTGGGACAAATGGATATCCAGATGCAAAAGAATGAAGTTCACATCATACATAAATATTAACTCAAAATGGGTCAAAAATGTAAACTTAAGAGTTACAGCCATAAATATATATTATTTCAAAATTGTCTGCTTTATGGTACAATAAGTTAATGGAACTCTTTTGGAGAACAATTTGTAATTACAAAAAAGCGTCTGGTTCACCATTTTGATCCCTCAAAAGGGAGAATCAAATTTTTGGCACAGATATCTCAGTGATATCCTCAGAAAACTGAAGTTCAGCCAAAAAGTGTCAAAACCTATAATTAAGCAGCACATTTATGACTTTGTTTCTTCTTTCCAACAGTTAGCTTGAGATGGGCTTTATTTCCTCTTAAGCAATAATTGATTGTAATTATTTTCTCTGTTTTTGAGTTACAAAAACAGGGAAAAGTTGTTTGATATTGGTTACTACTCTGTGATAAACAAGAATTGTCTCAAGTTCTTTTTTTTTTTTAATTTTTTTTTTAACGTTTTTTTATTTTTGAGACAGAGAGAGACAGAGCATGAACGGGGAGGGGCAGAGAGAGAGGGAGACACAGAATCGGAAACAGGCTCCAGGCTCTGAGCCATCAGCCCAGAGCCCGAGGCGGGGCTCGAACTCAGGGACCACGAGATCGTGACCTGGGCCGAAGTCGGACGCTTAACCGACTGAGCCACCCAGGCGCCCCTGTCTCAAGTTCTTTAAATGTCAAACTAGGATGATAGTATAGTGCTATTATTTTACAGTTTTTCCTTCAACAAAAATATGTTCCCCCATCTATATTATCATATCCTAGAAATGTGTATATATCTGTATACACACATAGACTAAAACCTCATGCTTAATACGTTATCTTGATTCATATTAATACCAAACCGGTCATTCAAATATATACTATACTAATCCATGTGTACATTCATATGAGCATAGATATATGAAATGTCTGTGTATACATATATTATTTTTTCCATTATATTTTTATTTCTTCGCCTTGGATGTTTAATCTAGATACTTTAAATGAAAAGTGCTACAAAAAGTATTACATAATATGTAACACATGGGTTACATACATCTTCTGTATTATTCTTAAGGGATAAGCTGATCTACCACATGCTTGTTGGAAGATTGGGCATTTTTACATATAGGACTCAATAATTTTACAATAGAATCACTATATTCCCTTTGTGTATGCTTTACATTTTCTGCTTGAAGCAAAACCTAAAGAAGGAGGTTTCCATTGGACAATTCTCTCCTTTTATTTTAAAAGAGGGACTACAGTCCTATTTAAAAAAAATGTGAGATTAAGGTTACTCTTTGTCACTCTTTAGAGACATTTTTGAGATGTTTATTTCTTCCATTTAATTTCCTCTCCCCTTCCCTCCCCCCTCTCTCCTTCTTTCCATCTCTTTTTTCATCACTACCTGTCATGCATTAAGATTTGTGCTAGGTGCTGGGACTGAAAATAATCAGAGAAAAAATTCGAACCCCAAGGAACTCTCAGTCTGATGAAGGGAAGAGAGAAACAAAATGAACAGTTTTCTGTTTAGAGTAGGATAAGTTACAAGAGACGGCACGGAGAGAGTTCCAGAAACACTAAAGAGAACATCCCAGCTCTCCTCAGGGTATCCCGTGAAACTTGGCTGAGAAGATGATACCAGAGTCTTAGGCTGAAGAAGAAGTAGAAAACAACAAAGGATCCTCAGTGGAAAGGGAACATTTGTAATTCGGAAAATGCAAGTGGTTTGATGTGGCTGTAGTTTCATGCATACATGCATTTTCATTTTATAATTCTTACCACTTTGGCCACCAGGGAATAGAGGCTTTTCTAACGTCACCGTCATTACCAAGACAGTTTTCTCTTTGTATTGATTTGAACCTACTTTTTGTTCTCATCTGAAGCAAATTATTTAAAAGGTTTCTAATCTACCCAAATGTAGATTTATCATGATTTTTTCATATTAGAGCTATTTAGCTGTCCAAATGCTTTGTGACTATTTCCACAAGTCATACCTCCCCTCATTTTTCTCGTGCACTTGTATTCTCCCATAGGGGAGAAACTAAGGTGAAATGATTTTCTCATAAGTACATGATGATTTAAGAAAGAAAATGGGATTAAATATATGATAGCTGCTTAGTTTGGAGCCTATTGCATATCCCATTGCATTTTAATTCTCATTATCTTTTTTTTTTCCCCTTTATGCATTTATGCCACGGTACACATCAGTTGTGATGAAGCGACCTGTTCTGGAAACATTTACTCCCTCGACAAAATCTTACATAGAAGAATGCAGTTTTCCTTAATTTTTTTTTATTTAAACATCTAATTATTTGCCTTTTTTTTAGTATTTTTTAAAATTTTAACCATGTTTATTTGTTTTTTTAATTTACATGCAAGTTAATTAGCATATAGTGCAACAATGATTTCAGGATTAATGCCCTTTACCCATTTAGCCCATCCCATCTTCCACAACCCCTCCAGTAACCCTCTGTTTGTTCTCCATATTTAAGCGTCTCTATTTGTATTTTTTAAATTTTTTTTAATGTTTATTCATTTTTTGAGAGAGAGAGAGACAGAGCGTGAGCGGGGAAGGGGCAGAGAGAAAGGGAGACATGGAATCCGAAGCAGGCTTCAGGCTCTGAACCGAGGGTACAGAACCCGACACGGGGCTCAAAACCACAAACCATGAGATCGTGACCTGAGCTGAAGTTGGACGCTTAACCGACTGAGCCACCCAGGCGCCCCTATTTGTATTTTAATCCTAACATTTGATTATATCAATCATACAGCCCTATGGACTTCCTGAACTCAACATGGAAGAGGTATTTCACTATTGTTTCCTGATATGTCTAGAAACATAATTAAAAGGTAAGAAGAAACTCCATTAGGCCTTCAAAATCTCCTCATGTGCTTCAACATTACAGCATGCTCCATGGGCTTAGGGGCCTTTTTGAAACAGAGCTAATTCTGTAGTCAAATGAATTTCTATTCTACTTTCACAGCTGCACAAAATGGCACAGAAACATTTTCTGTCCAGGATAGATGTTGACCTGTTTAGAGGTTAATATAGAGACATTAAATAGAAAAAAAATAATTATATTGCTTATGTCTCAGCCTCCTTCACTTGCTTCCAGGATTAGAGAAATACTCCATGAAAGAGGTTCAGAGTGACAGCCAGCAGATTGAACCAGAATGCACGGTGGGAGCAAATATAAAGTAATAAACACACACAAAGATACTTACGTTGCTATAGAAAGTTGATAATAATTCCATTTGTATTTGTTTGACAGCTGAGAGACTAGGAGCTATTTGAATACATTTGGAAAGTCCTCATAAGTAGTTGGATATAATGCCAGTAAACTGGTCTATAATTTCTTCTTTATATCTACAAAGGTGGACGTATTCTGACACGCACAAAGTGTCACATTGAACCTAGCTGCTTATAAATTTTAAAACCAGTCTTAGCAATTCCTGGTCTTATTATTTCTATGGACCTATCACACAATGCCTACCTTATGAACAATTTGAGATCGAAAAGTGTAATGTAACAATACAGAGCACAAGTATCGGAACCATACAAAATAAGGGTTTGAAATTACATCCCGTTTACTGGCTGTATGACACTAGGCAGATTACTTTGTCTACCAGAGGCTTTGTCTCCTCATCTGGAAAACAAAAATAGTAATAGAATATATATGGTGATTAAGTGAGTTAATGATGTAAGGTATTTAATGCAGCAGTTGGCAAATCAAATGCCAAAAAAAAAAAAAAATAGTAGCACTTGTTATTAGGCTGAAGTTGAATAGTTGTGTTGTAGCCTTTCCACCTATGGATTTTATTTCTTGTACTCAAAGTACTTGAGGGAGTAACTAAATACATGAACTTTTCCAATAACAAAGATACTATTTGTGCAGGTAGTATTGTGATATATTGGACTGAAAGAAGCATCATGGACTGAAGGAAGAAATGTTTCTTTTAATGTATCTTTTGGATCAGTTTAGTTGATTATATAGGATGGATCTACTAACACCTTTTTTCCTTGTGATATTTACCCACGAATAAACCATAGAGAGCCTCCTGTAAGCCTTCCCATTTGTAAGCTTTTAATTGTTCCATTTTTAAGAAATTATTATAAGGGAAATTCATTTCCAATCAATCTATTGAGTTTTGTCGGTTAATATGCACATGAGTCATCAGCCTGAAGTAAAGAAGGTGGCTGGACTACTGGTAGAGCTTTATCAGGACCCTGAAACAGCTGTTCCTTTTATAGAGAGAATAAAAAATGAATGAGCATGTTCCCAACAAAAGAACAAGATAAATCTACAGAAACTGATCTTAATGAAACAGATCTTATCTGATAGAGAGTTCAAAATAATGGTCATATAGATGCTCACCAAGGTCAGGAGAGCAATGCATAAACAAAGTAGGAATTTCAACAAAGAGAAATAACATATTTTAAAAGCACCAAATGAAATTACAGAGTGAAAGAGTATAACCAGATTAAAACAATCAATACAAGCATTCAACAGCAGACTAGATCAAGAAGAAGATGAGATCAGCAAACTCAAAGACCAGGGTAGTGGCATTCATCCAGTCAAGAGAAGCAAAAACAAAAATGATGAAAAAACGTGTGGATAGCATAAGGGACTTATGGGACACTATCAGCAGGTCATATATGCACCGTAAAGGTCACAAGAGGAGAGAAGAGAGCTAGAGGGGGAAGAAAGCTTAATGAAAGAAATAATGGCTGAAAATCATCCTAATTGGGTAACGAAATAGACATCCAGATCCAGGAAACCAAAAGAGTATAAAAAAGATGACTCTTAAAAGAGCTACATTTAGATCTTGAAATAAACTGCTGTAATTATAAGATATTTTATCCAAGCATTATAGTAATCACAAAGCAAAAACATGTCATAGATTCACAAAGGAAGAGAATCAAGAGCCCAGATGTAAACCCATGCATATATGGTCAATTGATTTTTGACCAAGGATCCAAGATGATATACAATGGAGAAAGGATAACCTCTTCAAAAAATGATGTTGGGAAACTGGATATCCACATGTAAAAGAACAAAACTAGACTCCTATTTTACCCCATATACAAATATCAACTAAAAATAAATTAAAGACTTGAATGTAAGATCTGAAACCATAAAACTCATAGAAGAAAATAGGGGGTAAGTTCTGTGACATTGGTCTTGGCAATGATTACTTGGATTGACACCAAGTGCAAAGGCAACAAAAATAAAAATCAACAAGTGGAACTACATCAAGCTAAAAACCTTCTTCACAGCAAAGGAAACCATCAACAAAATGTCCAGACGTTTTATGGAATGGGAGAAAATATTTGCAAACCGTATATCTGATAAGGGGTTGATACCCAAAATACACGAGGAACTCACACAACTAAAGAAGACATACAGGGGCGCCTGGGTGGCGCAGTCGGTTAAGCGTCCAACTTCGGCCAGGTCACTATCTCGCGGTCCATGAGTTCGAGCCCCGCGTCGGGCTCTGGGCTGATGGCTTAGAGCCTGGAGCCTGTTTCTGATTCTGTGTCTCCCTCTCTCTCTGCCCCTCCCCCGTTCATGCTCTGTCTCTCTCTGTCCCAAAAATGAATAAACGTTGAAAAAAAAAATTAAAAAAAAAAGAAGACATACAAATGGCCAACAGGTACCTGAAAAGATGCTCAGCATCACTAATATTAGGGAAATGCAAGTTAAAACCACAATGTGTCACCACCTACCACCTTTAGGATGTCTGTTAGCAGAAAGGCAAGAGATGAGTGCTTTTGAGGATATGGAGAAAAGGGAACCCTTGTACGCTGTTGGTGGGAAGGTAAACTGGCATAGTCACTATGAAATATTACAGGAAAGTTGCCCAAGAAATTAGAATAGAACTACTGTATGATCCAGCAATCCCACTTCTGGGTATATATTCAAAAGAAATTGAATTACTATCTCAGAGAGGTCTCTGTGCTCTCATTGTTCACAGCATCATTATTCTCAATAGCCAAGGTCTCAAACCAACATAACTGTCTGTCAGTAAATGATTGGACAAATATATATAATGTATGTATATATATATACACAGTTGAATGTTATTTGGCCTTAAAAATGAAGGCAATCCTACCATTTGTGACAACATAAATGAACCTGGAGGGCATTGTGCTAAGTGAAATAAGCCAGACAAAGAAAGACAAACACTGCATGGTATCACTTAGAGCTGGGATCTTAAAAAATAACTAAAACAAGTATAGTACAGTGAGTATAGTTTATAATGCTGAAATGTATCATTTAAATTTGCTAAGAGAGTAGAAATTAAATTTTTTCACCAAAAAGAAAAAAAGAAAGATAAGTATATGAGTTGATAGATGTGTTCATTAACTCAGTGGTCAGTATCCTTTCACAGTGTATAATGTATATCAAATTATCATGGCATATACTTTATTACAATTTCATTTGTCATTTCTGCCTCAGGAAAGCTAAAAAAACACATAGAGGAAAATTAGGACATTAACATTTTGTGTAGTCAAGTCCATACAGTTTTTATATATGCAGTAGTTGCCTCTGTTTACTGATTCTTAGAATTGTGGTAATACATATTTTAATCCAGCTGTTTGTGCCTTTTCTGTTCGGTATAATTTTTTTTTCATTTTTAAAAGACAATCAGTCCATCTCCACCTAGTCTATTTCTCTTGAAGTTGCTGTTTAACTCTTGTATGCTTTTACTCCACACCAGGGTTAAAACCGTTATATTATTATTGATAGCATCAGAATAGCAAGTGACGTATGTTTGGATGAGATTAATAGCTATGCAGCTGGAAGATTAGATTGCCAAACCATGTACTCATGTTAAGAGTCTGTATTTATTTCTCTTTAATATTGGCAGAGGTTTTCAAAGAGATAGAGTCCAAAACCTCCCCTGGAGTTCAGAAGCTGACATGAGCCTGTCTCTGGGAAATGAGGCTGGTGATATAGTTTAGGAATATGGTTGATGAGTTGGTCATATAGAACCACACACAAAACGAGGTAGGAGCTTACTTTCATCATGACCTTCGAAAATTTCTCAGTAATAGTGTGGGAGGCTTTTTTAGGAATGGAATTGGAACAAGATGTGCTTCTTCCCATGAGTAAACTGTGAAGTCAGTCTTTTAAATTGTTTCTAATTACAATTTCTGAGCCCAGTGCTTGAAGGTGCCAGTCGAGCTGAAAAGCAATGTTGTTTATTTCATTGTCAGGGTGAGAGTATGATGGGAAAGAGTTCCTAACAAGCTTTGGAACCAATTTAAACATTGGAAGGAAGAAAGTTTCCCTGTTTGATAGTTATGTAAAATATTTTCTTTTAATGAATTTTGAGTTCAAGAACAATTTAGATCTTCTCTAAGAAACTTCTGTTACAGTTATTTATACTTTGGTATAACATATTTAATAATAAGCACAATCAAAAGTTGTTTTTCAGGCCAAGGCTACTATTTTTTTTAACCAAAAATTTTATTTGTTTCATGAATTTACAGATATTGAAACCTAAGAATTTCCTCTCATTTATACATTTTTCTTTCAGTTTTTGTGCTTCATTTTTAAAATTAAGCCAGTGACAAAAGAAAAAAATATAACTCAAGTAAAGGGAAATATTGACACAAATGAAGTTTTGGCTACTAAGTTCTAACTCTTCTATAATAGTGATATTTTAAAATGGGCAAAATATTTTTTTATTTATATATGATTTGCTATCAAGAATCTGTGAGGGACAGAACAAATTTTTTAAAAGTAGGAAACTAGACAGTGGATATGTTTTGACTTGAAAGTTTTATTAAAAAATGGGTAGAGGGTGCTTGTGTGGCTTAGTTGGTTAGGCGTTCAACTCTTGATTTCAGCTCAGGTCACGATCTCATGGCTCATGCGTTCAAGTCCCACATCAGGCTCTGTGCTAAGCCTGCTTGGGATTCTCTCTCTCTCCCTCTCTGCCCCTTACCCACTCGTGCTCATGCTCTCTCTCCTTCAAAAATAAATTAATAAACTTAAATGGACACAGAAGCTTATGAAACCAAGCAATAAAGAAGGCAGTCTGTCAAAATTATTCAAAGTCAAGAAGATATATGGAATTCTCTGGAAAATGGTATTTAATAACTTCAGGAATCCATATTAGTTAAGTCTGCCTTATTTTATATCAAATTCAGGTTCTTATTTTAAAAATCCTTTAAATGATTGGAGAAATTTGTTATTTAACAAAACCATTTATTAAACATTTTCAAAAATAACCCTCTCTCAATATAAGCCACAGTTCTACAAAAAATTTTATTGTGTAAATTCATTAGTTAATAAAAATATTAATACACAACTATAATACACTACATATTTCATCAATTCTAAAATGAGTTTTTTTTTCACTTTTTTAACATTTCCAAAATCAAACTGCATTTCACAATTACAGTGAGATAGCTACTCATAGTTTAATGTTTTCAACTTATGTGCCTTGATGGTTCTGTGCATGTTGAGGTTAATTGTCATTTAAAAGTCTTCAACATGATTATCCTGCAATTGGACATTGAAATAAAAAGACACTGTGCAATCAGCAAGGCCTGAAAGCATGGTGGCATAGCACAAATACGATAAAGTGAAGCAATGACTTCAATTCCATATTTTCTTACAGAGCAACAAAATATATTACATATCCTAAGGAAGCAAGATATTCCCAAGCAGATAAAGCTGTGTTATTATCTTTTAAAATTCTTACCAAACCCCAGGTAATGCAACTGATGACAGCTGAAAAGGTATGAGTACCTTAGAATAGATTAAAGAAGTTCCAAAGTGACAAGCATTTATTGTGACCAATTTATGTGCTATTCTGGACTCTTTTTAAAAAGCACGTGTCTTAGGATTTTTTCCAACAGTGTATTTTTCTTAACTAATGTTACATAAAATGGTAATGTTATGACTGGCTTCATCTTAGAGTCTATATGAAATATGAGGTATTAGGGTAAGTCAGATATTTATAAATGATATGCATGTACTACCTGTCTATATTAGCTGTTTTAGTAGTCTTTATCAATTAGTTATGTGATATCTCTATAAAGGTATCTTATGTGCACACATTCATGTTTTCTTTGAGAATGACCCACGGATATTGCTCATATCCTGCAGTACATACACCATACACTGGAGAACATTGACGTAATCAAATCCCCTCTAGCAGGAAAGCTTTATTTACTCAGGTACTAATTCATTATTTTTTTTAAGTAATCTCTATACCCAGTGTGGGGCTCAAACTGATGACCCCAAGATCAAGGGTTGCATGCTCTTCTGACTGAGCCAACCAGGGGCCCTTCATTTCTTTTTATGAAATTACCCAATTTGGATTCTTAAAAAGAATCATGCAATAAATTATTACCTACATGCCTACATCTACTGGATCCTGTGGGATCGAGTGCCTGCTGTCCTGGATTTCTCCTTTCCCCACCCATCCTGTTTTCAAGTGTCAATACACTAACTGCTAGGAATAGCAGATACTGACAGATCTTAGCTTTTTCCCTCACTGGGACATGTCCCAGGCCACACAAAACTGTTCCCCTCAAGGTTATAACCCTCTCCAGGCAGCTGCTCATGGCTACCAGCTCATGTAGAAATAGAAAGGCCTGGCTCCCGTGACTCAATTTGGGATAACGCCAAAGGGCCACCCCCGAGCTCCAGCAGTCGTTGTTGGACTTCGACTGAGTAGGTAGTTAGTGCCACATTGTGAGTTGGCTTCTCTCTATGCCCAACCCTGCTTTTCTCACTTCCTTGCCCAATAAACCCTCTGTACACAACTCCCTATCTCAGAATCTGATTCCAGGCAACCCAATCTAAGACACTACATCATATTCTAATTCTCACTGTAGAAAGAACACTGTTCGTGGAGTTTTGAATGATGATTTATATTTTTTTTATGAAAAAAATTTTTTACATTTATTTTTGAGACACAGAGCACAAATAGGGGAGGGACAGACAGAGAGATACAGAATCCGAAGCAGGCTCCAGGCTCTGAGCTGTCAGCACAGACCCCGATGCCGGGCTCAGACTCACAAACCATGAGATCATGACCTGGGCTGAAGTAGATGCTTAATGGACTGAGCCACCCAGGTGCCCCATCTGCAAATTTTTAAATAAGCTTTATTTGTAATAAAAACCACGGTGCCACGAATTAACCTAGGTAAGAGAATTAGAAAGTGGTGTTAAGGCAGGCCGGTCTGTGATTTAAAAAGAAAACTAGCCTGGTACATAAAGACTCACATACTATAGAAGTTTATTTTCTTCCCATGGAAGAATAGGTAAGTGGGTCTTGTGGTGATTCGGTGTTCCTTTCATAGGCCAGCTTACCTAGGGTGTTGTCATAACCTACATCCTAGGGACAGCAGAATGGAAAAAGGAGTAGAAAGTGGATAATACTCCTAAAGTGCTGTAGCCTAAAAATTGCATACATCATTTCTGTTCACATTCCACTGGCCGGACTCAGTTACTTGCAAGGGAGGCTGGGAAAGGTAGTCTAGATGGGGCCCAGGAAGAAGGGAAAATGGAGTTTTGATAAACTACCAGAGCCTGTGATATAAGTACCTGTTTGAGAATGCAAATGAACTCCCAGGAAAGATGGTCAAGTAAATATTACCTACACCTTACTCAGTCATCTTGAAATGAAAACAAATGAACCAATTACAAGGAATGAGGCTCATTTTAAACTGTAACTCAAGAATTGTTACAATCTCATACAAACGTTATATAGTTAAACACCATACAGTTTTGAAAATATTGGAAAAAGGACTCCAGATATAATATACACCTTCCCAATGTAAGCAAAAAGTGACAATATATTCTAAAATGCCCACAAGTTGTCCCTACTTTGAAGGGAAGAGAACGAGTAATTTGTTCGAATCTTTTAGGAAATTAAGAACACTACTTGAAATCCAAATAGAATTTCAAATGGAATTTTGAAACTTGACAGAATGGTTCTTGATTTGGAGTAATAAATAGATGAGATGAGCCAGTAAAAATATTGAAAATGAGGTAAAATTAAGGAGAATTTGTCTTTCCACTGCCATACAGCAGTTAAACCACTGTGATACTGCTATAATCACTGATGGTTACATCAGTACTTAGTGCAGTGACTGATGCATAGTAGGTGCTTGAAAAATAGTTCTTCAGGGGCGCCTGGGTGGCTCAGTCGGTTAAGCGTCCGACTTCAGCTCAGGTCACGATCTCGCGGTCTGCGAGTTCGAGCCCCGCGTCGGGCTCTGGGCTGATGGCTCAGAGCCTGGAGCCTGCTTCCGATTCTGTGTCTCCCTCTCTCTCTCTGCCCCTCCCCCGTTCATGCTCTGTCTCTCTCTGTCTCAAAAATAAATAAAACGTTAAAAAATTAAAAAAAATAGTTCTTCAGTAAATGAATGGATTCATTGGTGAATAGTAAAAGCCAGAAGTTGATACAATTATAAATATATATTATATAATTATCATGACATTTCAAATGAGCGAGGAAAGGATGAGTTATTCACTACATATTGATAGTCCAATACATTAGTAACCTGGGAAAAAAATCAAATCTGTGTTGTATTAGAAGCAACTGACTCCAATGCATGCATTTTAAAAATATTTTATTTTTAGCAAATAAATAAAAGCATAGACTATTGAAAGAACCAGAAAGATGGCATCGTTCGCCATCATCACCTTCCAGTAGAAGCAAACTGATTTTAGAGAGGTTAAGGCCAATCAGGGGCTTTCTGTTAAAAGGCCAGTTAGGAGCCTGAGTGGCTCAGTTGGTTACGCATCTGACTTTGGCTCAGGTTATGGGCTCGGGTCATGATCTGACAGTTCATGAGTTCAAGCTCTGTGTCAGGCTCTGTGCTGACAGCTCGGAGCCCGGAATCTGCTTTGGATTCTGTGTCTCCCTTTCTCTCTGCCCCTCCTCTGCTCATGTTCTGTCTCTCTCAAAAATAAATATTAAAAAAATTTTTTTAACACCAATTAATTTAATAGAGAGCCATAACATGGGTATCCAATTCAGTATTTGTTCTACTATGTTATGCTTTCTTTACGAGAGTTAAATACACGTAGAGCCTTCTGTGAAGCTTAAATTTAATTCCTTAACATTCTCATCCAAAGAGACATAAATAGATAATGGAATTAAAAGGTAATTAAGTTTATAATCTTTATAAAGGTTTCTTATTTTCAAAAAACTCCAATAAATGTAACTTCATAACAATTCTTTTTTTTAATGTTGATTTATTTATATTAGAGAGAGACAGAGACAGAGAGCAAGAGGGGAAGGGGCAGAAAGAGAGGGAGACAAAGAATCTGAAGCAGGGTCCAGACTCTGAGCTATCAGCACAGAGCCCAACGTGGGACTCAAACCCATGAGCCAAGAGATCGTGACCTGAGCCGGTCAGATGCTTAATGACTGAGCCACTCAGGTGCCCCTACTTCATAACAGTTCTTATCAGAGTGAGTAAGCCCTAGAGTTCAGTAATACACTTTTCCAAATGTCCAAACTCAATCTCGTTTTCTGTAGTTTGAGCCTTTTCTCTCATATTCTTCTTCAAGAAGAATTCTATAGAGCTGACATTTATATAACTTAATTTTAGTGGGAATCTAGAGATAGAAAAAAGTACACATTTTCTTCAAGCAACATTAAATTAGTTTGATCTATTTTCAGAAGTTTCAGATGTAAGAAATGGCACAGTCAAAAGAATGGACCCTATTTAGTTATTATACTGATATGAGAAGGGTTAAATCATTTTCTGGAATATTTGGCATAGCCCTGAAACACTTTTGTTTTAGGGGTTGAAAAGTGTAGGCATGCTTGGTGCCTTGCTCAGTTCCCCTTCCCTTGCTGGTACAACAGTGTCCTGGCCCCTGTTGAGTACTGGCTGCTAACAGCTCAGAGTCACCTGTCACCTGAGAATTGCCACTTGGCGTGGGTATTGACTCTGTCTCCACAATGGGTCATCTTAGCTGATGACTGACTTATACTGGAATATAATGTCCATGAAGGACATTGTGTTATTATTCGTGCTCCAGAGCTCACCTGGGGTCAGACTGACTGCGGGCTTCAGGTGAATCCTCATTTTTGCCCAGGTCCCTCATATCTCATTTCCTCCATTCCTTACAAGTTTTCGTTGAGTGCGCTCACTAAGTTACTTGCACGAGAATTCTCACATCAAGCTCTGATTCTAGGTGATGCAACTTAGTAAAAGGAATTGGCAATGAGTTTCTGTGGTTCCAACAGATAAAGTGTTTTGCTTTGAACTACCAATAAAAATAAGCAAAAAGAAACCTTCTACTTGAAGATATGATGCCCCTTTGTTTATATCTTGTGATAATTGTTGAGTCTGCCAGCCCATAAACAGTTGCCTAAACTTCGTCTATGTTTTCTCCTAGCTTGTGACATATGGAAATATACATTTATATCCTTATACCCATCTGTTTCTTCACCCTACTTAGCTTATGACGTTGTCTAGTGGTTTAGCTATAGCTACTTTACCCCCTTAAATGTCTCATGCAGAACTGGGTTGCAGACAGAGTATGGCTTCATGACCCACTTCACAAGGCAGCAAGCAGAGAGGCAATCACAGAACCTGGCCATGTTAACCACGGAGTGGGTTTCTGTCGTCCTCTGGAATAGTAGTACTGAGCTATGAAGACCACATAAAAAGAAATGTAGAGACAGTCAGTCATTTACTTCCCCATTCAATCATACATTCAGCAATTATGTGTTCAATATTTTCCATATGCCAAGAACTATGCTAGGGCTAGAAATACAGTGGCACCCCTGGCCTAACAGACTTAAACTTTGCCTTCAAAGAGCTTAAATACTATTGGAGAAAAAGAGCTTTCATCCAGTAATTACAATAAATGTTATAGGTTCTGTAATAATAAAAGCAGAAAATGCTCAGTAGCACATGGCAGTCATATAACTCAGCATCCAGTGTATGACTTCCTAGGGGAAGCGATGCCCGAACTTGGATATGAAGTTTGAGTCACATTAGCAGAGAAAATGAGAATGTGGAGCGATCACCCCAGACAGAGTGAAGACCATATTATGAGGCCCAGCAGCAGAAGATGTCTGGAGTGTTTGAGGAGGTGAAGTGCAGTATGGCTGGACGGGGAAGGAAAACGAGGGATGAGACAGAGACTAGAAAGGAAAAGAAAGGGACAGACCGCAAAGCACCTTGTGTTACTTATAACTGAGAGAACAAGATCCTTCTCTCCCACTCCTTCTCTGTGTCAGGCTAACCATAAACTTCTCCACCATTCGTAGCCACGTGGCTTTCAGAAAACAAAAAAATTACAGTGTACTAGGAGATGTATATATTCATATTTGGTCAGTGACAAAGCAGGGGGCTTGAAAAGCAGTGGCATTTTGAAGGTCTGAGTGTAGCTATGTCCCTTTCCTCTGGTATCAACTCAAGCGTGCTTGGTCAATGTGCTGCAAAGTGCTACCGCATCCTTGTGGTAACTCACGCTGACGTAGGGCTTAGACACTTAAAAGATCTTTATTCCTTTTCCTGACTACACTCTTTGCTCTTAGCTGCTAGAGACTAGTCCTTGTTGATTCAAATGACATTTCCTCTTGGGTCAGTCAGATAGGCTATTTCATCACAGTCACTTAAGGGGACAGGAAAATGAAGCTAAACCCTTGTAAATGACTTTTGTGAATTAACAGCCAAGAACACATTGGATTTGGGGCACGGTCCAGGTCTCTAGATTCCACGTCCAAATCTCTTTCTAAAGCACTGTGCCCATCACATGTGTCCATCTCAGTTCTTCCCCTGGCCTCAGGTCTCCGCAAAGTAGAGGGCTGGATTAAATACTTCAAACTTTGGTTGAAATGTTTAGCTTTTATAACCCGAGGCATGGTATGTGTATCTCTGTCTTGTTAGAAAAAAAAAATGTCTGAAAAAGATTCTTGTCAAAGAAAGAGGGGGGAAAAAAGAGTATCGTGATTTTTAAAGGTTTTGTTTTAAAATTTTTCGAGTTTTCAGTCCTTTCAACATACACGTTACAGTAAGAAATAGAAACCAGTAAGTAGGACAATCTCAAATTAAGGACTACTTCAAACAGAAAATTCATGTTTATCTGTTGTGTGATCAGTGGACATGATGACCAAATGTCTACATTACTACAACTGAATTCTCATGTAATTTATTAAAAAGGTATGTGGATGGAATTTCAATCCAATTAAATTCTGCATGGTACAGTGCCTGGCAAACATTCCATTTTCTAGTTGATGAAATCGTTTTTGTCTTATCTTTCTTGATGGTGATTAAAACCTTTTTTGTTGTTGTTCATTCTCTGTGGGAAATTAAGGACATTTTTGAGAAAATTTTTAAAAGGTTCACATTTTCTCCATGCTGAGTAGGAATAAGTTTTCTCACAGTAAGAGATATTTAGAGATATTGATGTTTTATTATTTTTTTAATTTAATGTTTATTTCTGAGAGAGAGAGAGAGAGAGAGTCAGAGTATATGAGTGGGGGAAGGGGCAGACAGAGAGGGAGACACAGAATCCAAAGCAGGCTACAGACCCTGAACTGTCAACCCAGAACCCGACACGGGGCTTGAACCCACAAACCATAAGACCGTGTCCTGAGCCAAAGTCCCATGTTTAACCAACTGAACCACCCAGGTGCCCTGAGATATTTATGTTTTAAATCTGTTTCCTTTGTGGTGATCACAAACGGTCATATTGTGCGGGTCCATCACAGATCTTTGATGTGTCTCTGTGATGACATTTCTTTTTCTGAGTAAAGGTCAAAGGAGAGAGAAGTGGCCTGGCATCTGACCAGGGCACATTTTATTCAGTAGCCCACAGGGAACAAACGCTCTGAAGACAACTGTGAAATAAAAGGGTTCCTTTGAGGTCTTCCCTCATCTGTTGCCAGTGCCCACTTTTACGCCTTGTAGTTCTCCATCTTTATAGCAGCTCTCCAATCATTATTTCAGTTGGGGCTGAGCCCTTAGGGACCTGGCCATTGTTGTTGAGTTCTTGTCTCTCCCACAGGGTGTTTGTTTTTTATTTTTTTCATTTTTTTTAACGTTTATTTATTTTTGAGACAGAGAGAGACAGAGCATAAACGGGGGAGGGGCAGAGAGAGAGGGAGACACAGAATCGGAAGCAGGCTCCAGGCTCTGAGCCATCAGCCCAGAGCCCGACGCGGGGCTCGAACTCGCGGACCGCGAGATCGTGACCTGAGCTGAAGTCGGACGCTTAACCGACTGAGCCACCCAGGCACCCCTGGTGTTTGTTTTTTAATTCAAAGTTCTCTTTCTTTTTGCTTCCTACTTTACGTATTGTTTGGAAATTCTGTAAGCGTACATTGGTTTTATAACGAGAAAATGAAAAAAAAAAAACGTGTCTTCATTTTGTGAAGATGCGGCGTTTGCAGGTGAACTTTTTTAAAAGACTGAATTCTAGAGAAAGATCCATTGGACAAAATAATGGGGAAGACAGATGCTGCTCATTATTCTGTTCTGTTTAATCTGGAGATCGGTCACATGGCTGATGGAAGAGCTGAAAAGACAGCTATAAGCTAGGAAGACAACATGGTGATTAAGAAGCTATTACTATGTAACAGTAAAGAAACATTGTGAATGATTTAAAGTGAAGTTTGCAAAAGATGATTTCAAGATAATGCCATATTTCTTCCGAGACATTTCTAGGAAGATAATCCTGCCTTTGACAGAAATTAGAAACTAGGAGGAAAACCTGGTTTAGAAGGAAGGATCATCTAAAGGGTTTTGGTGACTGTGGGAAATCCAAGACGACATTTTTAATTTTATTATCAGTATTTGATACATAGGAGATACTGGGAATGTGCTTTATTATTATTATTATTATGTGAAAAATACCATGAAAAATATTGTGGTTAAACTATCTGTGTAAATTTAATATTTATCAGTAGTGGACAAAATCACAAAGAGAGTATATAAATGATAGATAAAAAGCCAAGGACCAGCCTTAAAGAATGCCCTAATATAAGAGCTGGAGTTAAAAAAAAATTAGAAAAGAAGAGGAAAATAACATATACTGTGCATGTTTGATGAAGCACAACAGTGAGATGCTTTATAAGATGCAAAAACAGTAATTAATAGAAGAATCCTATCTGAGAAAGAAAATCACAAAATTGGAAATATGAGTTTCTCTCTAAAAAGAAAGCAACATTTGGGGCACCTGGGTGGCTCACTTGGTTAAGTAAGTGTCTGACTTCGGCTCAGGTCATGATCTCGCAGTTTGTGAGTTCGAGCCCTGTGTCGGGCTCTGTGCTGATGGCTCAGAGCCTGGAGCCTGCTTTGGATTCTGTGTCTCCCTCTCTCTCTGCCCCCACCCCACGCACGCTCTGTCTGTCTCTCTCTCTCTCTCTCTCTCTCAGAAATAAATAAACATTAAAACAAATTTTTAATAAAAAGAAATAAAAAAGAAATCAACATTTAGTTAAAAGGAAGTAATGACCTTTGACCTGAAAATGCTTTTCAAATGTTCAGATACTATGTAAATGTCTTCCTTGACTGATAAGAAAAGCTAAATGATAGAAAATATTTATGAGCCATGGAAATAAGTAAGGATACCTTCTTTCCCCCAGCTTTATTGAGATATGACTGGCATATAACATTGTGTAAGTTTAAAGTATACAATATGTTGATTTGATGCACTTACATATTGCCAAATGATTGTCATCCTTAGCTAATCCTTTCACCATGTCACGTAATTACCATTTCTTTTTTTGTGGTGAGAACATGTAAGACCTCTTAACAAGTTTTAAGTAAATAATACAGTACTATTAGCTGCAATCACCGTGCTGCACATTAGATCCCCAGAACTTGTTAATTTTATAACTGGAAGTTTATACCATTAAGGATCTTTTTTTATGACTTAGTTTGGGACAGAAGTTTCAAGAATAATTTTGCTCATGTTCCCATCTCTTTCAAAATTAATAGGTTTCTTCTCATTCTCTGTTTTTCTTTTTGTTTTCGTTTTTGCAAAGAGAAGGAATCTCTTGCTGCCAAATTTTTTATTTCCGAGCTTGCCTCTATCCAGCTAGAGATGTAAACATAGTATTAACACAGATATCAATGATCAGGAGGTTTGTTGCAGGAAATTGTGGAAAGTCATAATCATGTTTTCTACATGACAAATTTTGTGGTGATTTGTGGTTAAAAACAACACAACTTTATTATCCTACAGTTCTGTAGGCTGCAAGTGCCACGGCTGGTGTTGGTAAAGCTGGTTCCTCTGAGGGCCCCATGGGAACATCCCTCTCCTTGCCTTTTTTTTTTTTTTTTTTGCAGCTTCTAGAGACCACATACATTCCTTAGATGGTGGCCCCCTTCTTCCATCAACTGGCAATATGCCTTTTTGACATTTGCCTTTGGCAATATGCCTCTCTTCCAGTGTCAGTCCCCCTCTGATCACAGGTGGGAAAGTTCACACTTTTTAAGGACTGGTGATTATACTGGATCCATCTGGTTAATCTAAGATAATTTCCCCATCTCAAGGCCATCTAATTAGCAACCACCATTACATTTTTAACCATAATTCCCTTTTGCCATGTTCACAGATTCTAGTGATTAGGACATAGACATCTTAGGGGAAAGTGGGTGATGGGCATTTGAGGAGGGCGTCTGTTGGGATGAGCACTGGGTGTTGTATGGAAACCAATTTGACAATAAATTATATTTAAAAATTTTTTTAAGTTAAAAAAGAATAAAAAATGCACACACACAAAAAAAGGGCATAGACATCTTTGGGAGGGAGGCCATTATTTTGCCTGCCATCCATAGGTAAGATATTGCTAATCACTTCAGATATAACTTTATTTATAAAGAAACTTGCTGGTTGTTTAGTTGTGTGTGTGTGTGTGTGTGTGTGTGTGTGTGTGTGTGTGTGTGTTTTCAACTCCTTTCCTAACTGGAAATTTGCTAGACCTTATAGAAACCACAGAAAAACTTCTAGTGTTTGGAATCACTGACTTTTAAATAACGATCTCTCTGCTGCTGCTGTTGGTAAGAAGTTTCAATCAAACTAATGTGTTTATGGAAAAAAAAAATTTGAGAGACCATGTATGAGCAAGGAAGAGGGGCAGTGGGAGAGAGAGAGAGAGAGAGAGAGAGAGGGAGAGAGAAACGTAAGCAGGCTCCACACTCAGTGCAGAGTCCAAAGACAGGGGGGCTCAATCCTACAACCCTGGGATCATGACTTGAACTGAAATCAAGAGTTGGACTCTCAACTAACTGAGCCACTCGGGCACCCCATGTTTTTTAAATTTTATGAACATAAAATTCAATGAATATTTTTTCCTCACACATTATCTTCTCATTTATTTCTCATCACAATGCATGATGTAGGCATTATTTTTAATCTCATTATACAGATAAATCTGTGTTCAAATCTCTGATTTGCCTAATAGGTAATATTTTCAGGATTGTAATCCTCACTGCCTGGTCCTGATCTTTTTTCTATCTTGTTTCTAAACTCCCTTATGTCATCAATAATATAGGGTTTTTTTTTGTTTGTTTGTTTGTTTTAGGATTTGTTTTTACCCACTAGAAAGTTAAATTCCCAAGGCAGAGATTTTGTTGTTTTTGGACTAGGTGCAGTGCTATCCACCCCCAAACCCCAGAACCTAGAACAATGTCAGGCCCTTTCTCTCTGTTCCACATTAACCCTCAAAGAAGGCAAAGACTAAAGATGGTTTAGAGTTGTGGAAGCCAGTTGAGTTGAGGGTGTCTTCTCTGCATTGAATATGATACAATGAACCTACTTTATGGTCTGTCACTTATGCAACAAGAGGGAGAAACCAACCTGCCATATGGATCCCTATTCTAACATCTACATTAGAATCTAGACAGCAATACAAGCACAGACACAGGTATATATACTCACATTGGTATCAGTAAGGACTTTCTATGGGCAAGACACTATTTGAATTTGGATAGAAGGGGCAGAAGGAGGAAATCAGTGCATTTTCACTTTAATTACTCTGAGTTCTAATAACTTAGAGTGCCCCTACTCCCAATGAATTTTTATTATGTTGGTTTTTTTCCATAGTCAGAGAAAACATGAGAGCTAGCCAATTATCCCCACTGGTTTGAAAATTCCTTTGAGCACGAGAATCATAAAAAATAATTTGTAGGGGCGCCTGGGTGGCTCAGTCGGTTAAGCGTCCGACCTCAGCCCGGGTCACGATCTCGCGGTCCGTGAGTTCGAGCGCCGCGTCAGGCTCTGGGCTGATGGCTCAGAGCCTGGAGCCTGCTTCTGATTCTGTGTCTCCCTCTCTCTCTGCCCCTCCCCCGTTCATGCTCTGTCTCTCTCTGTCCCAAAAATAAATAAACGTTAAAAAAAAAACAACAAAAAAATAATTTGTAAACAACGATTCCACTAAGTCAATAAAAACCTTTGCCAAGTTGATGATAATGACTGCTGTATTCCAATCAGAAGGTACTCTGTGAACACAGTTCCTTTTCTGGTCCTAAGCCCTCACATCTCAGTCCCCTTATTTGAGAACACAGGGAAAAGAGGAAATGTTGAGAGTCATCTGTAATATGATGTATCCCTCTAAGAGAGGACTTCAAACTAACAATTTGACAAATCCTATTTTAATGGTGCAAAGCTCCTATTTTCTCTATGACTTCATCTTTTCCTGTTGTGCCTTACCTGTTCCACTCCAATAGGTTTCTTCTTGCTGTCTTTTTTTTTATTAATTTTTTTAACGTTTATTTATTTTTGAGACAGAGAGAGACAGACAGAGCATGAACGGGGGAGGGTCAGAGAGAGGGAGACACAGAATCTGAAACAGGCTCCAGGCTCTGAGCTGTCAGCACAGAGCCCGACGCGGGGCTTGAACTCACGGACCGTGTGATCATGACCTGAGCCGAAGTTGGACGCTTAACCGACTGAGCCACCCAGGCGCCCCTCTTCTTGCTGTCTTGACATGACTTGTCTTCAACATGACAGCCATGCTCCCATCTTAGAGTCTTTCCACTTCTGTTTTCCTGGAACACTTTGTTCCAAGGCACCCAACTGAGTTACTCCTTCGTCTTCTTCGGGATATTATTTAGATGCAATCTTCTCAGCACAACATTCCTCAGGCACCCTTCATAAAATTGCAAATTCTATATCCTTTTCCTGATTTGTTATTTTTCTTTGTGATACTATTCCTCATCTTTCTTTCTCAGAATTTAAGATCGTGAGACAGAGGATATTTAGTGCACCCTTCAGCGGGTAGAGCTTTCCTAGAAACTCAATAATTATTTGTTTAAAAGAGTAGATTTAAATGACACCTAATCTAATTCCAATGCGTAGCTCTAGTACACACTAAACACTGAGTTCTTAAGAGTAGGATCTAAATCTCTCTCTCTCATTTATTTTTTTTAATTTTTGTATTATTATTATTATCATTATTATTATTATTATTATTTTTACTTTGTAGCTCCACAGTGCCTGGCAAAAAAGCAGTCACTTAAATGTTTGATAAATTTAAAGTTGGTGATATTTTATATCACCCCTGGAAAGAATGGGGAAATTATAACTAACTTTAAAGAAATCTGTTGTCATAGAATAGCTTTTGGGTCCCAAGCCCGTTTGATTTTATGCAATAATTCATGAAACAGGACGCATTTAGCGCAGTGGGCGATTTTGCAAGGAAGAGGTAATTGGGAAGAGAATTCAGTCCTTTCCTGATAAGAGAGAATTAACTATACTTCCTTTCACTTCAAATAGTTTTACCATATTCAGAATAGGGTGATTTATGCTAGAGAAGAACCTTATATAAATACCACAAAAACACTATTTCTGACAAGAAGCATGGTGTGTGGGAGGAAGTTCTGGCAAAATGGTCACTAACTAAATTCAGCCAAATTTTTGATGGCTTCAGCAGAAAGTATGGGTATGTTAAAGAGTCATGCCCAGAATAGAATACTTGAAGGTTGCTTCAGTTTAATTATAGATAGTTCACTGACCTTCCTGATTTCCCAAGCCAGTCTGTTGCCTGTTGGTGGCTCTTGACATAGCACTAAGATAGTGATGCTTTACATTATTGCCAGTTATTCTCCATTGCTGAACTATCTTGCTCAACTGTCTTGCTGAAGCCAACTGAGGTGTGAGTGCCTTCTCTGCATTGAAGATGATACAGTGAATCTGCTTTATGGCACTGTCACTTATGAAACAAGAGGGAGAAACCAAGGACCCAGCGGTCAACCTTCCAGGTGGATCCCTATTCTAACATTTACATCAGAACCTAGGCAGCAATATAAGGATAATATATACTCACATTGCTGTGAATGGTCAAAGACTATATACTATGTTACATACAATATATGTGAAATATACTTTTTACACCTCCCACATACTAATACCAACCTGTATTATGAAAAAAAAGAGGAACAGAATAAATCCAGAAATCCATATATGCTGAGATAATAATAATATTAGGAGACGATTGGTGGATTTTTTTTTCTTAGTTTTATTCCGGGTTTATCTCTGTTATTCCCTAAACTCTAAGTATACACATAAACCATAATTTCTGTGTTTTCATACATTAACAAAGAGAAGTGGGTTTTTGGAGTTTCTTAAATCCAGGATTCAATACAAAAAAGATAAAAAGTATTTCTTAGGTGTTTTTTACCAGACACCAAAATATGGTCTGGTGCTTTTCTAAGATTCTCTTTGAGGTAGTATTGTACCTATTTTCTCTTTTATGGGTTCTGTCTGTTCAATCCCAATATTATCTCCTTTGCCCTATTTAAATAGTAAGCACTTAAGTAGCAAGTTTGTTAATATAAAAGAGACAAGATTTTGAAAACTTACATGGGATTACATTTGCTAAGTTCTCTTTCCCTCTAGAAAATAATAATCTAACACAACATAGTAATTAAATATTCTCTAATGAGAGTACTTTAAGAGAAGCAGTGTTGAGCTTTCCTGTTTCATCTGATTACTTAAAAATGTTTTTATGTATTTACTGTATTTGCTATGTGAACTATATAACTATATTTATATTTACTGTATATAACTATATTTACTAAAGTTAACTCTATTTACCATAACCAAATTTTTCTTTGTTTTTTCCTGGGACGTTTTCCTAAAACTCAAATTGCTACCTTCTATCTTTCACTGATATACATATTTATTCCCCTTAAAATGGGAAAGTGCTGGCAGTCAAAAGTTCAAGATAAAATCATAAGATTGTTTTGAAAAGCAGCTATAATTTTCAGACTTAATGATCAACCTAATTGCCTACATTTCCCCTGAGAATTTCTCATATGATTAAGAGAATCAGTTAAAATGGATTTGGTATAATTCAGCTACAAATAATTGGCTCATGCCAATGTAGATGGGAGCACCTCAATTCTCATTGACAAAACAATTGTCTGTGAATCTAGACTGGCTGTGAAATTTTTTGTGCATTAAGAATAGGCCTCTATAATAAATAGTTGTAACAGATGTAGCATAGGAACATAAGATGTGAATAATCGAGGAAGTTCAATGTAAAGTGTATGAGAACTCTATACTATCTTTGTAACTTTTCTTTTTTTATGTCCATTTATTTATTTTGAGAGAGAGAGAGAAAGCGCGCGAGAGAGCAAGCCTGAGCAGGGGAGGGACAGAGAGAGAGGAAGAGAGTGAACCCCAAGCAGGCTCTGCACTGTCAGCACAGAGCCTGATGTGGGGCTCAATCTCATGAACTATGAGATCATGAGCTGAGCTGAAATCAAGAATTGGCTGCTCAACCAACTGAGCCACCCAGGCACCCCTCTTTGTACCTTTTCTGTCAATTAAAACTATTCTAAAGTAAAAAGCTTGTTTGCATATGTTTATTTATGTAAAATTATTAAATTTGTACGTGGGTTTTTAAACAGAATGTGGCAGAACATGAAGCAGTAAATGCCAACAGCAAAAATCATAAGCCATAAAATCTTAGCATTAACCCTAAGATTCACATAGTGATGAATATCTGACTCAGTCTAGGGGTTTCCTAAAATACACATGTCAGATGACTATTAATACATCAGCTAACTGAATGCTCAGTACCTTTCAAGGCAATACATGTCAGTATCTGACAGCCCTGATTATTAGAAATGGAATTCTTACACCGAGTAAAATGAATTCTTTCTCTCCTTAGGTCATCTTACCTATTAATTAATATGTAGGAAATTCCCGTATCTAAATCACCAGCCGTGTTCTCCTTAGAAATTCCAGGCTTGACTTCCAAATTGTCTTTTATTATCACTACCTGTACAGAGAGTAAACCTCTCTAACTCAATATGAGCAAAATGACCTCTAAATGTCCTTATCCTTTTTACGTCTGAATTACCCATTTTACACTCCTATGTACATGAGAAAATAGATAATTTTGACCTCTACTTCATACCATATATTTAGTTCTTCAATAATTCATGTACATTTCACTTACAAAAATGTTATTTATGTTAATTTCCCTCATTTCCATTTTGACAGCCTCTGCAAGTCTTCCTTATTTATCCTCCTCCTTTTCTTCCTCTTCTTTATATTGATTCCTGGATGCCAACAACCATTTTTAATATAATCTGTAATTTATGATGTGTTGCCATAATTATCGGATGCATGGGTCTTTTGCTTTATTTATTCTAATGATATAATGCATACTGTGACCACATTACTGAACCCTGGAACTAGAAAATTAACAACCACTTCTCTCTGATCCTAAAACCTTCTCTTCCACTAAATTCCATTTTAATATACTTGATCTTTTTAATGGTTTTATCACGTATCTTTATTATCAACGTATATGTTGTTACTCTTTTGTTTTTAGTTTTTATTTAAATTCCAGTTAGTTCATATACAGTGTAATATTAGCTTCAGGAGTAGAATCTAGTGATTCATCACTTACATATACCAGCTGGTGCTCATCACAAGTGCACTCACTCCTTAATTCCCATTCCCTATTTTACCCATCCCCCCACCAACCTCCCGTCTGGCAACCATCACTTCTCTGTAGTTAAGAGTCTGTTTCTTGGGGTGCCTGGGTGACTCCGTTGGTTTAGCGACCAACTTTGGCTCAGGTCATGATCTCTTGGTTCATGGGTTTGAGCACCATAGTGGGATCTGCACTGACAGCTCAGAGCCTGGAGCCTGCTTCGGATTCTGTGTCTCCCCCTCCCCAACCTGTGCCCTCCCTCTCTCTCAAAATTAAATTAAAACATTAAAAAAATGTTTCTTGGTTTGCCTCCTTCTCTCTTTTTTTTCCCTTTGCTCATTTGTTTTGTTTCTTAAATTCTACATATGAGAATTTATAAAACTCAACACCCCAAAAATGAATAATCCAATAAAAATTGGGCAGAAGGCATGAATAGACATTTAACCAAAGAAGATACACAGATGGTCTAAAGACACACGAAAAGATGTTCAGCGTCACTCATCAGCAGTGAAATGCAAATCAAAACTAAAATGAGATATCACCTCAGACCTCTCAGAATGGCAAAAATCAGCAACACAGGAAACAACAAGTGTTGGCAAGGATATAGAGAAAGGGGAAGCGCCTTGCACTCTTGGTTGGCCTGCAAACTGGTGTAGCCACTCTGGAAAACAGTTTGGAGGTTCCTCTCAAAGTTAAAAATAGAAGTACCCTATTTGCCCAAACAATGCAAAATACTAATTCAGAGGGATCCACACACCCTGATGTTTATAGCAGCATTATCTACAGTAGCCAAATTATGGAAAGAGCCCAAGTCTCCACTGAATGGAGAAAGAAGATGTGGTGAACATACAGAATGGAATATTACCCAACCATAAAAAAGAATGAGCTCTTGCCGTTTGCATCTGCATGGATGGAGCTAGAGAGTATTATGCTAAGTGAAGTTAGGTTGGTCAGAGAAAGACAAATACCATATGGTTATTTTTGAATTTAGTAAACAGTGATCATATTTTAGATACTCTTCTGTAATGTTCTTTATTCACTTAACATCAGTACTAATGTACTAATATTCATTTTCATTTGTGCGTTATATTCCATTTTGTGAATCTACCATAAGTTATTCATGTTTCTGTTGATCACTGTTTCTTTTTGTTTGTTTCAGCTTGGGTCTTTTAGGAAGAATTGCTATGAACTTTGTCTCCTTCTGTACATAAGTGAGGGTATTTGGGGGGGCATATGCAAGAATGGAATTGCTCTCTGTGTATACAAATATTTGTTTTAAAATATATAAGCATATTGTTTTCACGATGATTCTAGCAATTTGCATTGTCATAAAATATGCAATTATTTTTTTTTTTTTTTTAATTTTTTTTTTTTTTTTCAACGTTTATTTATTTTTGGGACAGAGAGAGACAGAGCATGAACGGGGGAGGGGCAGAGAGAGAGAGGGAGACACAGAATCGGAAACAGGCTCCAGGCTCCGAGCCATCAGCCCAGAGCCCGACGCGGGGCTCGAACTCACGGACTGCGAGATCGTGACCTGGCTGAAGTCGGATGCTTAACCGACTGCGCCACCCAGGCGCCCCAAAATATGCAATTATTTAATAGCAAAGTTCCTACTCTCTAAATTTGGTTTGGTTAGACATTAAAATTGGCCAACTAAACGCGAGTATTATTACATCACTTCTGATTTACATTTCCCAAATAGTAATGATTTTGATATTTATTTTTGTGTATTTATTAGACACATGCATTTTGCCTTTCAAGAACTGCTAGTTTGTGTCTTTCACCAATTTATTCTAATATATATATTTTTTTCCTTTTTCATTCATTTTTAGGAGTTCTTTATACATTTTGGGTATGTTTTTTTGAGACGTTTTTTCACAGTTTATAACTTGTCCTCTCTCTTTAAGGTGGAATTGGATGAATAGGACTTTTTAATTTTAAGGTTGTTAACTTCATAATTGCTGATATTTAATGGTTTGTTTCTTGCTTAATAAACCCTTGCCTACATGGTAAGAAAGATTTATGTTATTGTTGATATTATATTGAAGTATAGTTGGCATACAATATTATATTAGTTTAGGTGTAACAGCATAGTGATTCAACATGTATTTACATTACAAAATGATCACCACAGTAAGTCTAGTTACCATCTGTCACCATACAAAGTTATTACTATCTTCCCTATGCCGTACTTTACACCCTGTGATTTATTTATTTTATAACTGGACGTTTGTACCTCTTAATTCCTTTCACCTATTTCACCCATTCTGTCATGCCCCTCCCCTCTGGCAACCACCATTTTGTTCTGTACTTGTGAGTCTGTTTGTTTTTGTTTGTTTTGTTTTTTAGATGTTACATGAATATGAAATTTTGCAGTATTCATCTTTCTCTGTCTGACTTATTTCACTTCATGTAATACCATAGAGATTCATCCATGTTGTCACAAATGGCAAGATCCCATTCTTTTTTATGGCTGAGTAATACTCCATTATAATATATAACACATCTTTTTTTTTTTTAATAATTTTTTTAACGTTTATATACTTTTGAGACAGAGAGAGACAGAGCATGAACGGGGGAGGGTCAGAGAGAGAGAGCGAGACACAGAATCTGAAACAGGCTCCAGGCTCTGAGCTGTCAGCACAGAGCCCGATGCGGGCTTGAACTCACGAGCCTGAGCCCAAGTCGGACGCTCAACCGACTGAGCCACCCAGGTGCCCCACACATCTTCTTTATTTATTCATCTATTAATGGACACTTAGGTTGCTTCCATATCTTGGCTATTGTAAATAATGCTGCAGTAAACATAGGGGTGCATATATCTTTTTGAACTATCTTTTGTTTTCTTTAGATAAATACCCAAAAGTGGAATTAATTACTAGATTTTATGGTATTGCTATGTTTAATTTTTTGAGGAAGTTCCGTACTGTTTTCCATAGTGGCTGCAACAAATAAATTACCCCCAACAGTACAGGAGGATTGCCTTTTCTCCACATCTTCTCTAACCCTCATCATTTCTTGTCTTTTTGGTAATAGCCATCCTAATAGGTGTGACACCACCCTTATTGTGGTTTTGATTTGCAATTCTCTGATGATTAGTGATATTGAACATCTCTTCGTATGTCTGTTGGCCATTTATTTGTCTTTGGAAAAATGTCTATTCAGGCCCTCTTTCTTTTTTTTTTAATGTTTATTTATTTTTGAGAGAGAGTGTGTGTGCACACAAATGGGAGGGGCAAGGAGAGAGGGAGACACAGAATCTGAAGCAGGCTCCAGGCTAGGAGCTGTAATCATAGAGCCCAGTGAGGGGCTTGAACCCATGAACCATGAGATCATGACCTGAGCTGAAGTCAGATGCTCAACTGACTGAGCCCCCTAGGCACCCCCTCTGTTAATTTTTTAATCAGATTCTTTGGGGGTGTTAGTGTTCAATCGTATGAATTATTTATATACTTTGGATATTAACTCCTTATCATATGTATAATCTGCAAATACTTTCTCCCATTCAGTAGACTGGTTTTTTGTTTTTTTTTGTTTTTTGCTGATGTTTGCTGTATAATTTTTTTTGTGTTTAATGTAGTCCCAATTTTGTTTTGTTTTGTTTGCTTATTTTGTCCTTACCTGAGGAGACAGAACCGAAAAACTATTGCTAAGATCAATGATCAAGAGATTATTATCTACATTTTTTAGGAGTTTTATGGTTTCTAGTCTTACATTTAGGTCTTTGATCTGTTTTGTGTTTATTTTTGTATATGGTGTAAGAAAGTAACTCAGTTTCATTCTTCAGCTGTTCAGTTTTCCCAAAACCATTTATTGAGGAGGACTTTTCCCCATTGTATATTGTTCCCTCCTTTGTCATAGATTAATTGAGCATGTAAGCCTGGGTGTATTTCTGTTCTGTTGACCTGTGTGTCTCTTTTTGTGCCTCTATCATACTGTTTTGATTACAACTGCTTTGTAGTAGAGTTTGAAATCTGGGATTGTGATACCTACAGCTGCGTTCTTATTTCTCAAGTTAGCTTTGGCTATTTGGGGTCTTTTGCAATAGCATACAAATTTTGGGATTGTTTTTTCTAGCTATGTGAAAAATTCCATTGAAATTTTGATAGGGGTTGCTTTAAGTCTGTATACTGGTTTGGGTAGTATGGGCATTTTAACAATATTCTTTCAATTCATGAGCATGGTGTATCTTTCCCTTTATGTGTGTCATCTTTAGTTTCTTTCATTAGTGTCTTATAGTTTTCATAGTAGAAGTCTTTCACCTCCTTAAATTCATGCCCAGGTAACTTATCCTTTTTTATGCAATTGTAAATGGGATTGTTTTTTTAATTTCTGTTTCTGATAGCTTATTAGTGTATAGTAATACAACAAATTTCTGTATATTAGTTTTGTATCCTGCAACTTTACTGAGTTCATTTATTAGTTCTAATAGTGTGTGTGTGTGTGTGTGTGTGTGTGTGTAGTCTTCAGGGCTTTTAATGTGTGGTTTTATGCCATCTGCATATGGTGACAGTTTTACTTCTTTGCTGATTTAGATGCCTTTTATTTCTTTTTCTTATCTGATTGTTATGGCTAAGACTTCCAATACTGTGTTGAATAAAAGCGGTAAGAGTGGACACTCTTGCCTGTTCCTGATTTTAGAGGAAAAGTATTAAACTTTTCACCATTGAGGTGAGGCCTCATATATGGCCTTTAGTAGGTTGAGGTATGTTCCCTTTGTACCCACTTTGTTGAGAGGTTTTATCATAAATGGATGTTGAATTTTGTCAAATGCTTTTTCTCCATCTATCGAGATGATCAAATGATTTTTACCATTCATTTTGTAAATGTGGTGTACCATATTGAATGATTGTGGGTATTGAATCATCTTTGCATCCCTGGAATAAATCCCACCTGATCATGGTGTCTGATGCTTTTAATGTATTCCTGAGTTCAGTTTGCTAATATTTTGTTGAGGATTTTTGTAGTTATGTTTATCAGGCATATAAAAGATGTTTATATTTCCTTTAAAAATTTTTGCTTTATGTATGCAAGTTCTTAGCTCACTTGGGGTTAATTTTTGTGTATGCTAGCATCCAACTTCCTTTTTCTTCTATAGGATAACTTATCTCTATGATCTGTAACAATACACTTGTCATTTATCAAACTTCCATAAATTTGTAGATATGCTTCTCCATTATCTATTTATTTTGATGGATCAGTCTACTATCCAAATGCCAAAATGGCCTTCACTTCTAGGGCTTTATAATTAGTGCTAATATCTGATATGGTAATCTGCTTCCCTGTATTTATTTTTCCTTTCAGAAGTACAGCAGGGGCTCAGTCAGTTGAGTGTCCAACTTTGGTTCAGGTCATGATCTCGCAGTTCATGAGTTCGAGCCCCACATTGGGCTCTGTGCTGACAGCTCAGAGCCTGGACTCTGCTTTGGATTCTGTGTCTCCCTCTCTCTCTGCCTCTCCCCTGCTCGTGCTCTGTCTCTCTCTGTCTCTCAATAAATGTTAAAAAATTTTTTTAAAAAGTACAGCAAAACCCTTGGTTTGCAAGCGTAATTCATTCCGGAAACATGTTTGTAATCCAAAGCACTTGTATACCAAAGTGAATTTCCCCATAAGAAATAATGGAAACTCAGATGATTCGTTCCACAACCCAAAATATTCATATAAAAATGATCACAATACTGTAATATAAATACAAAACAATGAAGAAAATACAAAATATAAAGAAAAATAAGCAAATTAACCTGTACTTACCTTTGAAAAACTTCGTGGCTGATGTGAGGGAGACAAGAGAGAGGAGGGTTATTGCATAGGATGACTTTCACTAACAGAGTCATTGCTATCTGTTGGCTCAATGGAATCTTTCTCTTTTAGTGCAACTTTAACAAGGAACCTATATAATGACCTAGAATGAAGCAAAGCATTCTTAAGCTCCCTCTTGTATGGAAAAGCAAAGGCCTGTCCATAGGTGCTTTGAAGTGACAAAAAATACACTAGTACCAGTTGTGGGCACCTTCCAGTGTTCTGCAAAATCACTGATTTCTGCCAAACACCACAGCCTGAGACTGAGCATCCCAGCATAGGAGATGATCACCCATAATCCCTCAGCAAAAGGCTGGGGGGTGGGGAGAAAGAGAAGAACCATTGGCTCAGTTGTGATCATGTGACATCCAGCATCAAGTACTACTTGTATTGCAAGACATTGCTCATTTATCAAATTAAAATTTATTAGAAGTGTTTGCTCATATTGCAGAATACATGCAGAACAAGTTACTCGCGATCCAAGGTTTCACTGAATGTTGAGATTTTATGGCCATGTACCTTTCCATATAAGTATGAAATGAAAATTCTGTGTCATACTTAGTGAAAAATCTGATAATAAATTTTTATTACAGTATCATTGAATCTATAGCATTTAGGGAGTATTGCTATTTCTACAACTATAATTTCATTGATAAACACAGGACCTCTTTCCTTTTGTCTTTCTTACTAAATTTTAGTAAGATTTTTTAAATATTGGTTTTCTATACCTTTTGTCAGAATGTTCCCACTTTTTTTTAGTTCTTGCTTTTTATTATTGTAAATAGTGCCTATTTTTAAAAAGCCTTTTATTAGAAAATAATTGATATACAAAAAATATTCATATCAAAAGGGTGTAGCTGAATGAGTTTTAACAGAACATATTTGTGTAACCAGCATCAAATCAAGAAAGAGAACATTAATTGATGTCTTTTTAAAATTACCTTTTTTACTTTGTTGCATGTTTTGTGCAGCTATCTATTTTGTAAATGATACTTGTGATTAAGACGACTAAAGTTCTCAGGACAGAGTGCCAGGGAGGAGAGCGAGAGCACTTTACAAGAGAGCGACCTGAAGATTTGACAGCTGAAGACTCTGCAAAGACTTGAGAACTTCAGCCTTCCTCTCAGACCATCATTCCTAAAGCACTGAGGCATGAGCCTGTGGCAATAATAGGGTTTAATATGTTTGCTTCCCATTTCTTAGCATTGCTGACCTTTGTTACCTGATGTACAATGCTTGCAAGCCAGCTTTCACATATTTTGTTCTTTCTTTTTCTGATTGTTTCCAGTGGAATGGTAAATGTGGCTTCTGTTATCCCATCTTGAAAGAACTTGAATTTTCTTTCCTGCTTTCATTTTACCTCTCTCTCTCCCTCTGTCTCGTAAAACAAAGAACACATAAGCTAGAGGAGGGATAGTATTGTACAGAATTCGAGTGCAGAAAAACCCATGAAAAAGAAAGTGGGGGAGTCTAGAACAGACACTGAAGTATGAGATCGGCTTTCTGAAAAACAAATAGTGTACATTTGACCCACTGGCATGCGCCTTTGAAGAGAAGGTCATTAAGAGGTCATCATAATTCTCTAAATCTAACAGAAAACAGTTTTATATTTCAAGGTGAAATATAAAAGTGATACTTATAAAATATTAGGAATATTGGATGTATTTATAGCTGACATGGAAGTGTCATAAATAAACTCAGATCCCAAAAGGCTCTACTCATGCTGTTTTCTTAGTTTTGTTATCCTGAATGCCACATTTCCAAATCCCACTCAATCTTGGAAGATTAGTTTAAGTCCTACCTTTACCAGAAAGCCTTCCAAGCAGCTCTAAGCTTTTTTAAATTGTAGCATTTAAGACAGAAGAAAACATTCCAGTGTTTTATGTTATTCTATCGTGTATTATCAATTTCTTTATATCTTAAAATCCTGTGACAACAGAAATTAACTATTTTCTCGACATTGTTAGATGTCTGCATACCTTTCTTCACCTTTTTCCGATGGCTGTTATACTAATTTACTGGATATCATCTAAATTATAATGTTATATTTATTACATACTATGTATAATAACTGTTTAGTTTAGGTTTTAAATTTCAGTCTGCCTTCAGAGGTTAGATGTAACCAAAAGAAATAGCTTTTAGTCATTCTGTTTTTTTTTTTTTTTTTTAACGTATCTATTATTAATAAAGGCTGCTTGTGAAAGGCCAGTAATGTGAGCTTTAAGTCAAATACAGAGGTAAAGAACACTAATAGCAGAAATCCAGGCTAAAGTCCTTTAGATGGAGCCAATAACCAGCAAAAAGACAGAGAAACAGAAAATGTCAAGTGTAGCCAGGAATAGGATTGTAGCTGAGATGTAGAACCAAGTTTCAGGAACAAAATGAAATCTGATGGAAACAGGATAGATGGGGAAAGTATGAAGAAAGGCAAGGAAAGTTGTTACAATCTGTCCAACTCTTTAGTCCACTGGAGAATTTCTTGGATTGTGTGGTAATGATCCAGATTTTTCCCGGTGAGAATATTTAATTAAGTCAGCACCTTTGATTTAAAAACCCTCCTCTCCCCCACTGTATTGTATAACACTATTGCCATTAATCGGGTGATCATTTATGTGTAGGTCTGTTCGGTTCCATTTGTCTATCTTTGAAAGTTTATATTTACCTATCCTCAGAATTAAATTGCTAACCTCCACAAAAGGAAAACTTCTAGGATCCTGATTGGGCTTTGTTTACATATATAGATCAATTTCAGGGGACTGATATTATTACTCTAGTGAATTTTCCAACATGTACATGGTTTACAATTCCATTTATTTAGGTCTTCTTTGTTTTTTCTCCACAATGATTTGTAATTTCCTGAGCAGAGGTACTTTTCACATAACTACCAGATGATTTCTGTCTTTTATAACTATCCTTTTAATGTCTTTACTGATAGGCTGTTCAGGGTTTTTTGTTTTTTTTTTTTTCTTTTAATTATATTGCTTAATACTGAAGTTTTGGGTTTTTTGGTTTGGTTTGTTTTTTGTTTTTTGTTTTTTGTTTTTTAAAGTAGGCTCCACACCTAGTATAGAGCCCAATATAGGGCCCAAACTCATGATCCTGAGATCAAGACCTGAGCTGAGATCAAGAATCTGATGTTCAACTGACTGAGTCACCCAGGTGCCCCAATGCTGAAGTTTTTAAAAAACATTTGCATAACCTTGGAAAGTTCCTTTATGGCTCTTCCTAGTTAATCCTGAACCCACCCCAACCAGATATAATACATTTAAATTTTTTTTCTACTATTATATAATAGTTTTTCCATTGTCAGGGCGCCTGGGTGGCTCAGTCAGTTAAGCTTCCAACTTCGGCTCAGGTCATGATCTTATGGTTCGTGGGTTTGAGTCCTGCATTGGGCTCTGTGCTGACAGCTCAGAGCCTGGAGCCTGCTTTGGATTGTGTCTCCCTCTCTCTCTGCCCCTTCCGCCACTCATTCTCTCTCTCTCTCTCTCTCTCTCAAAGATAAATAAACATTAAAAATTTAAATAAATATTTTTTCTATTCTTAAATCTTACATAAATGAAATCATACAATGTGTACTCTGTTGCTTATGGCTTCTTTATTCAACAGTATTTTTGAGACTCAACAGTATTTTTGTTGCATAGATAAGTAGTTTATTTTTACTTCTGATTAGTATTATGTTTTTGTACTATACCATAATTTTTTAATCTATTTTCTTGCTTATGACATTTCGATTATTTCCTATTTTTTATTATTAAGGGTAGAGCAGCTTTGGGTATTCTTACACAAATATTTTATAGACATATATCTTTATGTAATTTTAGTAAGATATTTACCTAAGTTTGGGATTCATAAGTTATCTGGCAGTGTGTGTTTAAATTTATTGGAAATTCCCAGTTTCCCAAAGTTGTTTATTACTTTATATTCCCATGAGTAATATATTAGAGTTCAAGTGACTCTGTGTTTTTGTCAACACTTGACATGATCAGTCTTTTAATTTTGGCCATATTGATGAGTATGGAATACTATCTTATTGTGGTTTTATTTTTAATAACCCTAGTGACTAATAATTTTGATCACCTTTTCATATGGTAGTTGTTGCCTCAGATATCTCCTGAAGATATCACTTCAAGACTTTAAGCAACTTTTTTTTTTAACAAAGAGGACTACCTTTTTATCATTGAGTTCTTTATATATTCTAGATACAAATCCTTTGTTAGATATATGTATTATATATTTTTTTCCCAGTCTCTGGCTTACTTTTTCACTTTATTAACCTTTTTTTATTCTTTTTAAAATCTTTTTCCTTTTTCCTTTGAAATAATTATAGATTCATCAGAAGTTGCAAAAAATATATACAGGCAGGTCCTGTGTTTTTTTTTTTCACCCAATTTTTTCCAGTGGTAACAACTTGCATAACTACAGGACAATATTGACACCTGGAAAATGACTTTGACACAACCTACAAAGCTTATTTAGATTCTATATGTATGTTTTACATACACGTGTGTGTGTATGTGTGTGTGTATTTCCATGCAATTTTATAATGCATAGATTCATATAACTACCATCACAAAGAAGATAGAGAACTGTTCCGTACTTCAGGATACAGTATGCAACACATATACATTTTTGAATGACATTTAATTACGTTAGCCATGGGTAATGCAAAAATTATAATATCATTTATGTATCACTCATTTTTTCTTAGTAAGATTAAGATCAGTTTTAAATGTTAGTCATCTCATACATCAAACTAAAAAGTCCACTTCTGAAAACCATACTTCTATTGTTCATATGTGCTAGTAAAATTATTCTTTTTTTTTTAATTTTTTTAATGTTTATTTATTTTTGAGACAGAGCATGAACAGGGGAGGGTCAGAGAGAGAGGGAGACACAGAATCTGAAACAGGCTCCAGGCTCCGAGCGGTCAGCACAGAGCCCGATGCAAGGCTCGAACTCACAGACTGCGAGATCATGACCTGAGCCGAAGTCGGCCACTTAACCGACTGAGCCACCCAGGCGCCCCTAAAATTAACTATTCTTAATGCAACTAGAGTTACATCTTTGATTCTAATATTCATAAACATAGCTACTTAAACCCATAAATAATAATAGAAGCATTATTAAGCATCCCCTATGTTCTTCCGTGCCAACTGCTATCTCTTTAAGAATGCATTCATTCTATTTAGCATCATGCAAAGAGTAACTATAATACAGATGATAAAAGGCACATGGAGTTGAGAAAAGAGCCAAGAGAATAAAATACTATGATGCTTTTCTGTCATCTTTATTGGTCTGGGAATGCAGTGTTTAAATAAAAAATTCTCACCATGACATATCTATAAGATCTACAGGGTCCCTTTTATTACCTACTAGTGGAGAGCCAGATGGGTGAAACTAGGTAGATAAAGAAGAGACTCTTGAGCCCTGAGGAATTAGCTTTCAACAAACCCAGAAAGAACTAAATATTCTTTATCAAGATGAACCATAATCCACCCAGATGACACATGTCATCTGCCAGAAGTACGGATGATGCCCAAGCTATCTTCTAAGGTCAGAACACTATAAAATAGCTTCAAAAACATTGAGCCCAATTCAAGAACAAACTTTTGTAAAACTTCTTGTAAAACTCCACAAGTCTAAGTTCTGTTCCTCTGCTACCTGTGAGTCAGTGTTGCCCCAGGGGGTGTACAAAGATGATCTCCACAGATTTACTAGTCTCTGCCCAGGGTCAAAGGGACCCTCATGCCTGTAGCTCTATCTTATATTGACCAGTCCTTGAGAGCCTGGTGATGTGAGTTCCTTTATGAGTCTTGCTACTCCCTTTTTGATCTGATAGAACTGGTGATTTTTCTCTTCCCCCTTTTGGACAGTATCTCTTTTACAGACCCAAGTTTTCTAGAAATTATTCAAATCTTTTATCCTATGGTAAAAACCAGATCCAAAATAAAGGGAAAAATAATTTCTTCATATTATTTTGCTAATGTATGTGTAAACAAAAAAAAAGGGGGGGAGGCTAATCATCAAAGTATTCTTCAGAAACCCCCCTTCCATTTCTACACATACAGTGCATTTATTTATTTATTTATTTATTTATTTATTTATTTATTTTAATTTTTTATGTTTTTATTTATTTTTGAAGGAGAGAGAGGGAGACACAGAATCCAAAATAGGCTCCAGGCTCTGAGCTGTCAGCACAAAGCCCGATGCGGGGCTCAAACTCACAAACCATGAGATTATGACCTGAGCCGAGGTCGGATGCTCAACCGAGCCACCCAGGTGCCCCACAGTGCATTTTTTAAAATGCATTATGTGAAGATATTGATAGGGGAAAAATAGAATGATTTTTCCCTTTCCTATAAAAGTTTAATTTATTAAAGAATAAAAATCATTTTGGAGTTGTTGCAGGCTTTGGATTAGTGTGATTCTATTCTAGTTTATATCAATAAGAAATCTGGACTGTTGGAACAGAAATTCAATTAACAATGCATGTACCTTGATAACAGAATAAGATTTGTGTTAGTTTCCTGTGACTGTTGGAAAAATTCTCAAATCTGATATGCTTCAGTATGAAGGAGTGTCTGTCTCTGAGTAGATTTATAAGAAACAGACTTCTGCAAATGGATCCAACAAAAAGCAATGTATACTGATGACAGATCACACCCAACAGGTGGCTCAGAGTGATGCCAATGGAAGCCCCGAGAGACAGAGAATTCTTGTCAGACATTCCTCTGTTGATTCATGGAGACCCTTGAAAATCAATAGCCATGAACTAGTCATTGTCATCCATTTCTAGTGATTTTAGTTGAGGAAAACTTTGAAAAACCAAATGGAAAAGCTTCTGAACACTTAAGTCCTAGGAAAGTCATCATTTAAATTTAAATTTTTAGAAGTAGTTCACATTATTTTTTTTCAACGTAAACTTTTCCATTATTAAAGTTGTTTTTAATTAACATACAGTGTTCTATTAGTTTCAGATGTATAATATAGTGATTCCACAATTCTATACATTATCCAGTGCTTATCACAATAAGTGTACTCTTAATCCCCATCACCTATTTCACCCATCCCCACCACCCACCTACCCTCTGGTAACCATCAGTTTGTACTCTAGAGTTAAGAGTCTGTATTTAGACTTTTTCTTTGTTCACTTGTTTTGTTTCTTAAATTCCACTTTTGAATAAAATCATATGATCTTTCTCTGACTTACTTCACTTAGCATAATATCCTCTAGATCCATCCATGTTGTAGCAAATGACAAGCTTTCATTCCTTTTTAATGGCTGAGTAACATTTTATATAGGATATAAAAGATATATGCACCCTTGTGTTTATTGCAGCATTTACAATAGCCAAATTATGAAAGCTGCCCAAGTGACAATCAATATAACCACATCTTTATCCTATCATCTATTGATGATCACTTGGGCAGCTTTCATAATTTGGCTATTGTAAATAATGCTGCAATAAACATAGGGGTGCATATATCTTTTTGAATTAGTGTTTTGTATTCTTTGGGTAAATACCCAGAGTGGAATTACTGATAATTCTAAGTTTTTTTAGGAACTTCTCTAGTGTTTTCAACAGTGGTTGCACCAATTTGCAACCCTTTCAAGTGCACGAGGTTTCCTTTTTCTTCACATCCCTGCCAACACTTGTTTCTTACATTTTTTATTTTAGTCATTCTGACAGGTGTGAGGTGATATCTCATTGTGGTTTTGTTTTGTATTTCCCTGATGAGTGATGTTGAGCATCTTTTCATGTGTGTATTGCCCATCTGTAAGTCTTTTGGGGAGAAATGTCTGTTCATGTCTTCTGCCCATTTTTAATTGGATTATTTGTTTTTTGGGTGTTGAATTCTTTAGTTCTTTATATATTTTGGATACTAACCCTTTACAGGATATGTCATTTACAAATATCTTCCCTATTTGGGAGGTTCTTTTTTAGTTTTGTTGATTGTTTCCTTTGCTGTGCAGAAGCTTTTTATTTTGATGTAGACCCAATACTTTATCTTTGCATTTGTTTCCCTTGACTCAGGAGACATATCTAAAAAAATATTGCTATGGCTGATGTCAGAGAAATCACTACCTGTGCTCTCTTTTAGGGTTATTATGGCTTAAGGTCTCACATTTAAGTCTTTAATCCATTTTAAATTTATTTTTGTGTATGGTGTAGTAAGAAGGTGATCCAGTTTCAACTTTTTGCATGTAGTTGTCTAGTTTTCCCACCATTTGTTGAAGAGATTGTTTCTTCCCCCAATGCATATTCTTGCCTCCTTTGTGGATGATTAGTTGACCATATAATTGTGGGCTTATGTCTGGGTTTTCTATTGTATTCTATTGAGCTATGTGTCTGTTTTTGTGCCAGCAACATACTATTTTGATTACTAGAGCTTTGTAGTATATCTTGAAATCTGGGATTGTGATACCTCCAGTTTTGTTCTTCTTTTTCAAGATTTCTTTGGCTATTCAAGGTCCTTTGTGGTTCCATATAAATTTTAGTATTCTTTGTTCTAGTTCTATGAAAAATGCTGTTTATATTTTGATAGGGATTGCATTCAATCTGTAGATTGCTTTGGGTAGCTCGGACATTATAATATTTATTCTCCCAGTCCATAAACCTGAACTCTTATACAAAATTCCAAATTAAAAAACTAACAAAAACAGATCACATTTTGCAATGGGAAGAGGAGATCCTAAAAGCCAACTTCTCCACCAGCAGTATCAACTCCATGGGTTCTTCTTAGATATTGAGAGTAAGTAGATAAAAAATAAATATAAAAATAGCAACTTTTCTGGAGGATATTACTTACTATAGGTCCAATTACATCCGTGTATTCATCATTACTCTCTTCCTTTCAAACTGAGTTACATCCCCTATGACTTTTCTTTGGGAAATGTTATTGATAATTAACCACACCTGGTGGGTAATCACAAAAGTTGGGAACTCAGGAAGGCAGTCTCTAAAGTCGTACATTTTGACGACACTTTTGCAACAACAGAGTGTCAATCTAAACCCACCCTTTGCCGTATTCATTACCACTGGAGAGAAGTCTTAGAAACATGCATTCCCAAGAGTTCTTCCAAGGACAATGACTGAACCTTCTATTTTTTGTTTTGTTTTGTTTTGTTTTGTTTTGTTTTGTTTTGTTTTAGTATCTTTGATATCAAATGTGTATATTGCCCATCTGAGGGCATATTTAATTCCTGGTAGGACCTACAGCTGTCTTGCATCTGGCACGTGCTCAATGAATATTTGTAGTGGTAAGGAGGGGGGACTTGGAGCCAGAAACGTGGGGTTTGAATGTCGCAGCTAATAAATTGGTAAAGCCAATCCACCTCTTTAGTTTTTCAGTCCCTATATAGCGAAATAAGGATGATAATTTTAAACTAGAAGGAAGGGGGTTGTGAGAATTAGAAGTAACATCCATAACATCTGGTATATTATACAGCACTTATTAAGCCTCTGAAATGCTAGTTGCTTTACATTTTTAATGGATATTGTTAAATTCATTGCTGAATTATT
Organism: Leopardus geoffroyi; assembly: GCF_018350155.1. Classification (NCBI taxonomy): domain Eukaryota; kingdom Metazoa; phylum Chordata; class Mammalia; order Carnivora; family Felidae; genus Leopardus; species Leopardus geoffroyi. The sequence goes on from NC_059336.1 coordinate 106,858,901, forward strand.
CCATTATACCTAATTCAATTTAATAAATGCTGTTAGTCTACTAAAAGTACCTTTATTTTTACCTAGACTTTAGAGATTTGAGAAAGAATCATTTCTTTATGATTTGGCTAACTTTATTTGTGCAAGAGAAAAATATTAACATGGGCTGGAACTCCAGAAAAATTCAATTCCATGAATCCTGAGGAATTACTTCAAGGGGATGAACCAACACACAGCCATAGATAGTGTCACTAAAACTCAGATAATTTACTCCCTTATATTAAATAATATGTCGATAAAACAAAATACCTAATAAGTTCTCAAAAATAAGTTAGTCTCTATTTTGTAGTTGGAGTCATCCTGTAATATTAGATATACAATGTTAATTCTAACCTTTTATTTTCCAGTTTATCAGTGTCCCCGATATGGTAACCAAATTTTATGCTTGATGACATAATGTAATAAAATGTATTAACCCCAATTGCCCCAGACACTCTTAATCAAAATAACTTTAAGGCAAGTTTTCAATGGTGCACTGACAGAAGACATTAATGAGTATGACTTAAATATAGAATCAAGCAGTGCTAATATCTCATTTGCTAAACTGGCAGATGATATGGGATCTCTCTGTCAACCTGATAGGTGTAATTTAGAGGTATGCAACATAATTAAACCTTCTAAGGTACCTAGATCTACCTAACACAACTGAAACGTTATGTCGTCTGGAGCTTTGATTGGTACAGCTTTTATATCGTCTGAACTGTTTATTATACCATATACTAAGAAAGACTGTGCTTCAGAGCAGAGAACTCCAGCACTGTTATAACAACTTCTTTCCATTGTCCTGACACTGAGCCATCAATGCAGTCCCCTTAAGTTTAACTATTTTGAGGTAAGTGATTCAGAGAAAATTCAAATTCAGCTGTTGACCTTGTTAGTAGATCCTAACTTCAGGTGCTAACCTGTATACAAAAAAAAAAAAAAAAGCTGAAACAAACTTACCATCTTGACAAATTGTTGTATAAATTAAATGGCTTGTGTCAGAAACAGACGGTTTTCAGGGCATGCTATCTATTTAAATTTCAATTTATTTCTACAGTTCAAACAAAGAAAGAGTACTCCAGTATTTCTTTTGGCTCTCATGAGGCCTATGAAACCAAGTGCAGTTTGTTCTTGGATTGGGAAAAGGGCTTGATTTTATAAGAATTGCCATTTCCTCCTACTCACTGCTCCATTCACAGAACAGCTGTTAGCAACAGGATATGTGGGGATTTTTGTTATCAGAACATAATAAACATCATTCTCTAGCAAAGCCCAGGAAGTAGGGTGAAAAGGCTCAGTCCCATTAGGTTGTAAAGTGTAGCAGAATATTCTTCAAATGTGACACACTCTTCGTGTTGACTGAGCAACCTATTTGGCAGGTAGAAATTCCTAACAGTTAATACAGAACCAATAACAACAGAAATCACAGAATCAAGCTTTAATATGTGCTGGTTTTGAAAAGAAAATGGATGGGAGAACTCAGAGAAATCAAATTTCAGATATGACGGGAATCTAACAAGACTTTGAAGTAGTTGATTTTCTAAATTCGAGTGGCTTCCTCTTTCTTTCTTTCTTTCTTTCTTTCTTCCTTCCTTCCTTCCTTCCTTCCTTCCTTCCTTCCTTCCTTTCTGATGCTAAGGTAAGGTGGAAACTAAGTAAATCTTTTGCTCTAAACTGACTATAGCACTGGAAGAATGACTAAGATTGAAAGAGGTGAATTAGGGTAGGAATGGTTGGATCAGTGATGCAGGGCCCTAGGGGTGATAGGCAAGATTAATCCAGCAATGACAGATAAATGGGATAAGGGATGAAAATTACAGATGAGTTTAGAGCAGCATGAGGTCATAATTAACATTTACCTGGAAATAATATGAATATAAATCTGTTACCAGATAAATATGATTCTCACTGAAGATGAGTCAAAAATGCAGTAAGAAGGGAATGGCACCAAATGTAAAGTAAATATTCTGATAAACAAAACTGTAGAGGGATATGCTGTTAAGAAATACAGTAAATCTCAAATCTTGGAAACAACTTTGCCTAGCTGAAAGAGAAATAGAGGTTAGGATATGGATGAACTTTAATACTACTTTGACTAATAACAGTATGGATATAGGTAAGCCAGTTTACTGCTTTTGAAGTCAGTATAGCAATATCTGCTCTTTTTAATTAGTTGAAAAGTACTAGTTGAGGGGCGCCTGGGTGGCTCAGTCGGTTGGGCATCTGACTTCGGCTCAGGTCACCATCTCACGGTTCGTGAGTTTGAACCGCACGTCGGGCTCTGTGCTGACAGCTCGGAGCCTGGAGCCTGCCTCGGATTCTGTGTCTCCCTCTCGCTCTGCCCCTCACCTGCACATGCTCTCTGTCTCTCTGTCTCTCAATAATAAATAAACGTTAAAAAAAATTTAAAAAGAAAAGAAAAATGTTAGTTGAACACAAATTTTATGCCCAAAACTATATGCTACGTGCTGAGGTTAGGTAGTATCTGTGGGGGATCACAGGAACAATGAAGCTCAAAGAATCAAAGATACTGAGGTAGTCAACTGGTTAGGGAACACAAAACAAACACAAAAGAACAATTGGGAACTAAGTTAGATGATGTCTATGCCTAGTGTTATAGAACTCATCTTTTTATATCTCAGGTGTGATTTTTAGGACAAAATAAAACAAAATTCTTTTAAATCAAAGATGTTAAATATGTATCTAGGGTGATTTGAACTCAGAAAGACCTGGGCTAATTTCCTGACCTCTAAGAGCTGCGTGAGCTACTGTGGGTCATTTATCCAAACTCTTATTAGTTAACTATAAAACAGGAATAGTATCATTGTTGTCTTGTGACTTAATAAACTAATGCACTTAGAACATTTAACACTGTGCATGACAGCTAATAAACATTAAATAAATGACACTATTACTATATTTACTGGTGGGATTATAATATTAAAAATGATATAAAACAGATAATATACCCATCTTATATTTATAAAGTATGGCAGCTTTTCATTCTTTTATCTTGCATTATCCCATGAATATGTATTGTAAAACAAAATCACACTAAGCAAGGCATAGAAAAGTAAATTTGCCTGACATATATCCATATAAAAACTCCATGATTTTCAATTAACAGCTATGTATGCCATGGGTGATATATGTTATATGATAATTTATTGTCCAAAGATACAATTAAATCAGTTCATTTTGGGGGGTTCTTTTAATGAAATGATTGTGCTCAAGGCAAAATCTTAACCTTTATAATCATTTCACTTTCATGTGCTTTCAACCATCCTATGCTTATTTCTAAGTAGCTATAAAATCGACAGGAATATTACAAGGTTGCATGGATTATTTAAGGCCGTTTTGACACTCTAATTATCTTTCTATTTATCCCTGTTTTCCTGGTTTTGTAACTACTTAATCTGTGTCTCTTCTCTTTCTCTTTCATTCTGTTTTGAGGAGATTTATGTTTTCATTTCCTCAACTGGCATGATTGCTTAAAGAAGGGGATTCAATTACTAAGACTTACTAAAAATTACTCTGGGGAAGATCAATCTTTACACATTTGTTAATTTCATTGAATAAGCAAGAAGTCCTCCCAGACATCCTTCCCTCCTCATTCGAAATGCCAGGAGACTCAGGAAAGACTATAGGAAGACTTTTGCCAACACTGAGAATTGGACACTCAATACTTGAGTCAATACAGTTGATCACAGTTCTAGGAATGTAATACTTCTGTATTGAGAGAAAGTCTTGATCTAATTTTATAGGTACTATCTTCTTCTCACTTTCATCACTTCTTCTATATTTCTTTAGAAATCCCCACTCATGGGGCACCTGAGTGGGTCAGTCATTTGAGTGTCTGACTTTGGCTCAGGTCATGACCTCAGGGTTCATATATAAATATGTATATTCGGTAGGATATTCTACTAAATATAACAATGAAAATGCTATATCAATTAATGGTTTCAAATATTCAAATACTACAATAGTCAGCAAATAGTTTCTTGAAAGGTCAGATATTAAATCGTTCTTTTTACTTTGCTGACCAGTCTCTGGCACCAACTACTCAAATCTGCCATTATAGTACAAAAGCAGGTATGGAGAGTAGAGTGGATGTGGCTGTTCATTAAGGTCCAATAAAAACTCCTTTATAAAAACAGGCAGCCTGCCACGTGCTTGCTGACTCCTGAGATAGACTATCATAAGTTTATTTCATACTTAAAAAAATGTTCATTCATTTATTTTGAGAGAGAGAGAGAGAGAGGGCAGGAAGTGGGTAGAGAGAGGGAGAGAGAGGATCCCAAGGAGGCTCCACGCTGTCAGTGCAGAGCTGGATGCAGGGCTCAACTCCATGAACTGAGCCATGACCGAGAGTCAGACACTTAACTGTCTGAGCCACCCAGGCACTCCTGTTTGGTACTTTTGAAAGTAATGTGAATGCTATAAATTTGACCTCAAGTATCTGAGATATGTTGCATCTTTTATTATACTCTGTTGTTATTTAATTATAGTTAAATATTATTTCTGTGCATGCATATCTTCATTTTGTTTACATATTTATTTATTCATCAAATACCCAAAATAACAACCAAGTCCCAAACATTGGACCTTGTGCGAAAACAACAAAGATGAATAAAGTATAATCCCTTTCCAAAATGGAAACAAACAAAAACATGTTATTTTCATGATACCTCTATATTCGTATGCAAGGAGAGTAGGATTAACATTATAGATCTATAAAAAAATGAGTAGTCTCTCAAAGTTCACAGCTGTGGTAGATTGCAAAATTGTCAGAATATTTGGCAACTCCTCCACATTCAAGAAGTGGAATCCATTCCTTCACCTCTTGAATCAAGCGTTGGCCATGTGTTTTGCTTTGATAATAGCACATTGATAAAAGTGATGCTAGCAGAAGCAGAAATATTCTTCAGAATTGGGGCTTTTCCTTTCTTGCTGCTCTTTTGGATCCAAAGACCACAATGTGAAGAAGTTCAGGACAGCCTATTGGAGGATAAGAGATCATATGGACCAGAAATGAGCCATCACAGCTGAGACTCCCTAGATTAATCAGTCTGCCAGCAACAGATGTGTGAGTGAGACCATCCTAAGCCATCCAACCCCAGCTGAGACTCCTGTTCACCACAAATATCAGACAAGCTGGCATAAATCAGATAAACCATAAGCCATCCAGTTTACCCATAGACTCATAGGCAATGATAACTCTTTTTTTGTCTTTAATCGTTAAATTGTGTTATTTTTATAATGCATCCAGAGATAACTGACATAAGAGCTAGTATTCTATCACTAGGAACACACATGCAACACCTTGAAGCATCGACATGTACGTTTCTGTGTATGTGTGTTTGGTATGTGTATTTGTATAACAAACATATTCACAGTATCCTATATTATAACTCTTTGATGTATACGGTAGCTCTGTTAACTAAACTGAGATGTTTTATAAAGGATGCCAATTGATGTAACATTGTATTGACGTCTTACAATTGGCCTTCTTCAGCTACTGAGAGAGGGTCTGTCTTCAAGAAGAAGAAGAAAAAAAAAAAAAAGGAATGAAGAAACAGGCACTGCAGTGAACTTTTGCCCAAAATTGAAATGTGTAACATTTAAAAATTTGCCATGTACCATATGCCACATTGGCTTCTATTACTACAGTAATTCATAACATTTCTGGGTGCCAGCAAAACTTAGTAGTCTGTACAATATGGTCTTCACTTCAGTGGCATTTGCCATTGCTTTATGTTATATTTCTAACTGTTAGTAAAAGGATGAAATTTCTGACCATTTGGAGGGCCATTAATTCCTATACCTCATTTAGTAACAATTCCTGCGGTAAGAACCAAAGAGACTCCAGAGCTTAAACCGGATAATGCCCCCCCCATCCAATCCCCCACAGAGATGAACAATTCTTCCTTTTTCTACAAGTAAAAAAAAAAAAAAAAAGACTAAACAAGCACAGAGCATACTTAAATCAAGGTGCTCATCTGCACAAAACCTCCACAGCATCTAAGAGCTTTGTGGACTCTCCCACTGGGGCGTGCTCTTTCTTCCATTACCCCATCCAATTCCCAACATGGGGCTTTCCTTTTTGGCTGCTTCCACAATGAGCCCAGGTTATCCTTAGGGGTGTACCCTAAGAAGAGCATCCTAGCTGGTGGCCCTCCGTTTTCTTCTTGTTCTTAGAAAGGTAGTATATTTGTGCAAATGGGGTGGAAGAGTGTGGATAGTTTGCAACAGTGAAGATCCTCCAGCTTCAGAGAAGGTCTCTTTTTAAGGGGGAAAATAAAGGAATAAAAAACTAGACACTGCAATGATGTTTTGCTCAAAATTGCAGTGCCTAACATTTAAAAATATGATGCTTCTCCTCAACGTCCTGTCATTTCTGTAAAAACATAAAGAATATCCTAATGAACCCGACAGTCCCACAACATGCTTTCTACTTCCCAGGAATTTATAGAACTCATAGAATTTATTTCTGAATGCCAGGAGCTACAATTTTATGAGTGTTATTATAGTATGACCACTGACTCAGTTATTTAAAAAAAAAAAAACCTTTCTAAAACTTAGTGGCCTTTAACAACTAGTTGTTCTATTTTTTATGATTCTGTCAGTTGACTGAGTGGCTCCCTGCTGGATTCGCCTGGATTCATGAAGCTACATTCAGCTGGAGGGTCAGTTGGTTTGGAAGGCCCAAGATGGCCTCACTTCATATTTAGGACATATAAGTTCTCCACTTGGCCTCTCATCTGGTATTAAACCTTATTGGCTTACTTGTATATTAATTTCATGGCAATATTTCAAGCAGATGATGGAAGAAGAAACAGACTGGTTTGATATCTCAGGATATAAGAAATGACCTGTGTTAGGTTCCCTAAGCTTTCTTTTTGCCTCATCAATCTTGGTCTGAGTGTTGGAGAAACCAGCAACCTGGAAATACCAATGGGCACGCACAAAACAAAGCCCCAGCAAAGCCTGTTCTCCATAACTAAAAGACCAGGAAAGGGATAGTCTACCAAAATAGATACTAACCGTTGCACTCAAATCGAACACCATAGAAAAACTGTGGCCCCATTTATACTCCCAGCAGCAAAGGCTGAGCAAAGAGACTAGATTTCTACTGTGGTCAGGCTATAATGAGGTGCACCAACACTCTACCTGGGGTGGTGTTAGAGAAGGCTCAGTAGGGACTGGGGCATTTACCCTCCACCAGGTGGTAAACAAAGCCGCTCTTGCGTACTGTCAGTGGAGACCAGATAGGGAGCTTGGACTTCTACTCCACATGGTGGTAATGAAGCATCATGCCTACTTGCTGGGGTAGTATAAGAGGAAGTCTTTTGAAGATTCAGAACTTCCATGACTACCCAGCAGTAAGACCACCTCTTTACATGTGGCCATGTGGGTATCAGCTCTAGGGTATCAGTAGAGTCCCAGGTAGAGTACCTGTATTTCAATCCACTGTTCCATCTGGCAGAAGTAAGGAGTATCCCCTTTACTTGCTGGAGTGGTATCAGAGGAAGGACACCAAAACAAAATACCTAAATAAGATCCAGAGTCTCATAAAATAATACCCCAAATGACGAGATTTTATTTGAAAATCGCCCCTCACACCCCAAACCAGAAATATCTAAACTTGAGTGAGACAAAGCAATCAAAGAAATCCTGTAGCTGTTAGAATTATTTGAAAAGGATTTTAAAACAACCATTATACGGGGGTGCCCAGGTGCTCAGTAAGTTAAGTGTCCGACTGGCTCAGGTCATATCTCGCCAGTTCTTAAGTTCAAGCCCTGTGTCCGGCTTTGTACTGACAGCTCAGAACATGGAGGCTGCTTCAGATTCTGTGTATCCCTCTCTCTCAGCCCCTCCTCTGCTTGTGCACAAGCACTCTCTCTCTCAAAAATAAACACTTAAAAATTTTTTTAAAAAACAACCATTATAAAATTGATTCAGTGAACAATTGTGAATACACTTTTAACAAATGAAGAAAATTAGAATTTTAGCAAAGATATAGAAATTCTCACAAAGGAAATAGAATACATGAAGAACCAAATGGAAACCTTAGAGTTAAAAATACAATAACAACAAAGTAATCCTCAATGGATATACTCAACATCAGAATGGAGGGAACAGAGGAAACAATGAAGCTGAATTTAGGACAATAGATATTATTCAGTCTGAACAATGGAGAGAAGAGTGACTGGGAAAAAAAAATAACAAAACCTCTGGGACTTGTGGAACCACAACAAAAGCTCTATCATTTGCATCATCAGAATTCCAAAAGGAAAGGAGAAATAGGGTTGGGATGAAAAAGTATTCAAGAAAATAATAACTGAAAATTTCTTAAACTTGGCAAATGACTTACACCACAGATTCAAGAAGCTGAGCAAACCCCAAACAGGATTTAAAAAAAATGCCAAGGTACATCATGGTCAAACTTACAAAACCTAGTGACAGAGAAAATAGCGAGTGAGAAATGACATCTTACCTGTAGAGTAAAAACAATTCAAGTGACAGCAGAGTTTTTATAATGAAGCATGGAGGGCAGAATGAAGGAGCATCACATTTTTCAAATAGTGAAAGAAGAGAACTGTCAAATCAAATTTCTGTATCCATAGGGAACACACGTCAGGACTGAAGAGGAGATCAAGATATTTTCAAATGAGAAGAAAAAATGAAAAGAATTTGTCATCATCATATCTATTTTAAAAGAATGGCTAAAAGAAGTTGTCTAAACCTAAAACACATGGTTTAAAAAAAAAAGTCTTGAAACATCAGAAAGTAAGAAAGAACAACCCAAAGAGCAAACATAAAATACAATAGAAAAATACAATGTCCTTGTTCTTGAGTTTGCTAAATTACAGATGACAGTTGAAGCAAAATTTATAACAATCTTTGAGTGATTCTCAATACACGTAAATGAAATCTTTTTTTTAATGTTTATTTATTTTTGAGACAGAGAGAGACAGAGCATGAATGGGGGACGGTCAGAGAGAGGGAGACACAGAATCTGAAACAGGCTCCAGGCTCTGAGCTGTCAGCACCGAGCCTGACGCGGGGCTTGAACTCAGGGACAGCGAGATCATGACCTGAGCCAAAGTCGGCCACTTAACCAACTGAGCCACCCAGGTGCCCCATGTAAATGAAATCTTTAAGACAGTTATATAACAGGAGAAGTAGTGGGATATGGAGATTCTACACTGGAACTAATAAAATGTTGACACCAACAGATTGAGATAAGTTATGTATTTTTATAGTGGAACACCTAGAACAAAAATTAAAAAATATACAAAGAGATACACTCAAAGAAACTATAGAAAAAGCAAATTGGAAATTTTAAAAAATCTCCAACTAACAGAAATGCTGAAAAAGCAAACAGAACAAAAACAACAAAACAAAACAAAAAACAGAGAGAACGTACAGGAAACCAAAAATAGAAAGTCAGACTAAAAAAACTTCATATATAGGGGCGCCTAGGTGGCTCAGTTGGTTGAGCGTCTGACTTCTGCTCAGGTCATGATCTCACGGTTTGTGCATTCAGGCCCCAGGTCAGGCTCTGTGCCGACTGCTTGCTCAGAGCCTGGAGGCTGTTTCGGATTCTGTGTCTCCTTCTCTCTCTGCCCCTCCCCTGCTCGTGCTCTGTCTCACTCTGTCTCTCAAAAATAAATAAATATAAAATAGAATAGAATAGAATAGAATAGAATAGAATAGAATAGAATAGAATAGAATAGAATAAAAACTTAATATATCAAGGGGCACCTGGGTGGCTCAGTTGGTTAAGAGTCCAGCTCTTGGTTTCAGCCCAGTCATGATCTCACGGTTGAGGAGTTGGAGCCTTTCATCTGGCTCTGCACTGACAGTGCAGAGCCTGCTATGATTCTGTCTCTGTCCCTCCCTCTTGGCCCCTCTCTTGTCTCTTTCTCTATGTCTGTCTCTCAAAAATATGAATAAATAAATAAATAAATAAATAAATAAATAAATAAATAAAATTTAATATATCAAAAATTAAATTTAATGTAAATGGTAAACACAAATTAAAGAAGAGAGATTGGCAGATGGATTTAAAAATAAAACTAAATAGTATTCTGTCTACAAGAAACTCACTTCAAATATAACACTATCTGTGTTGATATTAAAAGGATGGAAGAGGATATACGATATAAAAATTAATCAAAGAAAAGCAGGAGTGGCTAGATTAATATCAAATAAAGTAGACTTCAGATGGAGTGAGAGGTGGATAGATGGATGAATACATCTAACTATGTGCTATAAATGGTAATCATAGATGATAGGTGGTAGATATATAGTTACTATAAACATTTTTTAGTTTTTTTGTATGTTTAAAATTTGTAATCAAGTGTTTGGAAACATATCCATATCAAAAAACAGATTAGAAAAACCCAAGGAATAGTCATGCTTCAGTACCAGATCAAAAAATTATCCATAGATCAGAAGTTGCTATGAGTCTACCTAATAAAGCCTAAAAGCAAATCTCCAAAGGATAAAACAGTTTCAACAGAAATCAACTGCATTTCAGAACAAAGATAAAGAATATTTAAAAGGATTAAAAGTATCCAGCATCTAACAAAATAAAATGAACAATACCTGACAACCAAACAAAAATTATCAGGCATGTAAAGAAGCAAGAAAATACAAGCCATATTGAAAAAAAAATCAATAGAAACAGGAAATAGATGATAACATAATATGCAAGGACATTAAATATTATTGTAGCTATATTAGATATATTCAAGAATGTAGAGAAAAGTATGACTCCATTAAGGTGACATATACAACATATGATAAAGACTAAAACTGGATTTGTAAATATTAAAACTGGCGTTTAATATGAAAAAGACACTGGATAGATCAACACACAATTAGACACTGCAGAAAAAGTGACTAGTAAACTGGAAGACATAGCAGAAGAAATTATGCCAAATGAAACACAAAGACTAATAATAAGAGTAATAGTGATTAATAATAAATAGAGCACCGGTAAGCTGTGAGACAACTTAACGTGGCCAAATATGTGTGTGAATTTCCTGAAGGATACAGAAAATAATATTTGAAGAAATAAGACTAAAATGTTCCAAATTTAATGAAAACTGAAAATTCAAAAGATCAAGAAAATTTAGTACATACTAAGTACAAGAAACATGAAGAAAATTCCACTAAAGCATATCATAACCAAATGGCTTAAATTAATGGTAGACAGAAGATGTTACAAACAACAAGAGAAGAAAGATGTAATACATACAGAGGAATAAAGAAAACAATGACAACAGACTTATTTTGAAAACAGTACAACTTCGATAACAGTGAAGCAACATATTTAAAGATAAAAGGAAAATCTCTTGGAATCTGTACCAAGCAAAAATATATTTTAAAAATAAAAGCAATATAAATTTTTTTTCAGACATGTAAATGCTAAAAAAATTTATCCACCAGTAGGCCCGCTGTACAGGAAATTTTAAAGGAAGTCTTTTAGGAAGAAGGAAATGATGCCAGGTGGAAATATGGATTTATACAAAGAAATAAAGAAAAATGGAAGTGGTAAACACGTAACATGTGGATACTCGTAACTGGTTCACTGTCTTACACCATACACAAGAATAAACTCAAAATGGATTAAAGACTTAGCAACATATTTATGGATACGTTTCTTCAGGCAAGGGAAATAAAGGCAAAAACTGAAGTATTAGGACTACACCAAAATAAAAAGCTTTTGCACAGCAAAAGAACCATCAAAAAAAAAAAAAAAAAAAAAAACAAGAAAAGCAACCTACTGAATGGGAGAAGATATTTGCAGATGATATATCTGATAAGGGGTAATACCCAAAATATATAAAGAACTTAAATAACTCAACACCAAAGACCCCCCGAATTGTCTGATTAGAAAATGAGCAGGGGACCTAAATAGACATTTTTCCAAAGAAGGCATACAGGTATCCAACAGACACATGAAAAAAATACACAAGGCCACTAATCATCAGGGAAATGCAAATCGAAACCACAATGAGTATCACGTCACACTAGTCAGAATGGCTGTTACCAAAGAGAAATAACAAGCATTGGTAAGGATGTAGAGAAAAAGGAACCCTCACACTCCCACCTCATGGTGGGAATGCAATTTGGCTCAAGTACTGTGGAAAACAATATGGAGATTCTTCAAAAAATTAAAAATAGAAATACCAGACAATCCAGCAATTCCCTCTTTTAAAAATGTTTCAAAATTGAGCCTGTACTATGTGTTAGGCCTTTTGTATCAAGAGCATTATATGGAGGAAATTCCTTTATACCTACGACATGTATATCTTGAAAGTAAAATTATTATGCTCATTTCATACAAAGGAAAACAGGTTGGAAAAGCTATGTGGGTTGCCCAGGTCACAGACCTACTGAGTTACAAGACCACAATTCAAAATCAGACAATCTGATTCCAGGATCCACATTCTTTTTTTTTTTTTTCTTCAACGTTTATTTATTTTTGGGACAGAGAGAGACAGAGCATGAATGGGGGAGGGGCAGAGAGAGAGGAAGACACAGAATCGGAAACAGGCTCCAGGCTCTGAGCCATCAGCCCAGAGCCCGACGCCGGGCTCGAACTCACGGACCGCAAGATCGTGACCTGGCTGAAGTCGGACGCTTAACCGACTGCGCCACCCAGGCGCCCCCAGGATCCACATTCTTTATAACCCATTTTTATCTTACCAATACTGGTAGTTTAATATCTATGTTAAAATCAATTTTGAAGCAATTCGTGTCAAATTTGCATCTCACAGTTCTTTCCTTTTCTTTCTGCAAGCCCCACCCTCACTGGAGTTGATTTTCAGCCTTGCACAATTGAGAACTAGGAAATAAGAACACTTCATTCTAACACTGTCTTTGTTTGGGTATTAATAGCTCAATATTCATGAATAGCCATATGCTATTTTTTGTTTCAGTGTTCCGAGAGGCTTATCAACTTATTCTTATCTGGCCTTATCATTTGAGGTAGAACTCAAACTTTGAGAAAATGTATATAATTAATCTGATTATCCATACAAGTGGCTTATTAAATATGGTAATTTTGTTGTTTACCTTAAGGAAATTCCATGTGGAACTGGACATTATGTATTAAAAGTCTTGAATACGGGTCATATTAAATTGTTTGAAAAATGAAGCCAGGCTTCTGATTTCTGATTGGGAAATGGCATTTGGAAATGAAGCATGAAAATAATAAAAGATAATCCATTTTATTTAAGCTGAAGTAAAAAGAGACTAAACTGCAAGAAATTTTTGTCTCCAGAATAATAGCCATTTTATCAATTTTCTGGCCCAAAACATTGAAATCCCATTTCTTATCTCTGTGGTTTCCAGCTTGGATATTTATAGTAAGTGTTTTTATTTTTTCAGTTAAAATCTTAGTCCAATTCGATTCTTTGATTTAGTCCAATTTGATTTTAGTCCCTTCATCCTGGCCCTAGGCTTCGATACTGAAACACAAGGTGGCTGCAGCAAATATCTCATCCCTGAAAACAGTGTCCTCATCTGCACGAATATCCTGCGGACCATTTCCAGAACAACCGTTGTAAGGCACACTAGTTTCCTCAGATTCTTCCAGATCTCAGAATATCTCTGTGATTCAGTATCCTACCCAAGCTTCATAAAATTTCCCTCTTCTGCCCCCCCCCCCCCACTGCTAGCTCCATACTACCATTTTTTTTTTTCCAACGTTTATTTATTTTTGGGACAGAGAGAGACAGAGCATGAACAGGGGAGGGGCAGAGAGAGAGGGAGACACAGAATCGGAAACAGGCTCCAGGCTCTGAGCCATCAGCCCAGAGCCTGACGCGGGGCTCGAACTCCCGGACCGGGAGATCGTGACCTGGCTGAAGTCGGACGCTTAACCGACTGCGCCACCCAGGCGCCCCATCCATACTACCATTTAAAATTTCAGACTTCCACAACTTCGTCTTTAGCATGTTATATACCTATCCTCAGACCCGTGTCTGAGCTCAACCCTTCTCCTCAGTCAGGAACCCATCTCACTTATTTAGGAATATCTGAATCCCGGCCTTTCTTTTCTACTGAAATCAAACTCTGTTTTCTACGTGGATCCCATTTCTGGATTCTCCAAACCACATTCATATCCTTTCTTTCAGGATGCCTTTAATGTTTATAATCACTGTTTAATGTTTAACTCTTGTTTATTGGTTTTAGGTAAAGCTTCTAAGATCATAAACACTTTCAGAGTGTGACATACTTTCCCTTTTGCATCAACTGCAAGTTTAAGGTAGTTGGTATACCTCTAAGGAATTACTAGCTCTTTCAATCGTAAAATATATATTTTGTACTTTGTGAGGTGCTTTTTGGTAAAATTTTAAAGCAATATTATTTCAATAATTTCTACTTGCATTTAATTATGTCATTACATACCAGTATCATTACAACCAGTTTGTAGGTGAATAATGGAAAAGGAGCTACCCAGTTTTATGATTCATTTCCATACATATACAAGGCATAGGGGCACCTGGGTGGCTCAGTCGGTTAAGCATCCGACTTCAGCTCTCATCATGATCTCGCAGTTCGTGAGTTCAAGCCCCGCGTCGGGCTCTGTGCTGACAGCTCAGAGCCTGGAACCTGCTTCGGATTCTGTGTCCCCCTCTCTCTCTGCCCCTCCCCTGCTCACGCTCTGTCTCTCTGTCTTTCAAAAATGAATAAACATTAACAATTTTTTTAATAAAAAAAGTGCATATGTTGTGCAGATATTGCACATATGCTTGTGTTCCTATCATTTACCACCACTTTGTTCCAGATATTATAATAAATATCCCCTTTGAGCATATTATTTTGAATAGTTGTCCTTACAACACCTCAGCATCTCAGAGGACTTCAGCTTTATTGTTTGGAGCAATACTGTCCTGTGCACAGGCTTATTGATGTAGCAAGTCCAAAGACTCAACTGAATGGGTCAGCACCCTTCTCAGAAACTCGTTAACTTCTCTATTTGTCTTAAAAGCATACAATGCTTTCATATAACAAGTACTGAGTGTCTGCTTTGTTGCAAAAACTGTAAAAGGTACTGAGGACACAGTGTAATGGAACACAGCCTCCGCAACCAAGGAGGTTATAGTCTGTATCTTTGAGATAGAGAGTAGACCAAGGAATTGCAGTGTGAAGCAGGCTGTGAAAGCAAGGCATCCAGAGTACCCTGGCATCCCAGAGGAGAGCTGTATAACCCACCCTGAGCAGTCTAGGCTAGAAATACCAAATCTTAGGTCAAAATTAAGATATACCCACTCATACTGTCACAAATTAGTACCAATTTGAACCCATTTAAAAAGATTAACTTGGGGGGCGCCGGGGTGGCTCAGTCAGTTAAGCATCCGACTTCAACTCAGGTCACGATCTCACGGTCTGTGAGTTCAAGCCCCGCGTCGGGCTCTGGGCTGATGGCTCAGAGCCTGGAGCCTGCTTCCGATTCTGTGTCTCCCTCCCTCTCTGGCTGTCCCCCGTTCATGCTCTGTCTCTCTCTGTCTCAAAAATAAATAAACATTAAAAAAAGAATTTAAAAAAAAAGATTAACTTGGAATCTGTAGTTGTTTTATTTTTTTTTTAATATTTATTTTTGAGAAGTGAGAACAAGCAAGGGAGAGGCAGAGAGGGGCGACAGAGGATCCGAAGCAGGCTCTGCACTGTCAGAACTCCCCAAGGAACCATGAGATCATAACCTGAGTGAAATTGGTGCTTAACTGACTGAGCCATGCAGATGACCTGTGTTGTTTAAATTCAGTTAAGTGAATATTAATGAATCGTAGATCGCCTACTAGATTACACGCAGGCTTCTAGGCATGTGAAGGATGAATCACAGCAGCTGCATAGTTATTCTCCGCAAAATCTGGACCTTAGTCCACAGATTTTATAGAATGAAGGGGCATGCAGGAGGGCGCTGTTGTGAGATCAAGTTGTGAGATCAAGGGGTTGTCACATACCTCAAAGAGCTTGCATGCACCTAATTGACACCTACCCTTCAGTTAGATCTTGTGACACCACCTGTGCGTCAGAAAGAGGAAAGACTATGTTATTTGTAATGGATTCATGGAAGTCCAAAACATGCTTCGTGCTTCCCCCCATCCTGGTCCTGGCAGGCATTTCTCCTCCCCCTCCCCCCTCCCCCTCCCCCTCCTCTCCCTCCCTCCCTCCCTCCCTTTCTTCTTCTTCTTCTTCTTCTTCTTCTTCTTCTTCTTCTTCTCTTTCTCCTTCTCCTCCTCCTTCTCCTCCTCCTCCTCTTTCTTCTTCTTCTTTTTCTTCTTCTTCTTCTTCTTCTTCTTCTTCTTCTTCTTCTTCTTCTTCTTCTTCCCCCAAGGCATTTATATTAATCTCTGAGGAGCCCAGAACCCATAGCCCCAAGAGAGGTCACTGAGCAAACATTAACAAGGTGGAGGGCCAAACATGGAGTCAGTACTGTCAGCACTGCTACATGTTGACCAAGAATAGAAAAACAAACCTTGGGGCACCTGGGTGGCTCACTCAGTTAAGCGTCCAACTTCAGCTCAGGTCATGATCTCACGGTTTGTAAGTTGCAGCCCCGCATCGAGCTTTGTGCTGACAGCTCAGAGTCTGCAGCCCGCTTCAGATTCTGTGTCTGCTCCTCTCTCTGCTCTTCCCATGCTCATGCTCTGTCTCTCTATGTCTCTCAATAATAAATAAACGTTAAAAAAAAAAGAAATACAAACCTTTACCTTTTGAAGTTTGACTATTCTTTGCAGTGTACCTTCTCTAATTTGAAGGAAGACTTGCTTTCAAAAAAGAAATAAATGGCAGAAAGAACTTGGTCTGACAGAAAGAATGGGTGATCGGTATGCCTAATATTGTATTTGGCTAAAAATTATATGAGATTATAAAGTGATAAGGTTAATATTCTTTCATACTTTGAAAATTAATTTTTAGCAACAGCAAAAATGGTATGTCAAAATTTTTTTGAAGAGTAGAAACACCTTAAATAATAAATTATTTCTCACTTTGATATACAAGATTTGATATGAGAGCCGCTTTTATTATTTGTTTGTAGGCCCTGCCATGTCCCTTCTCCCTCTTTCATCTTCCTGAGACCTCATTTAATAGCATTGGAGTTACTCCCAGATTTTAAAATAAGAAGCACAAAGCCAACTCTACCAGAAAAATGTGTTCTGATGAAATTGAACCAATGGAATAATGTTGGTACTTCGTGAGTAAAAAATCCAAACCAATCTGAGTTTATAATATACATAACTGCCAGGAAGGAATCCAAAGAGCTAAAAAGTTTTGTCATATTGCAAATGTTTTGCACAAAGGGAATTATTTGAATGAGTTTGCTTTGGAAGGCTTTCCTTTCAATACTTTTATTTGGTCTGTGTTAAGTCTACTGAATTTACTAATGTAAGAAGAAAACAAACACAAACAAATAAAAAGCAATCAAGACCATCCTAAGATTGAATCTACTTCAATTTAAAGTTTCCCCATTGAGGAAAACAACAGTAACAGTACCAGCCACACACACACACGCACGCACATACAGATATACACAAACACATACACACATACACGCTTTTTAGATTGTCTAAACTATATTTGACTTTATGTGCAAGTTATTGTGAAAATGTCAGTCTTTGATTCTGAAGAGTTTCCCGCAGTGCTCTGTTTACAATTTTGGATGGGAAACAAAACTCTCTAAAGCAAATTGTATTGCTCTTCATAAATAATAACTTCAAAAGTTAAGAAAAATTAGCCTTGCCAAATGAAAATGAAAATGCCAGTGAAATATGAGCTATAAATATTAGAACAGTAATTCAGCCACATCATTCTGATATTGCATTATAATTGGGTGATCTGTTTTAATTCAGAAGTATTATAAAATATGCACTTCATGAAAGTAAAGTATTTTCATTATCAATTTTTTATGGCAACCAAATAAAATTCTACATGACCATCTTCCTTAATACTGCTTTGCTAACTTCTAATCCCCCTCTTATCACCATAAACAAATACATCCAAACTAAGCAACTCAATTGGGAATGCTTAATAAAACTGGGAAATTGAAAGAACCCTTGAAATTGTCTTTTAAAATATCTTAATTGAAAGATACATGGCAACATGCAAACAGCTTTCTGATTCCTCATCTGCTTGGTTTCATGCACAGAGCAAAACATAAATTCATTGAGAATTAGTGATACTTAATCTTTATGTTGTCTTCAAGGTTGTAGACAGTTTTGAAAGATAGTTTAATGCATTACTATGGCTTTCTAAATGTATCTCTTGAAAATGTGGATCTGCAAGGATGATCTGGAATTCGTAGAGTTGACTATATATAATCTATCCTTAGATTTATGTTTCCTTGCCTTACTCTCCTAATGCTGAATTAGGAGCCTGGAGTTTCAAATCACAATATAGAAACCAAAAGAGAGAGAATTTAAGTAAAGGAATTCAGTTTAAAGATACTAGTTTTATGGATTTAACATTGGGTCAGACATGGTGGGATTAATGGTGATCTCATCTTGACTTCTGGATCAGTGGCATAATAGAAAAAACATGATCCCTGAAGGCACTACACAGGGTTTCCAATCTTGAGTGACCTTTCCTATTGGCTGACCTTTTCTATGACTTAGTTTCCTCATACATAGAAGTTGCTAATAGAAGTCAATTATTGAAGAGAAAATGCAATGATAAAAATATACACACAATCTAAGACAAATCAAAAAAGTTGAGTAAAAATGACAGGAGAGGGAGGCTAAATAGCATAAAATAAACTGGCAGTTACAAACCTATATAAGCCCAAATATTCTGATAATTATATAAAATGTGATTGTTCTAAATGTACCATTTGAAATACAAATATTTTCACATGGCATTTATTGTTATTTATTTTCAATTTTTTTTAAATATTTATTTGAGAAGGAGAGAGAGCAAGAGCAGGAGAGGGGCAGAGAGGAAGCGGGACACAGAATCTGAAGCAGGCTCCAGGCTCTGAGCTGTCAGCACCGAGCCCTATGCGAGGCTTGAACCCACAAGCCTGAGATCATGACCTGAGCCAAAGTTGGATGCTCAACTGACTGAGCCACCCAGGCGCCCCTCACACTGCATTTAAAGTTTTAAAATATAACTATGAGTTATTTACAAAAGGCACATATATTGATACAAAAATAAAAGAAGTAAGTTGAGAGAAAAGAAACACTTTATGAACTATATCCAAAAGAAAGATTGTTCAGCTATGTTAACATCAGATGAACTAGGCTTCAGTGAAGAAAAAAATATTAGCAGTGAATAGCGGAATTCCAAATGATAAATATGTACCAGGAAGTTATAGTCATTTAAAATTTATATATACACAAAACATGACCACAAAATGTAGAAAGCAAAAAATAACGGATCTATGAGAAGAAATAATAAACTGTGCAATTACAGGGGAGATTTGAACCAGAGTTAATATTTTATAGAACAAGATGGAAAAATCGATATAATATGAACATAAAACATAAGAAAATGAATATTACTAATGAAAAGAGTTCCCTCAAAAATTTCTTATGCAATAACTAAGGTCTATGAAAAAGAAATTATTTTATTACATAACAGAATACGGTATCTTCTTCTATTTGTGGTTATAGTGTAAAAGAGTGAAAATTCAGCATTATCACACATTAGATATGATACAAAGTTGACATCAGAGCCAAGTTTAGAATAGCTGTGTATCCATCAATAAAATGAACAAGGACTGAAAGTAAAATTTTTGAGAGCTCACCTCCTTCATTCTTTCCATTCTTTTTCACTCTGTGAGCAACGTGTACTCAGCTACCCTGAATCTGTTAGTAACTCGACAGAATCAGACCCTTTTTAGCTTAGCACAACCTTTAATAAAAGAACATTTATTATTGCTTCACCCACTGCCTCTTAAGGCAAAATTCCATCAATAATGGACTATTCCATTTTCCGGTTTTCAGCTTTATTAGTTTCCAGCCAAAACTTAATCACGATTTAAGGTCAATGAATAGAGTCAGTCTAACCCTTGAGGGAGTAAGAGCAAAAGATAAATGTGACTTGGAAAGATTCCTATCACTGCCGTTAGGACTATAGAAAATAAGATAACAGCTAGATGTTTAGAGACTTTAACACCTCGATAGCCTGGCTTGCTTATAATACGGAAAAGTAAACCCAGCTAGGGCCAGTCAATGCAATCACAAATAAAAAGGAAAACTTGATTGTTTTTCCATGCATGAAAACATTAAGAAAATTAGTCTTTCCCCCGTGGTCCAAGTCCCGACTGTAATTATAGATAGCAGGGATTTTTAGTTACTATAAAATATGGGAGTGCTTTTATATTGCTACTAACTATATAGCTGATTATTAAAGGAGCGTAAGAAGGCTGTGGCGTAATGAGTGTGCTTCTGAAAAACAATAGGGAGAATGCCATCACCGCATAATACTGTTGGTCTTGCATCATTAACTTGAACACACAACTAGGGAGGAACATGTCCAAACTAGCCAGCTACCATTCTAATCCTTATTTCCCATGGCTTGTTCTATCACTACCTGCTTTTTCATAAAAAGAGGGAAATGCCGATATTTAGTGCTGTAGTTTAAAAACTGTTTAGAATACTATTTTTCTGTAACCTGGTGCAAAATGTTCTCAGCTGGGTAGGAAAAAGAGGCTCTTGCTTTACGTTAGAATATTTTTAGAAACACGATGGCAACTTGAGAACAGAAGTAGATAATAGGTATCAAAAGAAACGTTCTGAATCTAAAAACATGCATTGGAACTTTAGTTAGAAGGAAAATACAAAATCATGAATTACATTGTGGACCATTCAAGGAACTTTCCTATATTCTTAGTGATTATTGTTACTGGTTTTACAACAGTCTACATAATATTGAACACACAGGACTAAATGGGATATTATTAGATAACAATTTGCCTCCTACAATCCCTTTAAATTTACTCTGAGGGCCTACGCTTTCCCCTGCTCCCTGATTGACATATAAGGCAGGTCTAAACAGCTTTCCTGGTTAATGTTAGGTAGTAAAAACTATTCTCCAATCTCTTCAATTCACATAGCATAGTTTCAATTTATTAGTCTACTGTTTAGGTCTGAATAATAGTGATTGTTTCCATCTTGCTTTTAAGTTAAAACTTCTCCAACTTGCTTATTATAAATGAGAAGATGGAGAAAGGAGTATGTATTCCCCTCCCATTTCTGCAAAATACCTCTATTCCTTGTTCTCTGTCTTGTTAATTATAGTGTTGGGCCCCCATTGTGATTGGAGGAGTGGGAGGGAAAAGAGGAAATGGTAGCAAGAAAGTTTCTAATGATTGGTGTCACTTGGAGATCTACTGCTCTAAACTTGACAGAAGTTTAAGCTCAGTCTTTCTAGAAAACTTCCCATCACTTTAACCACTCAACTGGGGTTCCATAAGCAGTGGTGAACTCCTCTCTAGTCTAACTTTTCCCTTGTGATTTCTTTCACATATCCTAGGCAACTGTCATCGTGTTCAACTTCTTTTTACCAAGAGCTTGGATATGTTAAAAAATACCCAATGTGGCTGTGTGCGTGCCTTTTCTTTCCTTTCGCTCCCTCCCTCTCTCTCCATGCATTCATGCTTTCACTACCATGAAATCCTGAAAAATTTGTGAATTCAGGCCAATTCTTACACAATGAAACGTGTTCCTTTTCTCCACCACCAAAGCAATTGGTTAGTCACTCAGTGTACCTTTAGATTTCTTTGTTGTGTGTGAAACACCAGTTCCTTCTGTCCCACAAATTAAAATGGAACCATATAGGATGCTCCGGTGGTTCCCAGTTTTAAATTCCTTTTCTTATGCTTGAGGTGAGGGACAAGCCCTCCTCTAGCCCTTTTCAATAGATGTTGTGATAGGCAATCTACCAATTATCTTTCTGCCAGAATAGCACCACCTCTAACGACCTCAAGCCCTTTCATCTCCTGAATAGGGATGAAGGTTTAAAAGTCATAACTGGTTGAAAGACCCTTCTGGAATTACATCCTTTCACCTCTCATTGGAATGTGGTATCTACCTTCATGGTACATCAACCACAACTTCCCTTTTACATTGTGTTACGTTAACACTGATGTTTTAATTGTTCAAGTAAAGACTAGTTGGACACAACTAATTTCACCTGAGAGATTCTTATGGAACACATGTATTAGATTAATCTCAGTTTTGGCTAGACATTCAATGAACAAAAATATGTAAAGTGCTATGGTATTTTTATTACCCTCCTTAGTTGTAGCAGTGCTCTGAAAAATAAAGAATTATACTTTGGCATTTTACTAAAATCTGTAATTGCAGAGCTCTTTGCTAGCATTTTTTTTTTTTTAGTTATTCCATAGTCCATTGCTATTTATAAAGTGAGTGAATAATTAGTCGTAGTTAGTAGTTCTTGTCTTGAAGAAATAAAAAAGTTCTGGGAAACTTGGATGCACTAAATCCTTGGGATACGTCTTACCCCTAAACAATTGTCCCCATTGTACCTCCACAATACTTGTGTCATGTTTTTTCAGATTATGCATGCACAGACTAGTAGGACCAAATTCAAGATGAGTTTTTATAATGATGAGTGCATAATATTAGGTCCTTTTGCCAAGGATAGTTTTGCTCTTTAGATGACAGGAACCACAAAATACCACACGCTAACTGGGTCCCTGAATAACACTAGGTTCAGAAACTCCTTACAAATTCATTAATGTATTTTCCAGAAAGGCTTGGTAGAAAGGTGTCCAGATCATTCTTCTAGTCACAAGAGAAACTAGTAAAGAAAATTGCTGACAGTAAAGACTGCAGGGCTAAATCCAAGAAACCTGGATTTTCCACTTCATGAAAGTGTCATCTCACACAAGACATTTAATTTCCTTGGACTTCATTTTTCTTGTTTTCCAAAATGTTTAATAATCCTACACAGCCTGCTTCACAGATGACAAAGTAAGTACCAGGCATAAAAGGGCTTTGAAATTTTAATAAAAAATTATATCACTTTATTCAGTTACTATCACCATCGTTGCTGTCTCTATTCTTCGGGCTTTACTTAAATCCCAGTACGGGATATTATATCTTAAGGTTTAAAAAATAATCTAAGTGTCTTGAAATTGGTGACTTATGACCAGTTGTGACTGTGACTAGTGATTCTTCCAAACAACAACAACAACAACAAAAGTCCTACGATACTACAGATGAGGCGGGGGGAGGTGAGAGATCAGAACTTGCTAGTTTGATACTATATACATTGTAGATGTAGCTCTCATTACCATTTTTGAAAGACCTACTAAAATCTGTCATTCTATTTCTTTTATGGTTGTCATGACCAAAGTTACTCATCTGTAGCTGAAGATTCAAATGTATTTTTGCATCAGTAAAGAGACTACTAATGCACAGGCAAATTATATCTGTTTTGACAGGAAACTCAGTGTATCGAAAGAATGATTTTGGATTAATCTAGAACAGGTCACCTAAAGCAAGTGCTAGGAAAGTAAAAAAAAAAAATCAACAACACTCAGTAAAGCAGTAAAGTTAGTACATTTCCTCTAGTTTTCAATGTCTTTATTGAAAACAGATGTAAAATTAGAAAAAGATCCAACCCCAAATGTGTAAGCCATGCCAAAACCTCAAAACCACCAAAGGTATAAAACCACGTCCTATTTAATTGAGGCTGGATGAAGAATGATAGTAAAATATTGCTTGAGGTTTTAACATGGAGCTTTCCTCAAGCCAGGAGAAAAAACAACCCCAGATGTTCAGATGGCGCACACATTTCCTTTTCTAACGTTCTCATGTGGCCTTCTAGTTAATTGTTTATAGCAGCTCTAACTACAAAAAGAATAACATTTGATTTTGGAGACTGTTCCCAAAGATGGATGTTTGGATGTATAAATCATACTTTTCTCACTTAAACTTTGAATCTCATAGGAGTAAAGTGATGTAGCTTCCTGGAACCACAAAATGAAAATAATTCTTAAATCATAGCAACTTGCTGTCTGGCTAAGGAAGCACCACTTGAATAGTTGTTTGTCACAACCTTCAGTTAAGGAGTGGTCTCATTAAGACCTAGCTAAGACTCTAATTTATTTCATTAGAGACATTCAAATCAAGAGACTTAGTCTCATATATATCTCCTGCTTATGACGAATATGCAACTAGATTCCACTTCATGGAATGTTTATATTGTCCTTTATTTCCAAATGAACTAAGCTGCAGAGAAGCCAAGGTTAAAGGTATGACCTATTTAAGTTAGCAAGTGTAGTAACCTGTTTTTTAAGAAATATTCTAACTGCTGGGGCACCTGGGTGGCTCAGTCAGTTAAGCGGCCAACTTCAGCTCAGGTCATGATCTCGCGGTCCGTGAGTTCGAGCCCCGCGTCGGGCTCTGTGCTGACAGCTCAGAGCCTGGAGCCTGTTTCAGATTCTGTGTCTCCCTTTCTCTGACCCTCCCCTGTTCATGCTCTGTCTCTCCCTGTCTCAAAAATAAATAAAACGTTAAAAAAAATAAAAAAAAAAGAAATATTCTAACTGCTATCACTGTGTATAATCAATTTACTATTTTTTGTTTTTATCTATGGGCATAGCATCATAAAAGCACAGACATTGTCAAAATTATAAGGTAAGCTAATGTGATGTATTACTTTTAGGAAGCTACTTTGTTTTCTAAGATTTTCTCTTTCTGGCATATGGGTTGACCGTCAGGAACAAAGTCAAAGAAGCCTGAATTACCTGCTGATGTCAGACTCAGAAGGAATTATTATCTAAAACATTCCATGATCATCAGGACCTGTTTAGAATTGTGTGTGACTGAGTATGTGTGTATGTGTGTGTGTTTGGTGGTTCTTTCTTAAAGACAGTTATTTCTCAGGAACATACCCACTCAAACCTGATTCTAGTTCTTTAAAAACCTAAAATTTAAAATACTTTTTTAGGGGTGGCACTCTCACCATTATTCCCTGGAGAAAATTCAACTGCTAACCTTTTCTGTTTATTTCTTTTACCCAGAAAGAGTTGCTACAGGGAAACTTTAAGTAATAGTTTAAAATAGTTTTATGTAATAGTTACATTATTATTTCTGTCATTAAAAAAATCACTACAAACTTAATGATGTAACCAATACAGATGTATTCTCTTACAGTTCTGGAGATTAGAAATCCAAAGACTAAAATCAGGTGTGTACAAAGCTGTGTTCCTCTCAACAGGCTGTAGAGAAGAGTCTGTTTCCTTGCCTTTTCCAAACTGTAGAAGGGCATGCATTCCTTGGCTCAAAGCCCCTTCTTCTGTCTACACAGCCAGCATCTTGTCATATCTTTGAGTCTGACCCTCACTTTTTTCCCCTCCCTCTTTCACTTACAAGGACCCTTGTGATTACAATGGATCTACCCAGGTAATCTAGATCTACCCATGGTAACCCCCCCCCATGTCAAAGTCAGCTAATTGGCAACTTTACTTCCATCTATAAACATAATTTCTCCTTGACATGTAATATAATATATTCAGAGGTTCCAGGGATTAGGACATGGACATTTTGGGGGATAGAAGGAATAATCATTCTGCTTACTATAATCATCAGTCAAGGGAACATTCCTGATATGGTTTCCAGAGACAAGCCTCATACTTGAATTTTCTCTAATGCTCACATACTTTGACTTAATTTAGGAATTTTGGATTAGATATTCTATTTCATATGTGATTCCCTATTTCTGGGTTATAGTTCTTTGGCACCAAAATATATTGCTTGTTATTATTTCTTAATTTATCAGAATAATCAACAAGAATTAAATAACAGAATAAGTGGGTTTATCTTTTGTTTGAAGTGCCTTCTTTTTAATATTGTTTTTGTAATTTTAATATCTATTTTGCAATTTCATGGTGCCGTGCACCAAGAGGAACTATTCTTTAGCAAGATGCCCTCCTTTTAGGGACCTTCTGACGTGATATGGCACGTACAACAAACTATTGTAAACAACAGTTAATTCATTTGAAATGCTTTTCTGTGCTACCTTTATGTTTGTGAGTCTACATGTCTTGAGTGTCCATTGTGTGCTGTGTGCTTTATAAGCAACTTTTCCCTTATCTCTATAAACCACCTTTTATAAGTGATGTGGCTGAGACGCGGAGATATTAGGACATTTGGACAAGATCACAGGCAATATATAGGGGAGACGTGAATCTGGTTCTACTTTAGATAATTACTTAACCAATAATACACTCTAGCAAAATCTAAGAAAGGGAATTAAAAAAAAAACTAATTGTAGTTCTGGAGAGGAGTAAAGAAATAGCAATGTCTTTTTAAAAAAGGTAATGCAAAATTTGAAGATTGGGTGTTCAACATTGCATTTATGAAAGAGACTGGGAAGAATTCAGGTTTATGAGAAAGCCACTGAATTCACCTACTAACCTACAAAAGAGGAGTATTGGCATGATGATGGTCAGAAGGCAAACTCCAAGGAGTTCAAGGAGCTCTTTGATAGGAAATGTAGAGATAAAAATTCGATGTCACAATGAAAGCACTGAAGGAAAGGAGAGGGTTGGACAGAAAATAGAAGGTTGGAAGAAAACCATCTGTTGAAGCTATACAAAGAAATGAGATGGAATTAAACAGTTTTGAGATTGAACCTTGATTCTATTTAATAGCCATATGTTTGACCATTCAATTAACTTGTTTGGGCTGCAGTTTCCTACCTGAGAAATAGGGACAATAATAACTTATTAATATTGTTACAAGAATAAATACCTAATATTAGATATGATTAGTCCTGGAGGATTTAAATCGTGAAAGACAATGGTCTTGCCTGAAGACAGAGAGTCTCACTGATGCCATCTTTGCCTATTGTTCTGTCTCTGTTTAGTCACTTCTGAAAGCCCTGCCAAGAAAGAATACAGGGCCATAGAAATGCTCCTCCAAATAGACAGCATTATTAGATTTCTGCGACTTGATTGGCTTCTTAGATTTGCTATATTTATAAGTGGTCCTGTGTGCAGTTGTATAAAGGTGAAGAGTGGTACTGGTGTTTTCCCTATGGCAGTGACAGTCTGTCAGGAGACTCATGGTCAGTTGGGCCACATCTGATTTCCCTTCAAGTGAAAAAGCTACTGCAACAGTTGTAGTTTATCCCAAAAGGAAGGTGACTTAGTCTAGTCAACAATGGGACCATGGTTAGGGTAAGCTATGCAGTTCTTTCTTTTCTTTGATTTCATGAGAAATGACAACACAGAATCAGCAGGACTCCTCATTGTATTCTCTTATTTGGTCTCATGTAAGATACCATGTGACTTTCCATTAAAAATTAGCACTAGGAAAACTCTACTGCCCCTATTGACATCATAAGATATCTTTTATCAGACAAGGATAAAATTCGAGACTACCCGATTGCTTATATTTTGTTTTTGTTTTGTGCTTTTTTTTCTTATGGCAAACTCATAACTAAGCAGAACACTTCAGTGCAGTAACTGTTATTTTGAGTTCATTGTAGGATTTTGTTTTTAAAATTCATATGGTTTTGCGAAGTGAAAAAAATGTGTAATTATATATACAACATAATTAGGACTAAAAAAGATACTTAGAAAAGAACTATAAGGAATTAGCAAAATATTAGCAGGAGTTGTGCTTGTATCATGGGTTAAAGGTTATGGGTTTTTTAATACTTGTATTCAATAATTTGAGTATTTTATATAAAATAAAAAGGATTAATTCCATATGACTTTAAGGTTCTCTTACTGTAGTTTAATTTACACATTCCCTTTACTTATTTTGTTATTTTTGTTTATGTTTTGTTTGCCTTCTCAAATTACTGTTCTTTGGAAGCTAGCATGGAATAAATTATGTTTATAAAACAAAATGTTTTATTATGTAAATATTTTTGTATAAATCAGAGATACATCATTGAATGTTATGTTAATGTTTTTTAGCTTGGTTATAATTTTAAAAGATCTGTCACATTGTGTTTGAGAGTAGGAAAATAAGAAAAGGCAAATGGACAGAAGTCAATTCAAAGAAAACAGAAAAGTCTAGTTGGAGAACTTTTTAGTACTAGATAGCCCAGCCTCTAGTATTTGTTCTCGTGATGAATGTTATTTAAAAAAACAAAAATGTGACTGCAGGGAAGCCTCATGGGAAATCAGAGTATTGCCATCTAAGTGTTATGATTTAAGGTAGTGGGGGAGAGTCCCTTCCTGTCCTAAATCAGTTAACTTCTCTTCTGGCCTGCTGTACCAGTTGAGAGAGAGAGAGAGAGCGAGAGAGAGCGTGCCAAAGAGAAAAAGATGAGAAGAAAGGAGGTAATAGTCTTGCAGCCTTATATTTGGTGGAAATGATAAAGAGTCATATAATTATTCTGAAGATAAAAGATAGAGGGTGTTAATCTGAAGGAGAAAAAGGTTGTAAAGAATAACTTTTCTTGGCTTCTTCCTTCTATATAGCTTTTTTTTTTTTTTTTGGTAAGAATTTGTCAGTGTTCTAAGAATTGATTATAGAGGCAATAGAATACGTGGAACTTATGTTAAATAGCTGAGTGGTTGGGTGGGAAACATTCTTTAAAAAAGAGTCTAATTGGATTTGCATATGAGTCTGAAAGTCTAGCCATTGAGTAGAGTACTGATTTTGTCTTCCAGTGTGTTACATATTATTTTTCATGTGATGTTACTGGTAGATTTAAAGAGCATTCTATTGATGTCCTTGTTCAAGGTTATAAAAATATTGACTGTGAAAGGGCTTTACATCTCCATATGGGATTTTCTTTTGGTTTTACATTTCAATATGCCATCAGTTAGTCTTTTGGTTAATCAGCTACTAATATTTCTAACTATACAATCATTGATGCTATGAACATTTTGTAGCCGTCAGAGCATTGCTGAGTTCCTGCTGCGTTTATGATACTTTACTAGAAAAAAGTATATTTAGCTTAAATAGTATGATTTAAAGACTGTATAACAAGAACAAGTTTATAAGTATTAAAGACCAGAATAGGAAGAAATATCTTTTATTTCAGTTGCTCCAGGGGAGGAGATATTTGAATTGAGTCTTGAAGACTGGGTGGTTTTGAGTAAACAGAAATAAAGGAGGGGGGATTTCAGAAAGACAAATGTACCAGCAAAAGATTGAGGTGGTAGAACACGAGACATATTCAGGAAATTTCAGGTAAGGCAAGGAAAATTAATTAAATAACTTCCACAAGATCAGTTAGCAAATAAATGGTCAGTTTGGGGAATATTTACCTTAAACATAAACCCATATACTTTCCCTTTCCTTTGCTATCTCTCCCTTGTTTACTTTTGGGAAAGAAGGGAGGTACTCAACCAACCCATGTGGCACTACATTGTTCTAGGTATGTGATGCAGAACAGATTGCAAGAGAACGTCCTTAAGGAACTCTGGTAGTAGTTCACACCTAAAGGAGCAGTTTTTAGCCATTTATTTGAAAACCACCTGTCTTTCCTACCAAAATATTATTATTAAGATCCACAGGCCAGCTCCTCATTTATCCATCTTTACTTGGCTGTTTAGACTGTGTAAATTTTTCTATATTTATATAATGTCACTAGCAATGTGGGCATTCTTTAAAAAGCTCTTTTAAGACCTGTCAATTAAGGTGGAAAACAATCTAGTCACCGGATAACACGATAATCTCTGAACGGGGATCACTTTGCCCATGTTTTCTAACAATGAAGATTAAAGTGCTGTCTTGAATATAGCCATCGCTTTTTGGTCCATCCACAGCTCCAGAGAGCATTTCTATAATTCATTGTCTGAGTGGAAAATCTCACAAGGGAGCTTCATTAGCTTTTTTGACCTAATTATACAACAGAAACTTTTCTTAAAACAAAGTGGTGTTGGGGCGCCTGGGTGGCTCAGTCGGTTGAGTCCGACTTCAGCTCAGGTCACGATCTCACGGTCCGTGAGTTTGAGCCCCGCGTCGGGCTCTGGGCTGATGGCTCAGAGCCTGGAGCCTGCTTCCAATTCTGTGTCTCCCTCTCTCTCTGCTCCTCCCCCGTTCATGCTCTGTCTCTCTCTGTCTCAAAAATAAATAAACTTTAAAAAAATTTTTTAAAAAAATAAATAAATAAAATACAACAAAGTGGTGTTTGGGGCTGAGAGACCTCAAAAATATTTTTGGTTATGAAAAGTACAAGGAAGAGCATAAATATTGAGAAGTAGGAGATCTTGAATTCAGGACCTTCTAATTTGCAGAGGTAGTTAAGAAAAGTCATTACAATTCATTCTAATTTTCCTCATTTAATTAGAGATAACGTTATTTCCAGGGCTCACATCCAAGATTTGTACATGTGTCCTGAAATGTTTAAACTGCTCTGCAAATATTGTTAATGTATTGACTAAAATAATAAGCAATGTTATTTTAAGAGTAAGAAACCCACATAGCACTCACCTTACATTTAAACATATAGACCTTGTTCAATCTCTTTTGGTCCCTCAAAGATACTGTTTTGAAGTACATTACCAATTAAGGGGAGCAATATGCTCAGAAAACTTAGGTTGGATAAAGGTTCAGAAATACTTATATAAAAGTTCTTTAAATCTGAATTTTGAAACTTTTGAGTTTTCTACTTTAAAATGTCATTGTATGGTGTGCCTGGGGGGCTTAGTTGGTTAAGTGTCTGACTCTTGATTTCGGCTCAGGTCATGATCTCATGGTTCCTTGAATTGCACCCCACATTGGATTCTGCACTGACAATGCAGAGCCTGCTTGGGATCCTCTCCCTCTCTCTCTGGCCCTCCCCTGCTCATGTGCTTGCTCTCTCAAAATAAATAAAATAAAATAAAATAAAATAAAATAAAAATAAAAATGTCATTTTATTACTGTTAGCTGTATTGGCTCCCTTGTTCACAGCATTCAGCAAAGCTATGTAAAAGAAGACATGTCCTAAAATTGTTGACAAAATTTTCTGACGGGAATAAAAAAACATATTATCTGTAGCATTAGAAAAGGTGCAAATTTAAGTAGCATGACTCCTTCTGTTCTCTAGTTTAAGAAATAAAATCGATAAAATCTTCCTCTCCTGTAAACTTTTTTTGAAGTAAAATGTTGCTTGTTAGAGAACAATGCTATGATTTAAAATTTTTCACTTGAAAAATCGAATTCAAGATCATTTGTAACTGAAACCAATGCTGTGTACTTTGGACATTTGACTAAGTTCTGTATTACTCGGGTGTCTTTACTCAGTTATTTACTAGTACTGTGCTTTGGATATGCTTGCCTCACTTTTTCCCATTTCAGGATGAAACTTTTTTTTTAATGAAGGGAACTTAGAAAAATTTTATTGTTGTTAAAATAGCCAATTTCTTTGCACATAGTGCTCCTGTTAAACAGTTGATTGCAATGGTGGTAAATCACTAACTTCTGTATTGGAGATAGTTCTAGAATGTTCCAGGTATATCCATAGCCCTATCTTTATAAGCTCAATATTATCCTGTGATTAGTTCCAGGAAAGTAGAGTGAAGTGTTTCAAACTTGTTTTTTGTTTTTTTGTTAAATGGTCTAGGATTTATGGTTTCCAACACCATGAATAGTAGAAATGCATTTGTTTTATGTGATATAGATATAAATGATTACTATCAATAGAAAAACTACTTTTTAAAAATAATAAGCAATTGAACAAGGTTTAGACTATATATTCTTCTAGTTTCTTTGGTCAAATAATAGGACTCATTTCTTCTATCACCACTGTGTGATTACGTAGATGTATATTGTAGAATGCAGAATAAATTTACTGGGCCAATCACCTGTCAAGGGTTATAACTAGGGGTAACTAACTGGCTGGAGAAGAATGGGAATTTGTTAGCACATGACTCCATACAAAGATTTCAAGTAAAATGAAATGAGAATTAGCATGTGATTCAAAAAAACTAAGACTTTGGTCTGTTTTAACTCTATAATTCTATAGTTTTTTTAATATATAATTTGTTATCCAATTGTTGATTTTAAATTCATAAATGTATACAACCTACCTTGAATATCAAGAGGAAATGCTATTAAAGGCATGGATCGGTAGCTTATTTACAGGCCATTAAATTCATGCAATAGAACAAGCATTTAGTATGCATCAGCAGGTCACAGAGCACTATATTCAGTGCTAGGATTTATATGTGGTTTCACACAGTCCAAGAAAAAGCTTTCTCTGGTCTTTCTCGGCAACAGAAAGATGGCCACGCAATTATCTTTAGGTACTCTTGATTTTCCTCCTTAGTGACTATCTTAACAGAAACAAAAATCCACTTATCTGATCATTTTAATCTTGTATATAACTCTAAAACTTGTATTAAAGTGATTATTTAAAATTATTTGAGATTTTCTAAAAACTAAGTTGTAGGATTTGGGAGAGTAGGAAGTATCTAATATGGCATTAATATTATACACAATTACACACGTATTTTTGAATTGCATGGGGAAAATTGGTGCATGTTCAAGATTGCATTTGCCATCATTTATACAAACTTGTTAGATTATAAAATCCCCTCAGATTGTTCTTACTTTCTCTTAATGTGAAACGGGTTTTTCACAGTTCCCTAATTAATTTCCAGTTTCATTTTTAATGGAATCAGAACCCTAGACTCAAAATAGTCTCGTTGGATGATTAATACATTATTAAATATTCCAAATCAGTTACCTTAGTTTCCATTTATTTTTCCCTTAAATGTTAGTTTTATGTGTCTAAGGACTGATATGATATGCAAGTCACAGGGGTTTTTTATTGTTTGTTTGCTTATTTTACTTTGTGTTATCTTAAAGAAAAGTATGAATTGAGGTATAAAAAATTGCATCTAACTGTGCCAGTACTTGGACATCTGGGTGGCTCAGTTGGTTAAGCAACCTACTCTTGGTTTCAACTCAGGTCATGATCTCACAGTTTGTGGGTTCAAGCCCCGCATGAGGCTCTGCATTGACAGTGCGGAGCCGGCTTAGGATTCTCTCCCTCTCTCTCTGCCCCTCCCCTGCTCTCTCTTTCTCTCTCTCTCAAATTAAATATAAAAAAAAAAAAAAAAAACTTAAAAAAAAACTGTGCTAGTACTTTTTATTTTATTTTTTAATTTTTTTAACATTTATTTATTTTTGAGACAGAGAGAGACAGAGCATGAATGGGGGAGGGTCAGAGAGAGGGAGACACAGAATCGAAACAGGCTCCAGGCTCTGAGCTGTCAGCACAGAGCCCGATGCGGGGCTTGAACTCACGGACCGCGAGATCATGACCTGAGCCGAAGTCGGCCATTTAACCGACTGAGCCACTCAGGTGCCCCTAGTACTTTTTATTAAGATTATCATCATTTTTGTTAAGATTCTGGTTACAAAGTTCCATAGGTTTTGAGTAGTCTTCCTGAATACTGTTTTCTCCATAAACTCTGATTTTTCCAAAGTGAGGTTTTTCAGAAGTGTGTTTATAATATTGGAGCAGAAATACTCACTGTTTCTGATCGGTTCATGCTTTTATTTAGTGAGGGAGAAGTACTGAGGCTTGAGGGGATCGGTCATACTCCAAAGTGTAAAAGTAAATTTGAGGAGCATAGTTTAATAATGTTTAGTTCTATTCAGTGAGAGATTTACAGTGGCAACAAGACAGCCAAATATTTTTTCATAACAATCCTTTTCAAATTTGAATACATGGTCTTATTCCAGATAGGACATTTTGTAGTTACAATATCTTAATGGCTTCTGGATACTAGGATAGGGAACTAGACTTCACTGATTAAACATTCCATATTTCTTTTTCTCCTTTTGCCAATGTGTGAAACTTAAAAGAATTCAAATGTATAAAATCTGAGCATAAAATATGGCTGAGAAACAAGACTGATTCTGGTAAAACCAACCATGTTACTTTATCTGAACACATTTTCTTAGGGAATACTGACAAAGGAAGAAAATAAAGTTAGTAATTACTCCCTAAATTACTTTCATGGTGACCTTGTGCAAATTCTCCTATAATTCTGAGTAAAAAGACATATTTCACAGCCCACAGTATATAGCAATAATTACAGAAGTAATTCTGGAAGAAAAAAAAAATAGCCACAAGTTCTTGACTCCAGCTGTTCTCCTGAAATGAATCAGAGATTGAGCACTCCAGACCTCTTTTAACCATAGCTTTAAAGTTAAATGTGGATTGATGATCAAGGATACAGGCTTGCAGAGGAGGCTTTCTGAGCTAATGATACCTATCCAGCTCAGAAACACACATTTGAAAAAGGAAATTAATCTATTGAATTAATAATCACAGCCATGCAAATTTTTTTCTTTTGATTTTTAATAATGATAGGCCTGCCACATAAGGGGAGGGAGGATTTTTTTTCTTTTTTTTTTTTTTTTTAAGTTTACAGTAAAACCTTGGTTTACAAGCATAATTTATTCTGGAAACATACTTGTAATCCAAAGTACTTGTATATCAAAGCGAATGTCCCCATGAGAAATCATGGAAATTCAGATGATTCATTCTACAACCCAAAAATATTCATATAAAAATGATTTCAATACTGTAATATAATACAGAAGATACTAAATATAAAGAAAAATAGACAAGTTAACCTGTGTTTACCTTTGAAAACATTCATAGCGGATGTGGGGGAGATAAGAGAGAGGAGGGTTATTGTGTAGGAGGACTCATCACTAATGAATGTTGACTACAGTACAGTATTAATAAACTCTTGTCATATATTGTATTTAATGTAACTGGCAATAAGGCAGCAGAGGAAAGGGTCTATATCTGCAGGCGGCCTGACCTCGAATGAAGCAAAGCATTTCTGAGCTTACTCTTGCATGAAAAAGCAAGGGACTGGTCCTTAGGTGCTTTGAAGTGACAAAAAAACACTGGTGCCAGTTGTGGGCACCTTCCAACATTCTGAAAAATCCCTGATTTCTGCCAAAAACCATGCCTGAAACTGAGCATCCCAAGCATTGGAGACGATCACCCACAATCCTGCAGCAAGAGAGACAGAGAGACAGAGAGAGAGAGGGAACCATTGGCTCAGTTGTAATCATGTGACATTCGGCATCACGTACTACTCGTATTGCAAGACATCACTCATTTATCAAGTTAAAATTTGTTAGAAACGTTTGCTCATCTTGTGGAACACTCTCAGAACAAGTTACTCACAATCCAAGGTTTTCCTATATTTATTTGAGAGTGCACACATGAATGAGGGAGGGGCAGAGAGAGGAAGAGAGAGAGCATCCCAAGCAGGCTCTACCACACCAGCGAAGAGCCCATGCAGGGCAGAGCCCAATGCAGGCCCAAACCCAGGAACCGTGAGATCATGACCTGAGCCGAAACCAAGAGCCTGACGCTTAACTGACTGAGCCACCCAGGTACCCTGGGTTCTTTTCTTCTTAAAAGTAAATTTTGGCAAATCTGATGTATTATGTTTGTACATAGGCTTATGTCAAACAGTTGAGGCACCAATGATGGGATGACTCATGAGATTGCTGTTATGAAATAGTCAACTTTCAGAAATCCGGACCAATTTAGAAGTAGTAGGGTGGAGTGGACTAGTGGAGGGTCTTAAATTAGACAACTGAAGTGTGAATTCTGGCCATGTTGTTTATTAAGTGTGTGACCTTGGACATGTAACCTCACGAAGCCTCACTCTCCTCGGTTATAACAAGGTACACAGCTCATGGTTGTGTTTTAACATTAATTTTAATAATTCCTGTAACACCACCGGTGTTAGTAAATTTTAGATCTGGTTAGAAATTGGGGTAGCCCATTAACTGGATGGAGCCACATAACCTGTTGATAAATGAAATTACCTCTTGTTTTTCACCACCATAGACAACCCCCCACCCCTGGCCAGATAATAAGCACTCT
Organism: Leopardus geoffroyi; assembly: GCF_018350155.1. Classification (NCBI taxonomy): domain Eukaryota; kingdom Metazoa; phylum Chordata; class Mammalia; order Carnivora; family Felidae; genus Leopardus; species Leopardus geoffroyi. Next base: position 106,894,742 of record NC_059336.1, read on the forward strand.
CAATCCCATCTCTGGTAAGGTAGTCAGGTCTTATTCATAAGGAGTAAATTTGTCTCTCCTCAAGAGAATTAACTACCATTTTTATGTTTCTGGGTTGTAAAGGAGCCACTGACAGTTGATAGGAACTTCTAAAACTTTTTGTGTCAGTGCTCATGAAGCCACTGAAACTGAATTGTCTGCAGGGAAAGGGGAGAAATGGATTCTTTTAGTTATGGGAACTAACAGCTACACACCCAGAAGGTCATATAAACAGGAAGGGCGTGGTGGGACTTGTATTCTCTGAGGGAGGTTCCACAGTGGGTCCACCACCCAGATAGTGTGTGAAGGCATGTATGGAAAGACTGCTAGATCCATGGAAATTTCTAAAGAATGGTGCTGGATCTGAGAAGCAATCGAAGCACTTCTTCTGAGACAAAAGGCCTTAGGGCAGTGTGAGAATTGCCTTTGTCTTCTGTTATCCAATCACAATTGAGGGGACATGGGCTTGCCTGAGGTCAGTCTTTTCTGTCTGGAAGTTGTGCAATCTTGTGCAAGTGGAAGAAATACTCTGGGTCTGTCTTCAGGCTTTGGATACCACATGATTTGGCTATCCAATGAGGATGCCTCACTGAATCCCCCAACTTCAACCTAAGATCCCTTCGGGACCCTCTGGGAGAAGAGGGGGGAGTTTCTGTATTTCTGTCTCTTGAGGCCAGGGTGGGAGTACGTTCGGTGATTCCCAACTGGGAAGAGAAGAGAGTATACATTATCATTATAATCACCTCAATATATTTCATAATTAATACTGCTGTTTTATCTTCTCAACAAGGGTGAGGAGAGTTTGATTACAAAGCTTTCACATTTGGACTCTCAGGAGGAGTTCAGCTCTACGGTTTTTGAGAGTGGAAGTATTTTTTGTTGTTTTGCTTTTTACTGAAAGATACTACACAATTTTCATCCTTCATCTAAGATAATTTGAGGTAACTGTTGTTAATTTTTTGTACCCTGGGTTCCATCACATGAATGGTAGTATCATTGACAATCCGCCAAGGAGGAAAACTCTGAACAGAAGAGAGGAAAGAAAAATAGATTCAAAATGAAAGGATGGGAGTCAGCCCTGTGGAGAAGTTAGGGAGAGGTTGCCAGCTTTTACACTCTTTTAAAATTTTATTTTTTTTATTTTTATTTTTTTTTTATTTTTTTTTTCAACGTTTATTTATTTTTGGGACAGAATGTTTGTTTTTTGTTTTTGTTTTTGTTTTTTTTCTGTTTCAGGTACATTGATTCTTTCCATGCCATCTGATTCACTTTATTTTTTTTTTAAGTTTATTTTATTTTGAGAGGGGGGAGGGGCAGAAAGAGAGGGAGAAAGAGAATGCCAAGCAGGCTCCGCCCTGTCAGCTCAGAGCCCAGCACGGGGTACAAACCCATGAACCGGGAGACCGTGACCTGAGCCGAAATCAAGAGTCCAGCACTTAACTGACTGAGCCACACAGGTGCCCTGATTCACTTTATAAAGAGCTTTTGGAAATCACTGTTTTACAGGTACCATTAACATCTTATAAGTTAGCTTGAATGGGAGACTACTGACAGAGCTGGGAGAACTGAAGTGACAATTGCTATAGAAATGTTGAAGGGTGGAAAACAATGCCCCTACGAGAGCAATGCGAGATCTTATCCTGTTCAATAGTTTTAAGGAAACGCAGATTTGAAACAGAAACCAACCTCCCAACAAGTTGAGCTTGTAAATTTTCCAGAGACTTGTGCCAATGTTTTACTATAGTCAGGGGTCTCCATTCATTGTGAGAGTTATTATGTATGACTTTATCCTGAGAGGGAAATGTAAGCAATTATTTCCATTTCACGAATCAGTTACATTGTACCAAAAGTGCATGGATCAACAATGTATTACACATAGAAGCCCATGTAATAATGTGTTACATATTCTTTTAGTCGTTTTCAAAACACTTCATCTTGAAGCAGAAAAGATTGTTTTTCACTGAAAGAGATTAAGTGTGAAACAGAAATAGACTTATTAAATTCTAGCCAATAAATGCATTTGAAATTTCCATGAAGATCTGCCTTTATATAGTTTTTACTTCAGAATTGTACCAGAGAAGTAGGAAACATATTTAACAAACATCTAGAATATTTTAAATAAGTCTGTGGTACAAATAGGAGTCGAACACTGTATTTTCTATTTAATCGCTAATATTCTACTCAGATTTATTGGCTATTTGAGGGAAAAAAATTACTGCCCACCATGTACTTTTGTATACATTATCTCCTTGAATTTTCAGTATGTGCATGGGTGGTTAATTTTATTAAAAATCAGGAAGGTAAAATGAATTGACAAAAACCATTCAGTTAGGAAGTACCTGAGCTAGAATTTGGAATAAGTCCTACTCCTTTTTTCAAGCATCACAGTTTTTACATGTAGACACTTTTACTGTTCTATAGCTGATTTCTTTGCAAGGTGGTAATTACTTCACTCTGTGAGTAGATAGGAGTATGTATTGAGGACCTTGCCTGATACATCCTACCCTGCCTATCCACTTCCTATGACTTCATTTTTTTTAAGTTTATTTATTTGTTTTGAGAGAGAGGGAGAGAGAGAGAATGAGCAGGGAAGTGGCAGTGAGAGAGGTAAAGAGGGAGGGAGAGGTTCCACATTGTCAGCTCAGAGCCTGACATGGGACTTGAACTCATGAACTGGGAGATCATGACCTAAGCTGAAACCAAGAGTCAGATGCTCAACCAACTTAGCCATCCAGATACCCTGACTTCAGTTTTTTTAATTTCTAAAAGAAGTCCATAGGAGTTTCTAGCCATAAGAATTCACAGGTAATTCAATGAAGTTACACATATAAAACACTTATGTTATATGTTATATCCTTCATGTGATACTTACTGTATTATACTATAGAAAGCATATATTAAGCACTTCAGAAGTGTTAGTTATATCAGAAACTATATGATATATACATTATGAAATATATACAAACACTTATGTGATCATATATATTTTTATATTTCATAAAATATATGCATATTGATTTTTAAAGTTCACACTGTAACTCTTATGTACAGAGAATATATAAATTTAAGGGGAGGGAATCTATAAATGATCTAACCTCAGTTCAATTATATATTGTTTCTTTGCTACCATTTTTCAGTGCCTCAGGGAATTCTCTCTTCCCTCTTCTTTCCCTAAGATGGGGTCACAGTGTGTAGAGAGAAGGTATCAGGGTTTGGCTCATTTACCTGTAAGGCAGGGAACAGGGATTAGGTGCTCATGAAGGATGTTCTCTGTTTCTTTGATCAATGGGCACGGTCCATTGTGTGGTTGTGAGGTTTTTGGTATATGTGGCCAGGATACAACATAGCCTGGTTATTTTTAATTTGGGTCAAGAGGTATGACTCAACCAACATTAGTCTCAACCACTATTATAGACTCTTGAAGTCTGTCTGGCAATTACTTGTATTTGATGATGATTTGGAAGTCTCACCAACAACCCTTGCTGCATAATCATTTCATCGCTGGAGTTTTCCAGCAGGATATGTGGACATCTTAGCTATCTCTCTTTTCTTCTTGGTCCATTTGGGACCCAAAAGGAGCTTGAGAGAGAGAGAGAGAGAGAGAGAGAGAGAGAGAGAGAGGAAAGAAAGAGAGAGAGAGAGAGAGAGAAGAAAGAAAAGAAAGAAAGAGAGAGAGAGAGAAAGAAAGAAAGAAAGAAAGAAAGAAAGAAAGAAAGAAAGAAAGAAAGAAAGAAAGAAAAAGAGAGAAACCTTGACTGTGTGATATTACTTACTTTACTTGTCTGTGTTTGTAGCGTAGGTTAGTATTAGAAGCCTGGTCAGGCTAATAAAACTAATTGTACGTATATAAATTAGAGATAAACAGTTATGTGTAAAACTGTATATCTGTACATGAGAAGTAAATGATGGGAATTGAATATTTTACATGTAAAACTTAAAGTGCCTCGATATAAAATATGAAATATATGCAAAATATCTATAAGATCAATAGAAGATAGAAATATAAAAAAAAATAGAAAAATGCCAAGATAAATTAAAATAGACCTAAATATATGGCTTGTGGATTGTCCATGGATTATTGTGACTCAATGTTGTTAAGATATCCATTATCCCTGGGTGCCTGGGTGACTCAGTCGGTTAAGCATCTGACTTTGGCTCAGGTCATTATCTTGCAGTTCAGTTCTTGGGTTCGAGCCCCACATTGGGCTCTCTTCTGTCAGCATGGAGTCTGCTTCAGATCCTTTGTCCCCTTCTCTCTCTGACCCTCCCTGTCTGTCTGTCTCTATCTCTCTCAAAAAATAAAAAATAAACTTAAAAAAAAAAAGATTTCTGTTATCCCCTAGTCGATGTATGGATTCAATACAATCTCAGTTGAAACCCCAGGTGTTCTTTTAAAGATATTGGCACTGTTATTCTAAAATGTGCACTGAAATGCAAAAACTTAAAAAACTAAAACAGTATTTTAAAATGATGGAAAAATTTGGAGAATTTATACTAACTGATTTCAATATCCTATAAAGCAGCAGTGGTAAAGACAGTATGGTGTTTGTGTGAGAATAGACAAATAGATGGGTGGAGTATACAATCCAGAAGTAAACTCAAACATATATGACCATTTGATTTTTGAACAAGGTTCCAAATCAGTTAAAAGGGATCGGGGGGGGGCAGAGTGCCTTAACATCTGGATATCCACATGGAAGGAAAATAAATTTTGCTTCTTATCCCATTCCAGACACAACAATTAATATGAGATGGAATGTACTTGTAAAAAATTATTTTAAAAATACTTAAAAAATTTAGCAGAGTATTTTTGCTGCCTTGGAATAGGCAAAGATTTTTCCAATAAGACCTCATTTCACAAATGAGGAGTAACAAATAAGACCTCCTATAAATACAAATTTCTTGTTCATCAAAAGATACCATTAAGAGAATGACAAAGTAGGGGCGCCTGGGTGGCTCAGTCGGTTGAGCGTCCGACTTCAGCTCAGGTCATGATGTGGCGGTTCGTGGGTTTGAGCCCCACTTTGGGCTCTGTGCTGACAGCTCAGAGCCTGGAGCCTGCTTCGGATTCTGTGTCTCCCTCTCTCTCTGCCCCTCCTCCACTCGTGCCATGTCTCTGTCTCTCAAAAATAAATAAACATTTTAAAAAATTTAAAAAACAAACAAACAAATAAATAAATAAAAGGTAGTGGGCCAGATTTGGCCCACAGAGAGTAGTTTGCTAATCCTCGATCTAAGCAATTCATTGAAATCCCCCTCTTAAATCGAGAAATCAAAATATTGGCCTATTAGATGTGTATGCTGGTGTCTTATAACAGCTTTATCCACAACAGTCAAAATCTGGAAACAGCTCAACTGTCTATCAACAAGAGAAGTAGATAAACAAATTCAGTTATTTGTTATAATAAAATACCACTTGACAATTAAAAAGAATGAAGTACTAATACGTGAAACTAACATGGAAGAAATTAGAAAACAAAAACAAATAAAAACCCTGACAATGCCAAATGAAGATGAATGAATTACCAACTCAGACACAGTTGGTCAGGATGTACAGTGACTAGAAATCATACGGTATCGGTAACAGTATACAATTTGTACAAACATATTAGAGCACAACTTGTAAATTTTCTTTTTTTTTTTTTTTGAGACAGAAGGAGAGAGAGAGAGACAGACAAAAAGCCTTCAACAGAAAAAAAAAAAAAGGTAAAAATGTTCACATATTCGTGCAGTGGAATACTAAGCAATATAGGGAACATACAAATTACTGATATCCTCCAACACCGATGAGGCTCCAACATTTTACTGAACAAGAGACTAGAGGCAAAAGAATACTACAAAACCCAAAATGCAGGAACAAAGTAAATGTATGGTGATAGAAACGATTGCCCCTTGGGGCACCTGGGCGGCTCAGTCGGTTGAGTGTCTGACTCTTGGTTTCTTTCTTGTTTTTCTTTCTTTCTTTTTTTTTTTTTTTAACTTTATTTGTTGTTGAGAGAGAGAGATAGAACGTGAGTGGGGTAGGGGCAGAGAGAGAGAGGGAGACACAGAATCCGAAGCAGGCTCCAGGCTCTGAGCTGTCGGCACAGAGCCCATGTGGGGCTCAAATTCACAAACTGCGAGATCATGACCTGGACGAAAGTTGGAGCTTACCAAGACTGAGCCACCCACGCACCCCAGTACTATAGTGTATTTAAAAAAATTTTTTTAAATGTTTGTTTATTTTTGAGAGGTTGGGGGGGCAGAAGGAGAAGGAAACACAATCTGAAGCCAGCTTCAGGCACCCAATGTGGGGCTCGAACCCGTGAACTGCGAGCTCATGACCTGAACCAGTCGGACGCTTAACTGACTGAGCCAGCCAGGCGCCCCCAACTCTTGGTTTCTGCCCAGTTTATGATCTCACAGCTCCTGGAATTGAGCCCTGCATCAGGCTCTGGGCTGATGGTGCAGAACCTGCTTGGGATGCTCTTTTTGCCCCTTGCCTACTCGTGCTCTCTCTCTCTTTCTCAAAATAAATAAACACTTAAAAGAAATGATTGCCTTTGCTAACATGGATATATTGACTACAATACAGAAAGAAACATTCAGGAGTAGTGGGAACGTTAGTTATAACTCTTGGTTTGGGTCGTGGTACAGAGGTGTATACAGTTGTCAAAACTCACAGAACTGAAACTGAAATTAATGATTATATGACATGTAAATTATATATGTCTATTTTTAATAAACAAAGAGAAAATGACAACAAAGACAAAATCATATAAATCACAAACATTGATTTATCACAAACATTTGACTTACTCAGGCAATGACTGTACTATATATGTTGCTGGGGCTGAAGGCCAGCCACTTCCTTATTTTGACTTCAGTCTATTTTATGTGCTTAAATGTCCTTATATGTCATCCACTTTTGTCTGGGTAGTGAACCACAAACTTACACGATACCATTATTCTGCTTTGTGGTTTACAAAGCACCTGCAGTTATTTCCTCACTCAATCCTTGATAGTGCGGTAGAGTATCCACATGGTTATTTCGCTGTTAAATTAAAAGTGGAAAGAAGGGGCACCTGGGTGGCGCAGTCAGTTAAGCGTCCGGCTTCAGCCAGGTCACGATCTCGCGGTCCGTGAGTTCGAGCCCCGCGTCAGGCTCTGGGCTGATGGCTCAGAGCCTGGAGCCTGTTTCAGATTCTGTGTCTCCCTCTCTCTCTGCCCCTCCCCCGTTCATGCTCTGTCTCTCTCTGTCCCAAAAATAAATAAACGTTGAAAAAAAAAATTAAAAAAAAATAAAAAAATAAAAAAAAAGTGGAAAGAAGCTGAAGGCTTTCTCTAAAACCCAGAAATTAGTAACTGGCAGAACTGAACTTGAGCCCTTCTCTTCTGACTCTAAAGTTTGGCTTGCACATTACCTATTCTGTAACTGACTGCCCGAGAACACATCCTGAATTTCTTTGACTACTGAACGGCACGTGGCTGTGTTTCTGTAACCGAATTGCCTCTAGTTTATGTGGCTCATCTCCCAGTGACCCTTGTCAGCCACTTTCAAAGATTGCTAAGACATTGAGAATGGTATGATGTAACAGCAAAAGGAAACTTCACAGTGTCTCCCACACAGGAGAAGAGATCTGATGCATGTCGATAGGCATTAAGAACTAAGCAAAAAACATTCCAAAGAGACAACGACAGATAGGTGCAATCTATTTCATTTGAATTCTCAAATCAGTGGTGTATGGTGGATGGCTGTTAAAAGAAGTTCTCATCCCAAAGTTAATGATCAGAGGTTGAACTTCAATATTTTATAGTATATATAAGATCTAGAGATGATGATGGCAGTATTTCTCTTCTAATGAAAAAAAAAGTTATAACTGCTTGTGAAGGCACGCCATGCTCAGGTTGCAGCTTTCACCTTCAGCCGAGGAAAGGAATGATAAATGGGTTTTGTTTGCCTGCCAACTCCCAGTAATGGCTGCCGGGATTACAATGATGAGAAGGAGTCATAATCTGTGATTGGGCTTCTAAACAGGCTCAGATCTGAGAGCTTTGCAAACTGCATACTGCATTTCAGACATTCCTTAACTGTGGCCTTAGGAAATTTCCACTCGGTGAAGAGACTATGTTACGAAAGCAGCCCTCTCATTTTCTTTATCGTTTCTGGGCTTTTCCCCAGCCATATATCACCGAGAGCCAAATAATTGCAGATTAAGGGTCTTGAATGCCTACAAAATGAGAAGGTTTCAGGATAGACAATATATGTAGGTGTGCGGTGACAGAAACGAGGCAGTATCATGCAATGTCAAGGCAAGTCCAGTTTAGGCTAGATCTTTCTGGAATTCTCTTGTTATAGTAACGGCATCACACAGAGCTATCTACCTAATCACAAGCAAATACCGTATTCATTCCCTGAGACCTCTGTCTGTTCATCTAAGAAGTTTTCTCCAGTTCTGTCTTACCATACCTTCTCTGGAACAAATAATAATAATAATAATAATAATAATAATAATAATAATAATAACAACAACAACAACAACAACAACACTACCATGGATATATATGGTATTTACAGTTTATGACATACTTTAAATTCTTTTCTACTGTCTGATTTCTTTAAATAGCTGAAGGAGGTAGATCAATTGTATTCCCATTTCTAAGAGAAAAAAAAAAAACATGACCAAAAGTACAAGTAAGTCATCAGGAAACTGTTTTCTTTCTTAAATTCAGAGTGACTCTAGATCTCAGCTATCTGACTTCCAAATCTTTAATATTTATTCCTAATTAATGAGCATGGGCAGCCATAGAATATATATAGATAACAGTGTATGCAAATATAAAATAACAGATATCCAGGTTAGGAACAAGCTAGGTTATATGCTCAATATATTAGGGAAGTTTAACATCATGCCACTGTGTCCACATTGTTTTGTTTTTCTAATAAGTTGAATAGCGGAATGTCTGACCCCAGTCATTTTAGGTCCATGAGTCCTAAAATGAAGCATGATCTTAGAATACTAACCACGTTTCAAGGAAAGGGAATGGTTCTTCCGATAGTCCCTCATTACATGTGCTGCTCTTAGGGTATAGGAAATCTAATGTCCGCACAACCAGTTGAAGTGTAAAACTGCACTGAGCTTTAAAGAACTGATTTTGAAAGATTTTTTTGTTCTTCTCTTTGGACTAAACATTTGTGCTGGTGTGATTTGCACAGCCTCGTTGTAAGTGCTGCACATCCTATATTTAACTCTGGACTAAAGCTTCTTTGTTCTGTTTAAATATACTCCCTGATCTCCACAAAGACTTACTGCAATGCAGTGGTAATTTGAGGTAATTGTGTCAGTGGAAAACAGGAAAATCTGTTTTTTTTTCCCCCACTTATGGTAAACCAGTTTTCAATCCTCATATTTTTCAGATGTATTTGTGAAGATAAAAATGTTTTCTTGATATAGTTTCTAACCATCTTTCCTTTTTAAAGAACAGAAGATGAATAAAACACATATAGCTTTTTCAATTAGGTTTAAATCCTCTTTTTCATGTTCATTTCTTATGTAATTAGAGAGAATCAAAATATATAACACTCCAGGATTAAATGATATGCCAAGCGGGAAATTATGGTGTAAATTGTAAAGAAAATTGTTCTTAACCTGAGATCGAGGGTCGAATTGTCACTTTCAGGACTGTCAGAATTTGTGCATAAGTTTTAGGGAATTGAGAATAACCCAAATGATAAGAAAAAATTTTTTGTGGATGTGCATTTGTAATAGCTCACAGTTGAACACTTCTTTTTTGTGTATCAGTTTTCCCTTAGTAACATAGTGTTCCTCCTCATTTTATAGATGAAGAATCTAAGAGAAGGTGGAAAATGATTTGGACAGGACTCAGGCTCAGGACCCAGTTTTCTTCATTCCAGTTCTCTGCTCTTTCCACTACACTGGACATGCTCTCAAAACCACAGCAGCAGACTTCTATTTGAATCTATGTTTCTTGTAATTTCAAAGACACAGAACGCTTCAGTTACCTACAACATATTCATGTGTGGATTTCAATGTTCTCTGTCATAATTTCCTTCCTGTCTTATGTGGCATTTGAGTAATGGACCAAGTAAGTAGAGTCAGCATTCAAACCCAAACAGCCTCATTTGGAAAGTCCTTATCTGGAAGTTTCTGGGTGAGAAACTGCCCTCTACTGGAATGCAGTCCTATATGGAGAATGTTCCAAGAGGACACGTTCCGGCAGCTGTTTCTTGAGCTCCCACCTGAGACGTGGCATTGTGGTAGATATGGGGAGAAAGGGAGCCGGACTCTGCTGTCTCACTTGAGAATGGTCTTGAGCGTGCAGAGATACTATCAGATTTGCATTGCAGAAAATGAATCATGTCTGTATTTAGAGAACAGTCTGATGCATCCTGTAAAGCTGGGTGACCATTTAGGATAATATTGTACTAATCCAGGGGAAAGTAAGAAGCATAAAAGGGAGTGGAATGGTAGTGGGATGCAGGGAAGGGGGTGAATTTAGTAGATATTTTAAATATTGGAATAAGAAGGCCTTAATGGCCATCAGATCGAATGATGAGAGAGAGAATGAGGGGAAGTGGGGGGTGGAAGAGGGTGCCTGTATTTCTTCATTGAGCAACCAGGATAATGATGAGATCATAAAGAACTCAGGGGATAGTGAGACTTATATATATATATATGTAAAATATATATAATAAATTTTTATCTATCATGTATCTTTATATACTTTATATATTCAAACTTGGAATAATTTATTTTCCTCCGCAAGAGAACTAGTGAAAATTGAAAGGGTTTTGTGGAAAGACAAGGCTTTTGTTAGTTTGTTTACTTTTTGGACTAGGGCACTGTGGTCAGCACAGCTGCGATCTTGCATGGCAGAGAAATTTTCCACAGCTGAGGTTAGCTCTAACCAGTGTTTCAAGTGGATGAACTCTGTCCTGTCTCGCCGATGGTGAAATTTCCATGCCTGTCATATTGTGGTGTCTCATACAGCCAGTCAACTGGCCGCAGTTTATTCTATTGACCGAGAGCATTGGTAGCTTGAAATTGATTTGTTAACTTCATTCAGTGACTGCTAAGCATGCTCGGGATAGGACGTGAAGGGCAGTGTGTGGGGATCTCAGTATCCCACGTGATGGGCTGAAAACTTGGAATTCTTCCCGGCTTGTGCTCAGGGTGGCTCTCTACACGTTGCCTGAACAACCTCAGAACGTGTGCCACTTTGCTTCTCCCTACGGTGAGGTGAGGGCAGCCGCAGCAGCTGAGTGGAGTGCCGTGGGTGCCCTTTCCATGGGGGCAGGATGCCAGCAGTGTTGGGTATCTTGGTCTTATGGGGCTAGAAGACGCAAGTAAAAAACACTCCAATCACACAGAAATTTCAGGCAAAATTAACCCTTTGGCTTAAATTATGTTTTAAATAGGATTTAATGTCTGTTTTAAACATCTGTTGAGGGGGGAAGGAACCATGAGAACCATGAGTAATACTTTTTACAGCCACATCTGTCTTTACTAGGACATTTATATCTAATGCTTGCGACCACACTAATAAATACGCAGGCAATAAGGATTCAATGCTCCTTTTTAATGATAAGAACATAAAAAATTTAGAGTTTAATGACTTTCCCAGAGTCAACAGTGTAGACCTGACCAAAGCACAAGTCTGATTATTCATGGCAAGAAATAGAACCAGGGTGATTTTGCCCCTAGGGAGCATGTGGCAATGTCTGCAGACATTTTTGCTTGTCACAGATTGAGGCTATGGTGCTCCAGGCATCTAGATGGTAACAGGGATGTTTCTAAATATCCCACAACACTCTGGTTTCTCTTCAAATCACATAAATCTTTGACTAAATATCTTTTACTAAATATCCTACAATGCACAAAAAATATCTTGAGACATGTACACATGCATGTGCACACACATGTACACACACACACACACACACACACATACACACACATACACACATACGAAGATTATCCCAGTCCTAAATGTCAGAGTTCTGGGACTTTGGATTCAGGAAGGGAAAACTTAGATAAAAGGTTGTAGATAACTAGGGAGTTGATCTTAGGGAGTTTCCATCTGTCCCACATATTGCACCTTATGCAATTCCAGGAAAAAAAAAAAAATCCTAGTAGATATGGAAATGGACCACTTAGCTACATGAAGAAATAGTAGAAGATGTATATTATTGTTTCCACATTCCAGGGTCAATGTTGGAAGAATATTCTATTTTATCATCATTACATATATTCTCACCTATTCTTCTGAAGATAATGAGGCTTATAGAGAATAAGAATGACCCAACAAAGTCTGTCAAAATTAATTGACTCCAAGGAATACAAAAGCATAGTATTTACATATACATTAAAATACATGCAGGGGCGCCTGGGTGGCTCAGTCAGTTAAGCGTCCGACTTCAGCTCAGGTCACGATCTCGCGGTCCGTGAGTTCAAGCCCCGCGTCGGGCTCTGGGCTGATGGCTCAGAGCCTGGAGCCTGCTTCCGATTCTGTGTCTCCCTCCCTCTCTGGCTGTCCCCCGTTCATGCTCTGTCTCTCTCTGTCTCAAAAATAAATAACGTTAAAAAAAATTTTTTTTAAATAAATAAATAAATAAATAAATAAATAAAATACATGCACACACATGCATACACATAAATGTGTACATATTCACATACATTAGCACATATATATGTGCATATAAACACATAACGATATTTACTAACATATATTTGGATAATTTATTTTCCAAACACATGCGCACATAGTCGACTCCACTCTTTCCCCAAAGATCGATTTATTAATCTGAAGCTATTATAATCATTTTAAGAATTCTCCCTGTATGAAACAAATTCCAGATTTGCAATATGAAGTTATTAAGAGGTTCATGATCTCTGAAATCACCCAGAAAAAAAATCCGCAATTTCAGATTGAGAAGACGCCATCGACATGTGAAAATCAATTTTTCATAGAAAACATCAGAACATCCAGGCTATTAATTCTCAGAAATACTACATGTAAAACATAAAGAGAGTTTAAAAATCCAAACATAGCTTCAAATTTGCAGCATCTTTGGTATCACATTGTTAATTGTTAGCTGCAAAACAGCCTTACCCACTATAAATAGTTTTGTTTTTTGTTTTTTTTTTTTTTTTAGTGTTGGTATTCTTAGATTGAAGTCATTGATTTTATAATTTCATAGGATTTCAGCAATTCAAAATATGCTCATCATTGGAATTCTAGTCAACATGCACAAAAGTAGCTGACTTGGAAAGGAATAGAGAGAAGGAGAGTTAGCAAAGGAAAGTTTGCAGCTCACATAAATAATCAGGAGGGACTATCAAGTGTTCTGGAAAATGGAGGCAAAAGGGACCTTGAAAGAGAATTGATACTGGGTACCTGTGCTGAGGCACCGTGGGGTACACAAACATGTAAGATATCGTTCCAACGTTAGTGGAAGCCAATACAAATAGAAACAAGAGCTATTAAAAACCACAAGAAAATAATGATGTTTAAAGGCTGAGAATTATTTTCACAGTTAAATTGGCAAATAGTTTCATGGATGTATTAGTTGGCTCTTGAGTTAATCCTTAAAATTATACATTTATATTGAAATAGATAGTGAAACAAAGAAGGGTAGTTTTGTGTTTGTAGACTGTGATCAGGTCCTAAATGCTGTTTTTTAAATCTTATTTATTTAGAAAAAAATTTTTTAAGTTTTATTAACTTGGAGAGAGAGAGGGAGAGAGAGAGAGAGAGAGCGTGAGAAGGGGATGGAGCAGAAAGAGGGAGGAGAGATAGGGAGGGAAAGAATGTCAAACAGGCTCTGCACTGACAATGCACTGACAGCCCAATACAGGGCTCGAACTCACGAACTGTGCAGTCATGACCTGAGACGAAATCAGGAGTTGGACGCTTAACTGACTGAGCCACCGAAAGGCCCCTTAAATGCGATGGTTTTAATCCCACACACCACCTCCTGTTTTACCTCTCTACTGACTACCTCCCGTGTTACCTACAGGCCTCTTCATAACCCTGTACCCTCAGCATTTTCTCATTGCCCTCAAAATTAAAACTTCTTTAGGGCAACACAACTGTCTTTTTCACTTTCATATTCCGAGATTATTATAACTATGATACAGTGTAGACAGTCTATAAAATTTGTTTGAAATTACGAAAATGAAAGCCCAGCACAAGCTCTAGACAAGGCTGAGGACTGTCTTTACTCTTCACAGGGGAAACCGTATGCAGAAATCTTCTGAGGCAGAGTGCAGAAACAGTCACATTAAAACAGTGAGTCACGTTCAGGAAAATATTTCTGTCTTTTTAAGAGCATGTAGGGGTTACATGTGAACACATTCTGCCCCTCTTACTCACTAAAAACACTGCAAATTCTGAGAAGGGATGTATATAAATTCAGAGACTGGGAAACATGAGTAATAATGCATCTATCTTTGGAAATGTTCTCTTTAACAGTACCTTATTTACTGCTTGCTCAGAGTAAGTGTACCGATTTGAGAATTGCACAAATGTACAAATATTCGCTGAAGGATTTCCTCTTTATGTAGAATCACCCTATGAAGATACTTTCTCCCCGCTCCTGCCCCTGTGAAATACAACCTAAGCACTTGGTTTTGATAATTTTAGGAAGAGAATCACCTGTCCTGTGTGAAACTTCATAGGTAATGAGGGAGCTAGGCTTAATGGAGATGCCATCTGTCCCATATTCTGCTAGTTAGGATTTGGGGGGCATTTCTGTGTCTTTGAGACACCCTTTTGAGCTATACAACTCAGCATATGTTTAAATGACATTACAATGAACCTTACATGACATACTTAAGACTTGAAGAAATCATCAGCAACCCAAAATCTAGCAACTCATCATGGGCTAGTAGAGATGAAACCAAGCAAGGAAGTAGCATCCTAAGAGCAATGACAGAAAGTACCGATGTCCCTAATTGCTTTTATATGAGTCTAGTGTCTGCACATCCAAACTAAATTCCCCTTTAAGTTGGACCTTGAAAGTGGTAGTATAATCACAATAACAGAAAAGTGGGTAGAGCGAGCCAAGTGCACTGACAAGATGAACAAAAAGTGCACCCTTATTCAGTATCAATGACAATATTTAAAAGGAAACTGGCACATGATTAAGAATAACATCTGGCCCTTTGTAGGGGTTTAAAACAGACCCTGTTAGTTGCCTCCCATTATATATATATATTCACCCTTTCTTCCTTGTTAATAAGATCTTGATTGTATTCAGGGAGGCAGTGTTCTTGGATAAGTAGTCATTTCCCACCCTCCCTTGTTAGAGGGAGAGGCCATGAAACACAGTCTGACCAATGAGACATGTTCAGGTTTATAGCATTTTCCTCCCAGAGTTTGCTTCTTGAAAAGGGGGACTTGCACAGCTGGTAGAGTTTTAAACAAGCTCTTCCTAGGGGCGCCTGGGTGGCTCAGTCGGTTGGGCATCCGACTTCGGCTCAGGTCATGATCTTGCGGTCCGTGAGTTCGAACCCCACGTCAGGCTCTGTGCTGACAGCTCAGAGCCTAGAACCTGTTTCCGATTCTGTGTCTCCCTCTCTTTCTGACCCTCCCCTGTTCATCCTGTCTCTCCCTGTCTCAAAAATAAATAAATTTTTAAAAAAAACTTAAAAAAAATAAATAAACAAGCTCCTCCTCCAATTAGCCCACTTCCCCTTCCAGATAATACACAATCTGTACAGTTTCCTTTCCAAATAATTTTCTCAAATAATTAATTTATATTTTCTTTTTCCAATCTCCCTACTTGTACTCTGTTTTAACACATTCCAATCAGGCTGTCACCCCTGCCACTCCAGCAAAATCTTTCTTCTCACAGTCACTAATGCTTTCCAATTGTCAATACGATGGATATTTTTTAGCCCTCCTATTAGCTGATCTGACATCAGCGTTTGAAACTCTTGATCATTTCATCCTTCTTTAAATACTTCCTTAATTTCCTTCCTTTGGGACACCACTTTCTCATTTGTTTTCCTCCAAATTTTCAAGTTTCTTATTTTTGTTTTCTACACTGGATCCTCCTCTATTCCTGAACTCTATATGTTGGAGTTGCTCACAGCTTGGACCTTGGAACTCCTCATTCTTTATACAGTCCTTTGGGTCACCTACAATGTCAAGTCTTTAAAACACCATCAATTCCCTGTGAACTCCCAAAATTTTATCTTTGGCCCAGATTACTTCACTGAGATCCAAATTCTCAGATTCTTGGCATTTCCATTTGAATCTCAAGCACTCATCTAAAATTTAACAAGTTCAAAACCAAAATGCTGATTTCCCTTAAACCTGCTCCTTCTCCACCTTAGGCAACTCCCTGGTTTCATTTGCCAGAGCCAAAATCTTCCACATCATGCTTTATAACTCTTTCATTTATACGTTACATCATCCAATCACCGAATCCTATCAGGTCTACAAACAAATTATACACAGATTTTGATTATTTCTTACTACCACTACCTCACTGGTCAAACCACCGCCATTTCTTACTCAGGTTATTGCAGTACTCTTCCAAATATTCTCTCTGTTTTCATTTTTGCCTCCCTTATGGTGGGCCCTCTACAGGAAAGCCAGAGCATTATCACACAGTGGAAGTCAAGTCACACCCCTTTTTGGCTCAAAGCAATCCAAATAACTACCCTTCACTAAGGGTAAAAGCCAAAATCTTGACATAGCCTCCTCAGCCCTACATCACCTGTCATGAAGTTTCTACAATGTGCAACTTACTTTCTACTGCCATTGAGACTCATTAGGCTCTATAGATTTGTGAAATACAAAATAATAATCATTTATTAAGCAAATTTCTTTCTGCCCATACCTTAATCAAATGTATTTTTATTATTTATCTTGTCTTTTCTTTCTGTTTGTTGGATATAAATATAAATAACAAAAAGTTAAGGAAATTCCATTTAATTAGAAACAATAGGAAATCTGTTCTGGAGACATGTTTCATGCCCAGTTGTGTATATTTTATTGACCTTTGATTTCTGCTTATACACACTGTGAAAACAATAACATTGCCGATATCTGTATTTTGCCATCATTATCAATATGTGCTTAACAGCTCAGAGGTAATTCATACTAAGAATATTAAAACCGTTACATATATACGATGTACATTTTGGAGCACAAATCAGTTTAACATTTTAATTCTTACTATTACAGATATCAAATGTTTATAAACTTAACTGATGCAGTTTGGGTGATTATAAAATGAAATCACATGAATTCATTAGGTTATCAGATTCAAAGCCATTAAATGTTTCATTATCTACTTAATTCTCTTTCTCTAATTTCATGCTTACCAAGTGTCATTCTGATTATAATTTCCTTTTTGACGTAACTTATCTTTAGGATGACAGAAATGGATGTTGGTGAAGTTCCTGTGAAGATAATCTTAACAGTAATATTTTTTCATTAATATGATTGAATTGCCATTATGTTTCATGTTTATGCAAACCATTATTTGTAAATAAATGTTTTCCAGAGGTATTTCTATGATTGGTTACATCTACATCATTTCTAATATGAGGAGACATACCAATGGCACTGTAGCAATTACACAAGTAGTTAAATATTGATAAGCAATGTCATATTTTCTTAGGCTATGAAAATGCCTTTTTCCAAAATAAGATATCCATAAATATGCTTAACTGAACTGAGTTGAATAGCATAGTCTAAAGGATAACACTTGTACTTACATAATGATATGAAAAAAATTCTTGGAAAATATTGTAGTATTTCTTAATAATACCCTCCAAATATTGGTTACCTATTTTTACCAATAATATATTGTGTTTTTCTAGAGAGTAACATTAGGCTTACATTTTTGGCCTAAGAGGAAAAGCAGTATATCATATATGTACATGTGAGTAGTGACTGACACAATGCAGTAGCTTTCTTCATATTTCACGAGGAAGGTTTTAGCAGCTGTTTCTTCTAATATGAGAATGAAGTTACAATAACATATAATACTTAAAGTTTTATTACTTGTTTGAAAAAAGAAAAAAAAAACAATTCTAGCATTCTACCTGTTGCTAACGATAGTATCAACTATAGGTAGGAGATATATCCTCCAAAAAAGATTGCAGACCTACATTTGGGAATAAACTTAATGTGTGACTTTTCAGACTAGAAATGCTTTATCTGTGATCAGACATTACATGTGATCATTTTAAATTTTTTATGAAGTTTTATTTCCAGAGGCATTTTATTCTATAAAGGCCAAGTGATTTTTTTTCCTTTTAAGTGTGTTTGTGTGTATATTTCCCACCTACCCACCTCTAACCCCTCCTGCCTTTTAGGATTAAAGTGAGTGAATTCTGATCTGGTTTTATTTTGTCTGAAAAGTACAAATGATTGAATTAAAATTGGTCTATATTTCTTACTATATTCTACATTTCTCTGTACACTTTGGTAGAAGAATAAAAAGTTGACACAAAAATAAGATGAAAGATCCTGTCTATCGCAGGCAAACGAAAGACTACTATTTCTAACTTATTTTCAGAAATTGGAGAAAAAAATGTTTGAGACATTCAGTCAGAAGACCAAAACTTATTATAATTGTCTCCTTTTACTCTTTCCCCCCCCCACTATGTTTCCTCTGATAGTAATAGTGAATTTCATGTTGTCGAGTAGTAATGTAAAGTACATAGGCTTGCAGCGCCTGGGTGACTCAGTTGGTTAAGCATCCGACTTCAGCTCAGGTCATGATCTCATGGGTCATGGGTTCAAGCCCCGCGTGGGGCTCTGTGCTGACAGCTCGGACCCTGGAGCCTGCTTCAGATCTGAGTCTCCCTCTCTCTCTCTGCCCCTCCCCTGCTCACACCCTGTCTCTCTTTCTCAAAAATAAACATTAAAGAGAAAGTATTTATAAAAAAAAGGTGCGTAGGCTTTGTAATCAACAAAATAGGATTTGAATTTCATCTTTGTACTTAACTAATTCTGTAACCTCACACACATTGACAGCACTTACTTACCTTCATTTTCTTCATGTGTAAATATAAATAATAAGTACTGCCAGGATTTAATGAAATACAATATTTGTACTGTCGGGGTGCCTGGGTGGCTCAGTTGGTTAAGCATTCAACTCTTGATTTCTGTTCAGGTCATGATCTCATGGTTGGCAAGATTGAGTCCTGCATCGAGATCTATACAGTCAGAACAGAGCCTGCTTGGGATTCTGTCTCTCCCTCTCTCTGTCCCTCCCCTCCCCTCCCCCGAGAATAAATTTTAAAAAATTAAACCTTTATTCTTAAAAACGAATAAGGAATTTTCAGGTAAAAACAAAAGTTTAACAAATTTGTTGCCAGCATGTCTGCACTAAAGAAAACACTAAAAAACATTCTTGACTGAAGGAAAATAATCCCATGGAAAAGAACTGAAAGGTAGGTGAGACTAAAAAGCAATGTAAAGGATAAATATCTACATAAATCTAACTAAATACTCACTTTGTAAACAAATAATATCTATCGGGTAAAATAAATGTAGAATTAAAAATGAATGGCAACAATAATACGAGGCGATAAAGGAGGAAAAGATTAAAGCATTCTAAGATTCTAACACTAGAAAGTGGTAAAGATACCAATTTGTATTAGACTCTAATAAGGCAAGGAGACACATTCTGGGGTAAATAGTGTAATAAAAATATAAGAATTTGTATCTTAAAAACTAAAAGACGATGTAATGGGAAAATTTTTTCACGTATTATTTATTTTAAAAATGTATAAATGAGACAAAATAGAAAGCTAATAAGATGGTGGAGAAAAACCAAACTATATCAGTCATTATAACATATGGTTAAAAAACAAACAAAAAAAAAGCTTTCATTTAGACTGAATATTCCATTTAAGAACAAACTCCATCTGACTAGATAGAAAAAAAGTATATGCTTATTACAAAGGAAATGTAATCCAGAACAGTTACTACTAAAAGGATTAGAAAGCAATTATGAAAATATTAACCCAAATAAATATGATATTTCAGGTAAAGTAATCTTTAAAACACAAAGAATTATTAGATATATTAAATGACATTTTCAATAGGGCATCACTATTTTAAATCTGTATGAACCCAATAATGTAGATTGAAATTATGTAAAGCAAAAAGTAAAGAACTGTAAGAAGAAATGAACAATTCTACAGCCATAGTGGGAAATATTAACATACCTCTGTCAATAACTGATAGAATAAGTAGCAAGAAAATAGGACAGTTGAACAACACAAATAAACTTGACTTGTTTGACATATATAAAACATGTGATTAGAAAAAAGTATTTAATAAGCATCATTTTAAGTGAAAACTAAAACATAGAAGTGATCTTTTCAATTAATCATACCTAGAAATTCCTAGAATAAACATTGTATTTAATGGTAACTTACAATAGCTTTCCACTGGAAACAGGAGAAAAGGAAATATGCTTGCTATCGACAATTTCTTTCTTTCTTTCTTTCTTTCTTTCTTTCTTTCTTTCTTTCTTTCTTTCTTTCTTTCTTTCTTTCTTTCTTGCAGAATTATTTATTTACTTATTTATTTATTTATTTATTTATTCATTTTAATTTACATCCAAATTAGTTAGCATATAGTGAACAATGATTTCAGGAGTAGATTCCTTATTGCCCCTTACCCATTTAGCCCATTCCCCTCCCACAAGCCCTCCAGTAACCCTCTCTTTGTTCTCCATATTTAAGAGTCTCTTATGTTTTGTCCTTCTCATTGTTTTTATATTGTTTTTGCTTCCCTTCCCTTATGTTCATCTGTTCTGTATCTTAAAGTCCTCATATGAGTCAAGTCATATGATACTTGTCTTTCTCTGACTAATTTCACTTAGCATAATACCCTCTAGTTCCATCCATGTAGTAGCAAATGGCAAGACTTCATTCTTTTTGATTGCCGTGGAATACTCCATTTTATATATATATACCACCTCTTCTTTATCCATTCATCCATCGATGGACATTTGGGCTCTTTCCATACTTTGGCTATTGTTGATAGTGCTGTTATAAACATGGGCGTGCATGTGTCCCTTTGAAACAGCATACCTGTATCCCTTGGATAAATACCTAGTAATGCAATCGCTGGGTCATAGGGTAGTTCTATTTTTAATTTTTTGAGGAACCTCCATACTGTTTTCCAGAGTGGCTACACAAGCTTGCATTCCAACCGGCAGTGCAAAAGAGATCCTCTTTCTCTGCATCCTCACCAACATCTGTTGCTGCCTGAGTTGTTAATGTTAGACATTCTGACAGGTGTGAGGTCGTATCTTACTGTGGTTTTGATTTGTATTTTCCTGATGATGAGTGATGTGGAGCATTTTTTCATGTGTTGGTTGACCATCTGGATGTCTTCTTTGGAGAAGTGTCTATTCCTGTCTTTTGCCCATTTCTTCATGGGATTATTTGTTTTTTGGGTGTTGAGTTTGATAAGTTCTTTATACATTTTGGATACTAACCCTTTATCTGATATGTCATTTGCAAATATCTTCTCCCATTCTGTTGGTTGCCTTTTAATTTTTCTGATGGTTTCCTTTGCCGTTCAGAAGAAGCTTTTTATTTTGATGAGGTCCCAATAGTTGATTTTTGCTTTTGTTTCCCTTGCCTCCAGAGACGTGTTGAGTAAGAAGTTGCTGCAGCCAAGATCAAAGAGGTTTTTGCCTGCTTTCTCCTCGAGGATTTTGATGGCTTCCTGTCTTACATTGAGGTCTTTCATCCATGTTGAGTTTATTTTTGTGTATGGTATAAGAAAGTGGTCCAGGTTCATTCTTCTGCATGTCACTGTCCAGTTTTCCCAGCACCACTTGCTGAATGAAGAGACTGTCTTTATTCCATTGGATATTCTTTCCTGCTTTGTCAAAGATTAGGTGGCCATACGTTCATGGGTCCATTTCTGGGTTCTCTATTTTGTCCCATTGATCTGAGTGTCTGTTTTTGTGCCAGCTATTGACATTTCTATTCATTTATATGAAGGTCCTTCTCAAATGCTAAAAGAAAGCAAAAACAGCAACAACAACAACGAACAGAAGAAATGAAAAAATAAATAAAACTGTTAATTGTCATAAATAACATGATTCTTTATGTGTGTATACCCCCCCAAAAATTCATAGATAAATGTTTACAATTAATGGGTAATTTTTGGCATCAATCCTGATATGCAGATAGATATACACATATTTACACATAAATATATATACACAAAGTAATTTTGATATTCCATAGAATTCCAATAATTCCATATAGGCCAGCAAATAGTAGAAAGTAAAATGTAAAGTGGTACTATTTATATTAGTATCTGAAATATTAAATACCTAGGAATAAATTAAGTGTAAGGCGTTCAAACCACTGTAGATCTTCCTAGACTTTCAATGGGGTTATGTCCCAATAAACTTAAGTTGAAAACATCCTAAGTTGAAAATTCATTTAATACACCTAACCTAACGAATATCCTAGCTTAGACAAGCCTACTCTAAACTTGTTCAGAACACTTACATTAGCTTACCGCTGGACAAAATCACGTAACACAAAGCTTATCTTATAATATAGTTATTGAACATCTCATGTAATGTATAAAGCGCTGAAGGTGAAAAACAAAATGGTTGTGTGGCTACAGAATGGTTTGTAAGTGTATTGGTTGTCTACCCTTGTGATCACATGGCTGACTGAGAGCTGTGGCTGGCTGCCTCTGCCCAGGATGGCAAGAAAGTATCATACCACATACCGCAAGTCCAGGAAAATAATACAATTCGGAATTTGAAGTACAGTTTCTACTGAGTGCTTATCGCTTTCACACCATTATAAAGTCAAAAAATCATAGGGCGAACCGTTGCAAAGTCTCAGACCATCTACACTCAGAAGATGCGAAGTATTACTCAGATAATTTATAAAAGAACTCAATAACTGAAAGATTATATTTTGTTAATGGGTTGGAAAATTAACTGTTACAAAGATTCAGCTTCCCCAAAGTTCTTTTCCAGTTTCAATTCAATTTAATCCCAGTATTAATTTTGTAGAATTCAACAAGCTGATTCCAAAACATATATGAAATGATGAAGGTTCAAAACTGTTGAAGAGTAAGAACAATTTGAAGGAGTGTTACCAAAATATGTAAAGATATTATAATACTACATAATTAATAACAGTGTGCTATCGGCATAGGAATAGGCAAATAGGCCAAAGAAACTGGACAGGGAGTCCAGAAGTATGTGATTGTCTGATTTATGACAATAATACCACTGGCATGGAGTGGAGAAAGGCTTCTTCTGGTATTTTTGTTTTTGTTTTTATAATGATGGTCCATTGGGTAGGCAAAAAACAGATTTTCTTTTATTCCTTATCTCGATACTGTACACAATAACCAGTTCCGGGTAGAATATAGACACAAATGCAAAAACGTAAAATAAAGCATTATCAGCTGAAACCGCTGAGATGATTCAAGGTGATCTAGATTATATTTGCAATACCTGATTTCAGCAACAACAAAGAAAGCATGAAATGAAAGTATTAAAAAACACTGCAAAATAATTTCAGAAAAGCCAGCCTAATTTAAACAACGGACTAAAGGTCTGAACAGGACTGTATCCTTTTGCTGACACACAAAAACATAGCACAGTGAGGATGAGGGATAGCTGTTGTCTTTCTAGCCCTCCTTTCTTGTCTTGGGTGCCCTTAAGTCTATGTTAATTAATATATGGAAACAAGACCTGAATTGTCCTAAAGGAAGTGAATAAGAAAGAAAATTATGATTTAAGTCTAATTTATATTCCTATTTGTTGCCCCAAGTATTTACCAATATAGCCTCTACTCAGTTATTCACAAAAGTCGAAAATTTAACGAATTTGAACTGTTGAAAACAAAACAACCCCTTGTTAGAGAAACTTTCATCCATAGGAATTGGGTTATTTTTGTTGTTGTTGTTTCTTAAATAATTTTGTTGCAGAAAAATATCAGGACACCTAACTGTAAGAAAAAAGTGAAAGATGAAATACACAGAACAGAACAAAAACAACCTTAATTTAGGTAGCAGGAGTCATTGGTATCACAGATAAGGCAAGAATTATTCTCACAGAATGGGTAACTAAAGGCAAAAAATATCAATATATAGATTAAGAAACTTAGTTTTGTACCTATTAAAGCTTTGAATCTCTGAGTTTGGTTTGACTGTTGGGAATCTGTTTTGAGTACTCATATTAAGAGGACATATAAGTGAGGAGGAAATAACACTTCTTAGCATTATGGACAAGGGAATTTTTAAATTTAACGCTGACCTTGAATGTGTTTGAGTCAGTAATTATTTGAAAAGATAAGTATTGGGATATACATTGATTTTAAAAACTCATGAGAGGACACGGTACTCTTGATATTTTATTTTATTTAAAGCAGCATGACAAAGTGTAATTTTGCAAGTAATTGATACATATGCTATTTCAATAATTCATTATTTCCTCATAGTGAATACATAGTATCATTCCTGCAACTGTCCTGAAAAAGGCCCATCATTTCTGAAGCTTATGAAAGACTAGAACTGACCATATTTCACTAACCTTTCTATATGACTTTAATATTCCCCCAAAACTAATTTATAAGCCATTCATTCTTTCCCCACCTCAGTGAAACATGCCTTTTAAATTTCCCTCTATCGGCAACTATTTTGCATTTACTATTCATAATTTCTTAAGAAGATCATTTCTTTAAGTTACATGATATTCTGCAACAGAGTCCTTACCAGAGAACAAGTTTGGGACTGAGGAAGGAAATCATCGTTTGGGGACCTTGAGAAAAGATTTCAAGGATTAAAGCTAATACATTTTAACAACAGTAAATATGGTAAATATACGTTTGAGCATCAGGTGTCTTTAAGCCTCATCAAAATTTGTCTGAGAGTTTTT
This sequence comes from Leopardus geoffroyi, assembly GCF_018350155.1. Taxonomy (NCBI): domain Eukaryota; kingdom Metazoa; phylum Chordata; class Mammalia; order Carnivora; family Felidae; genus Leopardus; species Leopardus geoffroyi. The sequence continues at coordinate 106,919,673 of NC_059336.1, forward strand.
ATACTCCCTCAGGATTTATCTTAGCATCCTTATTTTATGACTATTTTATAAAGTAAAATTTTCGTAAAAGCTTTTTATAATTAATTAGCTTTATCATAGGTAAAAATTTATTTGAAATAAAATAACAGCTTTCATAGTAACCAAACAGGTAAAATTTTCTTTATAATCCATAAAGGCCACACACCTGTCTTGAACCAGAGTGTACATCATGTAACTGATTTGGAATTTTGAACCAAATAAATGACAAGAAAGAAGGTCCTACTAATAATTTCTCTTTGACTTGCAGAACCATCCTTTTTTTTTCATTACTCTGATATGTGAGGCAGTTTTCATTTCCAGAGTATCTGTGCTCACCACACTCATTTCTTTAAGTAAACAAAAAACCAATCTTAATTGTTGACCGTACTCCTTCTTATTTACAGAATTTCTCCCTTAAAATCCACTTTTGAGTGACTAAAGTTTAGCTTTTCTAGTCATAAGGCACTGTGGAAAATTCTAAGCCTGTTTTCATCCAATCTGGTAGAGAGATAATCTATGGGAAAACTTCTAGACATAATAGCATTAGGCTTGGGTTCACAGTCTGTCTGCTAGTTTCTAGTTGGAAAGTCTGGTTTCAAGGTCTTAGTCTCAGTGTTCTAGTAATTTGGAGCATAATATTATTACCTTATAAGATTAAGAGCATTAAATAAAGTTATGTATAGGAAAGTAGTCAACACAGTGTCTGGATCTTTGAACTCTCCATAAATACTATCATTCTCCCTTCCTTCTAACAAAAACTATCTTGTTTATTCTACAGTTATTTCTTTTTCATGAACCAACAAAGGTTTGATGTGTACCACACATAGGCTGTTTGCAAGGCCAGTACCAATCTTCCCGTCAATTTAATAACTTAGAATGGGATCCTCTGTAAAGACTCATTTTATGTCAAATGTGATTTACATTAGTAGTCACACTGGAAACCTTCAATTTAAGTTTTTTACCCAAAGGTTTTCATCAATTTGTTTGGTATCCTGCATTTGTTCTTTTTAAGAGGTTTAGAAACTGAAACAATATTTCTGCTTCTTTGAGCTTACTTATGTCATAAATTCAAGTATATAATCCAAGGCTAAAACCTACTTAGATTTACGTCAGATGAAAAGTTATTTCAGTAAATTGATGAGAGAGGACACATTTTTTTCCTCTGAAATATAGCATCTTAAGGCAGTGCATTTAGTTCCCAACTTCAAATTTACTAGTGTGAATAAAAAGAACTTCAAGAAAATGTCATTCGTCATGGCTATACCTAGAAAATAGCATATTTCAGAGACTGCAGTCTTTTTTGTTTGCAATCTTAGGTTATCATCAGAGTTTTATGACATAAAAATGTCAAATGAAAAACAAACCCAGACTTATGTAAGGAGAGACTTTATTCAAAAAGATTGTTGCAATAGTGCAATGGGCTCAACTGTAGTTTGGAGAGAGCTCTAGCCATAGGAACTGCAAGCATCTCAAAAGTCAGGGAGGAAAGGGTTTTTCGTATTTCAGAAAGAGGAAACAAGGCTAGAAAGAGCAGGTTTCAGGCAGCTGATCAGGGAGTGTCAGTGATTTGGGGGAGGGCTGGCCAAGAAGGGGCTGTTTCTCATTCTGATACTGCCTAAAGCTGTGTGGGGCTCCAAGCTCAGGATCCTGTGTGCAGGAGAAAAGTTTCACTAGAGTTTGGTCAAGTCAAGTTCACAACCGTTTTGTTCAGATTCATCAGTGGGGACAAATAGTTCAGCTAATCTTTTATTTTATTTAAAATAAATTTTTTTTTTTAACGTTCATTTATTTTTGAGAGAGAGAGAGACAAACACACAGAGTGTGAGCGGGGGAGGGGCCGAGGGAGAGGAAGACAGAATCCAAAGCAGCTCCAGGCTCTGAGCTGTCAGCAAAGAGCCCGACACGGGGATTGAACCCATAGCCATGAGATCATGACCTGGGCCAAGTTGACTGAGCCATCTGGGTGCCCCTTGTTCAGCTCATTTTTTATAGGGCAAGGAATGGAATTTGGAGGGTCTTTGGCCTTGTCATAGGTGAACAAGGGAGTATCTTGTCTAATCTTATCTAAGTCTTATCTAAATCATCTGGGGAAAGGTGGTTATTTGCATTGGGCTCTTTCCTGAAACACAGAGGCAGGGGGATTTCTTTAACCATCTCTTTTCCAGGATCATAAGTTAAAGTCCAACATTGTCACAATGTAGCCAAATGTCTGGACTTACAGTTTCTTAACCTTTGGTAGGCAAATAACAATAGACAGCTGTAGTTTTCTGATTCATATTTGTATCAGAATTCACCCCATTTCCTGTGGAAAACTAACATGCGATATCCAAGGCTCTAGCATTACTTCCAGATTCAGACAATAAACTCTTCAATAAATAAGTAATGGTGGCCTCCTGCAGCTCATGAAAGGAAATAACTTAGCCACTCCCTTAATTACAATCTCCTTTAATTACAGAACATTGCCTGACACATGCAGGCATTATGTTATATGCTGAGTGGATTGCAGTAACTCATATTTACTTAATAATTAAGGAAGGAACGTGATGCTTACTACCAAGTTACTTGACTTTACTAATATGCTGATATGTTATAAACGTTGCCTGCAATGACCTTCTTAAATTTAAGAAAAGGTCTTAGTGGGGTTTTTTGTTTGTTTGTTTTTTTAAGCCTTGTTTATTTTTGAGAGAGAGAGGGAGGCTCCAGGCTCCAAGCTGTCAGCACAGAGTCCAACACGGGGCTCAAACTCACGAACTGTGAGACCATGACCTGTGAGATCATGACAGGAGCTGAGGTCAGACACTTAACCCACTGAGCCACCCAGATGCCCCAAGAAAAGGTCTTAATGTTTAAAGAGAATACATTCTCATTCCAAATAGGAGCAGGTGGGGTGATGGCAGCAACAAGATTTTAAATCAAACAGACCTGAGTTCAAATTCTTCCTCTGCCAGACACTAACTCTGTGACCACCTGCCGATAACCTACCTTATTTTGCCTCAGATTTATTTTTTTTTAGTGCTGTGCTTAGAAGAGTTCTTCAGAGGATCGGGGATAATGTATACAGTTAATCTTTACTACATGTACCTTCTGTATCTGTACATTTGCCTCCTCACTGAAATTTTTCTGTAACCCCAACGCCAATGTTTGTGGCACGTCTATACTTCTGGTCATACGCGGATATGCACAAAACAGCAAACTATTTGACGTGCGCCATCAGAGTTCTAACAAACCTATGTTTGACTTCTTGTTGCAGATCTCCTACTGCAACAGTGTGGTCTCTGTAGTCCCACAGTTTTGGTATTTTTGTGCTTTTTGTTGGTGATTTCACTGTTTCAAATGGCGAAGAAGTACTGTCTAATGTTCCTAAATGCAAAAAGGTTGTCATGTGCCTTATAGAAAAAACACGTGTTAGGTAAGCTTTGTTCCAGCCTGAGTATTGTTGGCTGGGAGTTCAATGTTAATGGATCAGCAATATTTAGTAAATAAGGTGTCTGTAAGCAGAAAGACCATGAAGCAAGGTTATGCCGTGACTGGTTGACAAAAATGGGATTAGAGGCTCCTGGGAACCTAACCCCGTATTTCCCCTAGGAGTGATGCTTCAGTATATGTGTTAACTCCAGTGGTCACAGTGACTATGAGTATGTAAATATTCACTGATAATGAAAGTGGACATATATATCATATAATGAGAAATAGCAAAGCAGCTCCTTACATCCAGGAGCTGGCTTGACACTCACAGTTAGGTATTGGTATCCTCCTGCTGGGCAGAAACAATTTCACAGAACATCTGCATCAAGACAAGGTGACTCTGTGACCATGGCGAATCAAAGTAAGAACAAGATTACTCTGTAACTGTGTCTGGACACAGATAAAACATGAGCATTTCCAGGTCACAGAGCAGCACGCCAAACACTCTTGCTCTGAGTTAACATGAGTGACTGCAGCTTCTTTACCATACAAAGAAGATGTATTGAGATGACCAATTACAGAATTGCCCTTACTCTCAGACAGCACTCGATCCAGACTAGATCCCCAGTGTTTTGGACTCTCCAGAATCACCCAACCAACCCAAATTCACATCTTTTCTAATACCCTCTTACCAAGACACCCCACAGTTCCATGATGCATTCTCCCTTATTACTATAAGAAATACGCCCCTCTCGTGTAACTACACTTGCATTTCTGGTGATCTTTGGTTGGAGGGCATTGACAATAGACATAACCAACAGGTCGTAGTGGTTTTACTAATTTTTGTTTAGAGTGGTGGTTTATTTGCCAAGTTAACCCATGCTGACTATCCCAGATGGGCTAAGAAAATGACTTGCAGAGTATAATTCCCTTATAGACAGTTAGTTTTGTTATTACAACTGTGTTTCAGTCTGTTTATGGTTTCCGCGGTATTATACGGAGTTACAATGTAGAAACCTTAGTGTATTACCCATGGCTCATATTGTTTAATCCTTTGACATCTGGGGGCCTTGCTGACCCTAGAGAGACTGCTTCTCCCAGGGTTGGCTAATTCTTAACAAACCACTCATCCACTCTTTTCTTGGGCACACCAGCCAATGCAGAGCCCATAGCCCTAACTATCTCCTTTGGGCTCTCACATCTTAGGTCACTATTTCCCTGCCCTAATCACCTCAGGGCCAAGTACCAGACAACTGGAGGGAGCCTCTATACTCCAACACCCACTGAAATTATCCAAATAAGTCAATCCTAGGCTTACTTATGCCCATTCCTTCCCATGGAAACCAAAATAAAGGCTCTTGCCCATATTGTCCTCTGCTTTCTCTGCCTCCTAAGTGACCCTAGTTCTTCCCATGGTGTGGCCTTCTCTCAGAATCTGTGACTTTAACAAACTACCTTATTAATGGCAATTGTCTCCTGATCTGTTGGCCTTGCTATTCCTAATAATAAACCTATACTTTAGAATACTTAACCCTTGTCATAAAGGAATTTAGAGTATAATATTGGAGACTGGATGACTCTCGCAAGAGAACAAAAAGGAAAAATCAAATACAGTGTGCAACTAGTGCAAACCTATGCAAAGACAATGACCTGATGCATTGTTGGAAGCAAACAGGAAAAGGCTTGATGGGAGACAGCAGGGCTTGGCGGAATGAGGTGTGTTTGTTTGATGAGGGAAGGTAGAGGATTTTTGTGGAGAAGGTAATGAATGAAGCAGTAAATTTGGAAGTAGGTGATTCCCCAGCAAAGTACTTAACTGAGATGTAGCATTAAATTTTTCAAGTTTTAGGGGCGCCTGGGTGGCTTAGTCAGTTAATCGTTTGACTCTTGATTTCAGCTCAGGTCATGATCTCATGGCTCGTGAGTCCAAACCCTGAATTGGGCTCTGGGCTGACGGTGGAGAACCCGCTTGGGATTCTTTCTCTCTCCCTCTATTTCTGCCCATCCCCCTCCCCCCACCCCGCTCAAAATAAAGAAAATAAACATTAAAAAATTATTTAAAAATTTATAATTTTTTTCAGGTTTAAAATTTATTTTTAAATGTATTTGATCCAGTGATGGATTAAAAATGCATCTGAATGATGCTCACTCTCAAAAGCAAGCATTTTTCTGATTTTTTTTTCCAAAGGCAAAATGGAATCTACGTTTTTGTTTTTATTCTTAAAGAGAATGTCCTAAAGAACATATGAAGCTTTTGAACATAAACTTCTGTATCCAGGCAACATCACTTTGAAGTAGGGGGCAGATCATTGACATTTTATAGCTGGAGTTCCAAGAACTACCTAAAGAAAAGCCTGCTGTAGAAGCAGAAATAGCCCAGAGGCCAGGGCTCCTAGAAAATTGGGATAATTACTGAAATCAATTCTGGCTTACAAAGAACACAAAAGCTGAACACACACTGTTAAATTGCGTTCTGCTCACCTGTGGTTTACCATATTTTTTTTCTTCTATAATTCTCAGATTTTGTAAAGGCCAAGTAGAATTTCTAACAGATCATTAATGAGAAGCACTTGTGTCAGTAATGGGAACACCATCCTATCACAGCTCTTAAAAACCCACATATTATGTAACTTGGAAATTCATAAAATGGAATAAAAACTACTAAGTCAATTCCAGCAAATGACATTTATAGATAACATGTATATGGAAGTACTTTTTAAAGCTTTTAACACTTACATGATTCAATTTATTTATGATGTGGTTAATACTACTTGGATTGGAGAAGTCATGTGTATATGAATAATCCCATGAATCTTTGGTAATTATTCATTTATTACTACACCCCCCCCCCGATCCATATATAAATCATGAATCATGTAGTCGATTTATCAGGGTAAGAGATAATTGTAGTCATAAGTTCTATGGTGCCAGTGACTGTCTCAGCACGGAGAGGTAGTGATCCACAGTGTGTTGGCTTTCTGCCCAATGAACAGGAGACCACATTCACATGATCCTATGGCCTGGGAGAAGGAACAAATGCCCAAACCAAAGGAATGGTACTAATAAATCTTTAAGTCTATTTAGACCATAGGAAATCCAGACAGACTAATTCAGCAGAACTCTGCTGTGGCCTCATAAATCTATCCCATACTGTGCATTTTAAGCTTATTGCTAGAATGTATCAGAAGTGATAGTGAAATTTATCTTTTGTTCCTCAATTACTATAATTCATACCTATGCTACCTGCTTGAGGAATGACAGGTAGCATATAAAGAGTAAAGATTTTTGAGACAGAGAGACCTATTTTGATTCTTAATAGTGTGAATTTCTAGAATAATAACTGAACATAAATTATTGAACCTTTTGAGGTTTCATTTTGCTCATTTATATCATAAGTGCATCACCTATATCTTAATTATGAAAATTTGATCAAAACATAGAAGAACAAAGCTGGCACACAGCAGACACTCAAAATATGGATCGCTCTTCGAAAACTAATTCTAAAACAAATTGGGATCTATAGGAGACATGGCTTGAAGTCACCCCTGATCTTACTCAACGCTGAGAAGTGAAGGGTTTCCTCTTTGTCAGCATCCAGTTCCTCTTTCTGAACCATTAATATTTGTGTGGTAGCTTAGTGCTTGTCATCATCCCCGATCAATGCCTCTTCTAATGAGAAAAATCTGTAACTCGTACATGTGGAGCTATATTATTAATTGGATTACCTCTGCTGAGTGGTTACAGGCTTTAAAAGACAACTGTAGAATTGGAGGGTTCAGCTACTGGGTGTGTGTTTTTGAGCCAGTGTGTGTATCAGTGGGTGGGTGGGGAAGGGGGGGGGGGGGGGGGGCGGGGGGGAAGGAGTTTGGAGGGGGTGGCTGGGATGTTAATTTGCTAAATTTACACATCATGGACTATAACCAGGAAAACAGCTTTACTTTCTTAGCGAAAGGTTTGTGTACAATATATGAGTGATTGTAATCAGAATATTTTCTAGGGACAGATTTCACTCCAAAACGTTTTTAAGTAGGTTTTTACTCTACAGAACTTCTAAATGGCCTCCTATCCCAAAGTGACTGAGACAGAAAAAATTAACAAAGGAGAAAGTGCCATATTAAATGATAAAACCGATGTGTTGGTTTTTTTTTTTTAAGACTTTAAGGTTTTGTGTGTGTGTGTATGTGTGTGTGTGTTCTGTATTTCCCTAGGCATTTAGTTTATTCACTTTTTTTTTTGCCATTTCCAGGGGAAGGGATTCAGGACAGCCCCCTCCCCCCAAATGTACCACTTTGGCATGCAGACTATTTTGAGGTGAAGCAATCATAACTCTGGGCTCAAGAGAAACTTTTGACCATCCCTTAACTACATAGAAGAATCTAAATTGGGGGTCTTTCCCAGAGTAAGAATTATTGCCAGAGATAAATTTTATCTGAGTGACCCATTTGGATGGCAGGACAAACATGTAATTATCAAACATCTCTTCTTACTGCCCTGTGAATTACATTCTTTCCCTTTGAAGTCCCAGACCCCTGCCCCCTTCTCCTTAGTCCAGACATATACACCCCATTTTGCCTGCTTGTCCTGAAATTTCATGTCTGTGTGGATTCCCCGTACATACAAAAGCGAATTTGGTTTTCTCCTGTTAATCTTTTGTCATGTCAATTTGATTCTTAGTCCAGCTAGAGAGATATTGAAGGGGGCTAGAAGTTCTTCCTCTCACACAGAATATATGTGCTTCCTTGCTTTTTACTCAGTGTCTTCTGACAGTGTGTATTAGAAACAAAAACACAATTGTAAGTCTTAAGCCTTAATGTGGAGAGTCTGACTTAGTAGCAATATGATGCAGAAACATGATTTTTTTTTTCTTAATCTCCTCAGGTTTAAAAAAATGATTAATTACCCACCCCCCACCCCCTGTCCTTGCATGAGCATAGCTAGAGGTCTTCCTGTAACAAAAAGCAAAAAGAGGGGATTGGACAATTGATTTCAGGTGATAAAGGAGAAAAACTAATAATATTGAAAAGTAGTAGAATATGCCAAATATGACTGTAGAATTCAAGACATGCCACCCCCAAATATGCCACTTTGGTATTTTGAGCTGTACACACTTGAAAAATAAATAGCACATGTAGGGAGGAGCTTTCTCTGAATTTCCTGTTAGTCTACCTGAAGACATATCCTCCAAATGAACTCAATTGTCCTAGACCTCCCAGGGATTTTCATCAACCGGGAAAGATGGACTCATCACAGCAAAGGAGACTGTAAGTCAACATCGCACGCACACAAACTTTGTCACAAGCGATCATTTCTCCCATCTGTTCTTCGTAGGGCCCATTCATCTTTCCTAAAAATCATTTGCCTTAAGAATCCTACACCCTTTGTCCCTGTCATGGTATTTAAACCCTAATTCCAAGCCACATCAGGGGGTGACTCATTTTTCCCTGGGTATCTCCCATGTATATATGAGGTAAACATGTTAATAAACTTCTGTTTGTTTTTCTCTTATTAAATCTTTTATTACAGGGGTCTCAGCGAAGAAGTCAAAAGGATGAGGGAAAATTACATGTGTCCCTTTTTATAGTCTGCGAAGTTTCCAGCATCCAGCAAAGCTTCATATGCTTATGTGATTAGAATGTGGTTTATCCTCCAGGCAGTCTGAGGATTGCCCTCCTCCCAGCCTAGAAAAAGTCATATACCATTGAATCAAAATAATTTCATATGGGAAAAAAAAGCTATATTTGCGAGAATGTTAAATTGGGTACATGCACCTGGAGGCTTAAAAAAAAGCACGTTATAAAATTACAAAAATAATTTTACTTGAAGCCATAATGTGGGGAATATATACTGTTGATTATTTTATATAGTTATTGGTGCTATTCTGAAATGATTACTCTTCAGAGGCTTAATTCCTACCCTCCTCTGATGGCGTGCTGGAACTGATTACACAAATATAAAATTTAATCTTTCTCCAAGTCATATGTTTTACAAGTGCAGTTTAACTTTGGGCAATTACATTTAAAATTAAAGGATTTCAACTAAAGAGAAATAGATTTAGAGGCAGTATGAATTCAAAGACCCTCCATTTCCTCAAACAGCATCTAATCAAATGGATATGTAAAACCTAAGTACTCCGCTTTTTCCCACTATTCCTCTCCTCTCTTCCATTGAAACAAGGTCCTTACATAATAATGATCCTTGGACTTGCTCCCCACATGCTGTTTTTAACAATGCCTCCCAGTTCTTTTGTTTAGTTGCTTTTACTTGTAAAACAGATGGTTTGAAATCAGTGCAGAACTTAGGTGTAACTTTTCCGTAGAAGAAAATTTATAAGGGAGAAAATATTTGCAAAAAAATACATGTCACAAAGGACTGTTATCTAAAATTCTTACAACCAAACAAAAAGAATTTAAACAGCCTGACTGAAAAAATAGGCCCAAAACCTTAACAGATACCCTACCAGAGAGAAGATACAGATGGCAGATAAGCACAGAAAAGATGCTTCGCATCATATGTCTTCAGGGAAATGCAAATTAAACCAATAACAAGATATCGCTATACACCAGTTAGAATATACAAAATCCAAAACCCTGACAACACCAAATGCTGGCAAGGATGTGGAGCCACAGGAATGCTCATTGATTGCTGTTGGGAACGTGAAAGAGTACAGCCACCTTGGAAGCCAGTTTGGTAGTGTCTTACAAAACTAAACATATTCTTACCATAGACCTAGCAATTGTACTCCTTGATATTTACCCAAAGGAGTTGAAAACTTACGTCCACACAAATGTTTGTAGCAGCTTTATTCATAACTGCCCAAACTTGGAAGCAACCAAGATATCCTTCAGTAGATGACTGAATTAACCAAGGCATATCCAGACAAAGGAATATTAGGATATAAAGGATAGTTAAAAAGAAATAGGCTATCAAGCTATGTAAAGACAGGAAGGAAATTTACAGGTTTACTACAAACTGAAAGAAGTCAGTCTGAAAAGGCTACATACTGTTTGATTCAATCGTATGACATTCTGGAAAAAGGCAAAGCTATGAAGACAGTGAAAAGGTCAATGTGTATCAGGAGTTAGGGAAGGGAAGAGATGAACAGATAAAGCACAGATCGTCTTTTTGATAGTGCAGCTATTCTGTATGATACTATAATGGTAGATACATGTTATTATACATTTGTCCGCACCAATAAAATACACCAAACCCAGAATGAATCGTAATGTAAACTATGGACTTCAGGCGATAATGATGTGTCAATATAGGTTTATCAATTGTAACAAATATGACATTCTGGGGAGGGATGTTGATAGTGGAAGATGAAATGCACGTGTGTTGGCAAAGGGAGTATATGAGAGATTCTGTACTTTACTTCCAAAACTCCTCTACAAAATAAAGTCTGTTCTAAAAAAAATAAAGATATATATGTATATATGTTAGAGGCAGTTAGGTTCGGACAGGATGTCTGGAAGCCAGCAAAGAAGAAGGAAGTCATGGCCAGCTATTGGGAAAGTCAGAGGCCTGTCCTGGCAGCCCTCCAAAACAAAGCCACAAGAAGCCAGATCAAATAGATAGGCCCAAGATGGCTGACAAAGTAGGCCAGAAACCCCTCACCAAAAAAGGAAGAAAAAGTATAAAATCCTGCTTCCAAGAAATCTCCCCCTCAAGTAATGAGTATTCTTCCCCTTAACAACTGTCCATAAAAGATAGAAATCTGAACCCCAGGGGCACAGCTCTCTCTTGTCTCTCCATTGACCTCATCTGCTCTCACATCTCTTTGAATGTAGCTTTACTTTAATAAACTTTCCTGCTTGTGTCACTCATCTGCTGTGTTGTGTCTATCCTTGAATTCTTTCTCGTGAGGAGACCAGAAGCCTTCGGCGACATCTATAGGACAGGTCAGGTTGAGGCCTCAGGGCCCGGGGTTTCCTCAGTTCACGTGACTATATGTATAAAATATATATAGATATATGTATAGAATATATACAGATATATGTGTGTGTGTGTGTGTGTGCGTATCCTTAAGAACTTCTGTCTGTGATGTGCCAGTAAATGTTTAACAAGCAGAAAACAAAACAAAACAAGCTCTAAATTGTACCATTCGCTGAGCTCCATGATTTTGACAGCAAGACTAAGTTTTGGATTCTGAATTGTTAATAGGCTTTGAATAGCAGTTGACATAACTTCCTTTATCTTTGGTATGTTCATACCAAAGTTTTGGATTCTGAATTGTTAATAGGCTTTGAATAGCAGTTGACATAACTTCCTTTATCTTTGGTATGTTCATACATCACTTTAGCATTAATAAATCGGGGATGCTTTTGCATGTATCCTCGAATGGGATGGATTTCAAGAAACCCAAACTTTAATTAGTAGTTGAGTTGTTTAATCCCATTAGAGAGACAGAAGAGGCACAACTTCTGAAGTGCAGTATATTCACTCGAAGCCTAACACCCTGCATTCACAACTGTGCCCCTTCCATTTATTTATCTGTTTATGTTTTGCTTTAGGCAAATTATTTAAGCTCTCTATATCTCTGTTTCTTTAATTGTAAAATGTGCAAAAATAATGGTCTTTACTCCCCTGGGTTCTGTGATAGAAAATGGATATATTAAGTTCTTAGTAAAGTTTAGCCATAACCCATTTGACTTCTGTGAAATGTTCCCCTGTTGGAAAATATACTTCTTTCTAAGCCTCCCCACATGCAGGTGTGGGGCAAGAAATATTCCGTCTACCCTTCTAAGTTCTTGGGGAGAACTCCCCCCATCCATAATAAAAGACAAATTAACAGGAGAAAATAAATAAAAATGTAATAACATGTACACCTCTTGTTTACATGGGAGATACCGAGGAAAACTGTGTAACTCCTCAAGATGGCCCAAACTGTCACCTTAAGTACTACCTCCAGCTGAGGACACAAGAAACATGTGGGGGTTGGGTTAGTTATTTGAGGGTACAGGAAAAGCACAATAACCAAGGGTACGATTGTTATGTAGATTTAAGTCCTGCCTCTATTGAGTTTCTAGAGATTTCGCACCATCCTTTTCTTGGTATAGAGAGGGGGACACCCTTACAAATGGAGGTTCCCCTTACAAATGTAAACGTCTCTTACAAAAGGGTAAGAGCTACTCACTTGTCCGGGCTCTTCCTATGTCTGCTATTTCTTAAAAATAATCAGCTGAAAATAATCCATATGCCAAAAAGGCATTTTGGGGGTGGAAGATTCTGTTGCCCTTCGCAGAAATTCCCCCAGACCACACAAAGCAACTCTCCGTGCTGAGAGGTCCTCAGAACTGTGTTCATTAAATTTACTATGTACATCACTGTCTTTTACTCGAGTTTCCTAGTTGATGGGAGCAGAGTTATGCTTCCTCATTGTAGATGCACATTAGAGAAGTGCGCATGTTTTCTTTATCTCCCTCTAAAAACACAGTGACCCTTCTGTCTTCTATACAATCTCTCACAACTTTTCTAGTGACTTCCTAATTTCCTTATTTCCACCCACACACTCAGGTTCCCTTGTGTGCCTGTTATCAGTGTTTCCAGCTACTCTAAAAAAATGTGCTATATGCCCTCATTTTCTTTTCCAGAACACCTGATTCTTCTTTTTTTTTCACCTGTGATTGTTCTAACCATGACCCACCCCTACTCCTTTCTTAAGAAATTGCCTATTTCTGATTTCCCTATTAAAGCAGTAGCAGTTTTATAATATTGCAAGAATAATTTTATTGATGTGCCAAAAAGACCAGAGGCGTGTGAAAAACTGAGCTCCCTTCTAATGTGGACGCCTCAGGTTCTAGAAGCCAGAAATATCATAACAGCTCTCATTTCAGTCATTGAATTTAACATAACCAAAAACAAAGAGAAGGTTTATAAATGTGGAATGAATTTTTAAATTTCAGATTCTAGTGTTCATTTCTGTAGTGCAATATATATATGGTCATTCGGAGGGCAATTTTACTAAATTTTCAAGCATAGATGACTGAAGTGGTCTCTTTTCCATTCATCAAATATCTGTATCTTTCCCCATGTGAACAAAAGATACCAGTAATACTTTCTTTCAGTACTTTACCTTGATGATAATAAAAACATATAGGAGGTTCCTGTTTCCTTTATTGTTTTTTATTATTTGCTTGGGGAAGTAGGTTGTGTTGAGATCATCTCAGCTATCAATGTCAATTATCTCAGCATGCATGTGGGGGATGTGTGTGGGTTCTCTTCGTGAGATTTTAAAATTGTAGAGTATGTATTTGGTAATAATCACACACATATTTTTTGTAGTGAAGCAAGTTATTAATCACCAAGCATGACTAAAAAACATTCTATTAGGGTGTCCAGTGCCCCCAACTGGATTTCAAAAATGAAAAGAGGAAAATATACATTACTTTCATTTCCTTCAAGACAATAGATAAATAACATAACAATTACAGGGGATTAGGATCAAAGAAATTAAGACTCCTTTCTATCATCTCTCTAAAAGGGGTGGATTGGCACCAGATTTTGAGAAAGTCAAATATAGTCATTCTTTCATTTTTAGCTTTTAATCTAACGGCCTAATTTTATCAATCAACAGCTGACAGACCTTTTTCCCATTTCATGCATTGGATTTTCTTTCTTGGATGATGAGAAGGAAATAACTAAATATATCACTGTTGAAGTGCTCTTATTACCTAATACAATGAAGCAATGTTTATAGCAACTTTAAATTTGAGATAATTAAGCAATGCAACACTTAATTTGCTTTATAATAACACCTTTATTTTCATATAGATAGTGTGGTAGGTAGCTCCGAGATGATCTCCAGTGATCTCTGCATTTTGGTATTGATGCCTTCTGTGGAGTGTGGGCTTTACTTAATGGCTGGCTTCTAACAAATAACAGACAACAGTAATGGGAAGCCACCTTTCTGATTAGGTTACCAAATTACTGTTTTTCCCTACCTTGGACTTCCATGTCTCACTTTCTGGCTTACTTGTTCCATGAGAAGCTAGCTGGCATGTTGTGAGTTGCCCTACAGAGAGAATCACATGGAAAGGAACTGATGTTTCTGGCCAATAGCTAGTGAGGACCTGTGGCCTGTCAACAGACTTGGTGAGGTCCAGGAGAGATCTATCAGGGTTCACAGTTAAGCCTTGTGATGACTGCAAGCCTGGCTAATCTTGAATGTAGCATTATTGAGACACTCTCAGCCAGAGGCAACCAGATAAATGCTCTAATTCATGATCCACAGAGACTAAGATAATAAATGTTTTTTGCTTTAAGAGACTAAGTTTCAGAGTATTTGTTACTCAGCAGTAGATAATAATACAGTCAGATTCTCTCCTTTTTAATAAGTCTATCGATTTATATTTTCTCAAATTTCATTTTGTTCTGTCAATGGCTATATATAAATCACAAGTTTAGGGTTTATATAAACCACTATCATATGTTTTTGGTACTCTTTTATTTCTCATTTATGTTCCCAATAATATACTCTTTAAATTTACAGAAGATTGGGGATTTCAAGCTAACCTTTCTTATTTTACCAGGGTGTATTTTTCTTTAGAAACACTAATTTTTCGCAGTTGATAAAAATGTAGTAAGAGAGTATATTTCTTTTAAATAGAATAGTGTACATATCTGCAAAAACTATTACCTTTCTTAATCCAGAAAAGAACCAATAATAAAATCAATTCATTTAAATCATATTGGATTTTAGGGGCACCTGGGTGTCTCAGTCAGTTAAGCATCTGACTTCGGCTCAGGTCATGATCTCACAGTTTGTGGGTTCAAGTCCCACATCAGGCTCTGTGCTGACAGCTCAGAGCCTGGAGCCTGCTTCAGATTCTGTGTCTCCCTCTCTCTCTGCCCCTCCCTGGCTTGTACTCTCTCCCTCTGTCTCTCAAAAATAAATAAATGTAAAAAAAAATTAATCATACTGGATTTTAAAAATCTTTTGTTAAAAAGAAGATGTTACAATTAAAATTTTCATCCAATAATAAGACCCTCAATAGGTACCAAAAAGAGAAATTAACCTATATTCAAAAGAATATTGGATAAATTCTGAGTCATGCTGTGAAATCCTTTCCATGAGACAAAAAGTCTTATGGAAAATATATGACTGGAATTTTATTGGGATATACAGTTTCTAGAAGATTTTAGAAAGTTGAAGGTATACCACTTTGATTGATTCTCCAATCCTAGCCCAGTAGGATACAGTGGAAACTATCCACAGTTATATTTTTAAAAGGTCAGTTTGAAGCATATATGAAATTAAACAGCCACATTAGAAATTTTGGTGGGAAAATATTTATTTCTATCTAATTGTGGAATGATCATATTCACTGTTTCTAGAGAACTTGGCTCTGAATTTAAAACCACAACAGGCTCTTGAGTTATTATGAACTACTCTCAGAAAATGGAAATGGCTGGCAAAGGAAATGTAACATGAAATAGAGTTACAGGCTAAAAAGCCCCCTCAAGAGCCTTGGGATGGATCTGTCAGACACCCTCTTGGTTTCCCTAGTCTTAATTTAGAAGTTACTCCTATGGGCATATTCTCATTATATTCTCAGGGAAAGTATTTTGCTAAGTGTTTCCTGGTGAAAAAGAAATGAGCAGTAAGGAGAAGGTCAGAAGCAGAACTGTTAGAAGGAAATACACTTTTCTCAGTTCTGTCCCTCAGAAAAGACTTGCTCAACATCTCTCAAGAAGGAAGATAATATTATTCTTCTAAAATGGGATTTAATGAAAGTGGAATATAGTTTTAAGCAAGTTTCTTACTGAAATATACCTTGGTTGAGGAAAGTGTTTATATACCTAATATTAACAGTTCTTTTTATGGCTAAGCTGATTTGGTCAGATCAAGCTGGTTTGCCATGTCCTGTCTTAATAAATTTGATTTAAAGAAATGCTGCTCTTTCTTGTAAACATGTCTGGAATCATTACAGAAGATGATAGATAGATACATAGATAGATAATAGGTAAATATAGATAATAATAGATCTATCTATATCTGTATCTTTAGCTCTGTTTATATCTATCTATCCATCTAAAGGTGTTTTAACCTTAGAAATAAACTTATAGACCTAGTACTGATGCTGATGACTTATTAATTTTCTTAATTATTTTAGCCTTTTTTAATGTTTTTTTTTTTTTTGAGAGAGAGAGAGAGAGAGCAAGGGAGGGACAGAGAGAGGAAAGAGAGAGAATCTGAAGCAGGCTCCATGCTGTCAGAACGGAGCCTGGTGTGGAGCTCTATCTCATGAACTGCGAGCTCATGACCTGAGCTGAAATCAAGAGTCAGATAGATGCTTCACCGACTGAGCCACCCAGGCACACCATAGCATTTTTCTAAGATTTCCCAAAGGCTTATTAATATAATAATAGAATTGGGAATATATATGGGAATTTCTCAAGAAAACTGAAAAGAATTTTGGTAGAACAGTTATAATGACAAATAAATGGCTAACACATTCTTCAGAATATTCAGTATACTCAAAATAATATTTATTCCAAACTTGAGACACAGTTTGGTTTGTCTTGGCAAATGTGACAGTCAGGCAAGTTGCAAGAATACTGTGGAAAATAAAGATAAAAATGAAAAAAGAGTACAAATTTTATCTTATTTAAAATTTTTGTAACGTACAACATTACTTTTTCATTAAAAACAAAAGTCTTATTTATGATTCAATACTATTGGCAAAGTTTAATTTTTACTTGAAGTTTAAATGTCAAAATGGACTTTCCTTTAAATTGTTCTGTTTTTCAATCTGCAGGTTCTTTTTCTCCTGAATGAATAGTTGTGATTGCAAATTCAATTCATATAAAAAAAATCTAGTACTTAAAAAAATAGGAAACAACCAGGACATTTGATAACAAATTATTTGCTGTATTGTGTTTAAAAAGAACAACTACTCAGTACCTTGACTGAAAAGTACTTAATGGACAATGTGCCCCAACAGGGACTAAAAACACAAACTATAAAGCCGGAAGAAGATCTGTAATTTTGGATAATGTGACAGAAATAGCATCACTTGAAAGAAATTCTTTTTACCTAATCAGAGTTAACCTTCTACAAACTGTTTATTTTTTACTTCTTCAGAAAAAATCTAATTTCAACATAGGCTCTGACTTTAATTTGACTTATAAATTATTTATCTAGATCAGTTAATGAAAAAGTTTAAGCATCTTTAAAGAAAAGACAGTAATTTTGAAGTAAGATTATGTTATTTTAAAACATAATGTTTAAAGAAAATAATCTTATGCAAGCTATTTAATGCTTCTGTGAACAATATCAGAAACTAATTGCTCTGCAGTTATTACCACCCCTTGATGACACCCCACATCATTTTTAGTAATGTTAATCAGAAAATTGAACAATGATTGATGGTTATATTAAACTCATATATTTAAAATATTTCACAATAAATGCATCTTTTGATAGACCAGGCTCCTAGGGAGCTATCTTACTCTTTATAATTCCTTATCAATATAAAAATTTTGAAACTTCAAATCACATGTTTAATACTTAAAAACAATAGTAGATTGGTACCCAGGGAGAGTGTATGCCTTAGTTATAGGTATAATCATATAATAAGTAATGTATAAAAAATAACTTCAAGAACAAGGATTAGGGACGCCTGGGTGGCTCAGTCAGTTAAGCGTCCGACTTCAGCTCAGATCACGATCTTACGGTCCGTGAGTTCGAGCCCACGTCGGGCTCTGGGCTGATGGCTCAGAGCCTGGAGCCTGCTTCCGGTTCTGTGTCTCCCTCTCTCTCTCTGCCCCTCCCCCGTTCATGCTCTGTCTCTCTCTGTCTCAAAAATAAATAAACGTTGGGGTGCCTGGGTGGCGCAGTCGGTTAAGCGTCCGACTTCAGCCAGGTCAAGATCTCGCGGTCCGTGAGTTCGAGCCCCGAGTCGGGCTCTGGGCTGATGTCTCGGAGCCTGGAGCCTGTTTCCGATTCTGTGTCTCCCTCTCTCTCTGCCCCTCCCCCGTTCATGCTCTGGCTCTCTCTGTCCCAAAAATAAATAAACGTTGAAAAAAAAAATTAAAAAAAAAAAATAATAAATAAATAAATAAATAAATAAATAAATAAACGTTAACAAAAATTAAAAAAAAAGGACAAGGATTAAACTAGTGAAACGAGATAAATTAGAAGTTGTATGATACAGATAGAGCTTTGGTATAGACAATTAATTGGGTTGTTGGCTGGAAGAAGGAAATAAAATAAATGTGCACACTTTGTGTCTACTTGTTTCAGGCATTTTATTAGGCACCTTCTATTTTCAAAAATAGTAACAGTGATAAAGTAGATATTCATTTTATAGCTGAGCAAACAAACCGTGGTTAAGTGACATTCCTTAGCTAAGGTCACACGTTTTCTAAGTTTTAGATCCAAAGGTACTCGTAGTATCTTGGTTGAAATACTCCTATGAACTTTATTTGGGAATTCAGAGAAACGTATCATTTATACAAACTCACTTGTGTGATTTCAAAACTTAGTATAACTGACAGCATCATGTGAGCAAAGCAGCAATGAGATGTGAACTATCATAATGTTTCTGGGTAATGGGGATGGTGGCAGAAAGTTGGGTTATGAGGTAGAAATGGAGTTAACCTAAAACGTAGCCCGTAATTAACTTAAAAACCTTAAATACCAATGTAAGAAACTTGGACTTGATGCTACACTCAGTGGGGAACCATCAGAGATTTTGATCAGATGGTAACCAAATCAAAATTATGGTCTAGATGTGTGCATTTCTTTAACTTGTTCTAGAAAGAACATAACATAGCATCGTTTCTAAAAACCGTTCAGCTGAAATGCGTTATGCTGAAGTTATTTTTCCCCAAATTTATTGAGTTATAATTGACAAAATTTGTATATATTTAGAGATTGATGAATTTGATATGTGCACACGCTGTGAAATGATTACCACAATCAAGTCAATTACAACATCCATTACCATCACCTCACATAGTATTTTTTTAGTGAGAAAGCTTAAGATCTACTCTCTTAGCACATTTAAAATATGCCATACAGTATTATTAACTATATTCATCATGATATAAATGAGATCATCAGAATTTGTTCACCTTAAAAAAAAAGAATTTGTTCACCTTAAAACTAAAGTTTTTACCCTTTGACCAGTGTCTCCCCATTTCCTCCATCCACCAGCCCTTGGCAACCACCACACTTCTTTCTATTTCAGTGAATTTGACACATACTGCAGTTATTCTAATTCAGAAGTAGTTTAATTTAATTTAAAATTAAAATATTCAATTTAAAATTAAAGTATAGATAGCTTCATAACATTTGTATTCCTATCAAATATTTCTGTACTTTTATTTTCTTTTAAAACTGAATTCCAACATTTCTTTTTAATGATTAAACTTAAAATCTTCCCTACAAGGAATAGTTATCAGTCCCTAGGGGAGAAATTAGAAGAATGTAGGTGGATAATTTTGGTTGTTTGTTGGTTTAATGTTTATTATTTATTTTGAGAGAGAGTGTGCAGGGGAGGGGCAGAGAGAGGGAGAGAGAGAATCCCAAGCAGTCTGCATGCTGCCAACACAGAGGCCAATGAGGGGCTCAGACTCATAAATGGTGAGATCATGACCTGAGCCGAAATCAAGAGTTGGATGCTTAACCACCTGAGCCACCCAGACACCCCTATAGTGGACAATTTTATGGAGAAGTCAGAGTTTATGGTAAAATGTATTAGAAAACATATCATGGGTTGAGTTTTGAGGTGGAAAAAAAACATGGAGGTTTTCTTCAAGAGATTTACAGAATGCCTTCCACATGTCAGAAACTCTTAGAGGTTCTGGGTTACATACAGCATCAGGTAAGGCAGCCTGGCCCTCAGTGACCTTTTATTTTAGCAAGAGGAGACATTCAATAAACAGGTAAGGAAATAACAAAACTCTGACCAATACAATAAAATGGGTGAAAGAGAATAGGAAGTTTGGGGGGCTGTGTATGAGGGGTGTACTACACGTAGAGCATTTGAGCAGAGACCTTCAAGGTGTGAGAAAGTAAACTGAAAGCTTATCTAAAGCCCAGAGTTTCAGGCAAAGGAAAGACCTAGTGGAAATGACTGAGCCAAAAACATGCTTGGATTGTTTCACACATCCAAGTACTGTTGGTGTGTATGACAGAGTAGAGTTTGGGACAAGAGAGAGGGACAGCAGATGAGTTAACAAGAAGGTAGGTGGGGGAGACCAGAACATGTAGGGTCTTATAAGACATTGTTTGAATTTTGGTATTTATTCTGAGAAAGGAATTAATTAAAGGGATTTTATATGAGTAACATGATTTTATTTACATTGGTGAAAGGACCATTAGGGGAGCAGCGTAGGGAGCAAGGGCAAAAACAAGGATGCCAGTTATAAATTATTGCAGTAATCCAGATAAGAGGCAGTGATGGCTTGGAGTTAGCTTGTAGCAGTAGAAATTCTGAGGGTAAAATTCCAGATCTGTTTTGAAGCTCAGGCCAATAATTTACTAATAGATTGGGTATGATGTATGAAAGAAATAGAGGAAACAGAATACTCCAAATGAGGTAGAGTGGATGAGCGAGAGCTGTTGGAAGAGGTAAGGAATCAAAAGCTTAGTTTTATTTATGTTAAGTTTGAGATGAATATTAGATATTGAGCTATAGATGTTGACTAAATAATTGTATATGAAAAGTCTAGAATTCAGAGGAGTAGTCAGCTTCAGAGATATACACTGGAGAATCATAAGTGTATAAATAATACTACGTGATTAAATAGGGTCTCCTATGGAGTAAGTGTAGGTGAAGGAGAAGTCTGAGGCCTAAATCCTGGGGCTTTCCAACATTTGCAGGTTATTGGGAAAGGAAAATAGCAGTAATGGAAGTAGGAGGAGAATTGAAGAGATTGGTATCTTGAAAATCAAGTGAGGAAAGATGTTAGGATGGAATAAATAATCAACTCTTAAGAAGTTAAACCACTGAATTTTAGCAGGGTTGACCTTGACAATACCTTTTTGTTGGAATGGTATGGGAGAAGGTTTAATTATACTGGCCTAAAGAGTAAACGAAGGATAACAAGTAGAGATGATATTTTCAATGAGTCTTATTACATAAGGATGCAAAGAAACGGGGCTTTTAATGGAGCAGAATGTGTGCACAAATACATATTTTAATATGGCATATGTTTTACTGGGTTTTTACTCTAATTAAAATGATCCAGCAAGGATGAAAAATTGATAACGCAGCAGAAGGAGGGTAAACTGACTAGACAAGAGAAGGTTAAATAATGTATAGGAATATTAATATTTTGTCCATAATAACAGAGATAGAGGTAGGTTGGTATATGTGATCCTAGGGGTGTATGTGGAAGTCCTCTTTGAATACTTCGATTGAGGTTCATACTGTATCCTGATTGTCCTTAAAAATATTGAAAAATATTATCCTTAAAAGATATTGAAATCCATCACTCTAATTGTTCTTTGTGAAAAATGGCATGGTTTTTAGTTTACTGAAGAACTTTCAGGTCCTTTTACTTTCAAGCCATCACTTTTTTAAAAGACATGATTTTAAATAATTAATATTTGTCAGCTTAATAGAAGGGTTGATAAATATAGACATTATTTTAATGAATCCCTCTTTTCTGACTTGTTTTCAGTTTTTGTGAATGATATCATTAATTTTCTCATGTTCTCTTTCTATTTTCTAACTGGAGCGTACTAACTTTCCTATAAATATAACTATTATTAGGAAAATAAAATGGGAAATGTAATTTCTTGGCTGACATCACTTTATGACACTTACTTGAGACTTCAGACAGACTTTGTTCTTGTACAAATCACCTCTTCAAAACTGTGTTCAACTTTAGGAAATGCATTTTACTGCTCATAAAAAAAATTAGAAGAGCCAACTTTATTCTGGAATAGTAGTCCACCTAAAAACATATTCTCAGGAAGACATTCACAACCATATGTCCAATACTAAAGGGCTTTATTTTAATTTTCAAGAGAGGTCATCTAAAGGAGCCGGCAGGATCTCCAATGACTGGTTTACTTCTTGGTAAAATTGAGTAATTTCAAATCCTGTTTATAATGCACTGTTTGGCTGTAATTATTCTCCCAACTCTAAATCTACTGGGTTTTGGGGAAAACAACCAACAAAACACTTGACATTTGCATTTGTGTGCAAAAATTGAGAGCACAAAAGAAAATACTTTAGTCAAATAAGACCTAGTATTCCAGTTACAACTCTGTCCTTTGGCATGGGGTCAACTCTGAGATGCTATTCAAGCAATAGGACAAAACTTCCTCCTCAGAGAAGAGTGAGGACCAAAACCAGAAAGGATTATATCACTGAGCATCTTTAAATCATTTCATTTTTATACATTTTATGATGTTTTTGAAAGAGCAGGGTTATACTTTAATGATT